>NC_143488.1:65806304-66406304 GCF_027475165.1 Benincasa hispida
CAAGAAAGTATCGAGACTTATCTTGTATCAATCTTGTAATTTTCCCTAATAAAAACTTCCGTCAGCTTCTCCATGGACGTAGGCTATCCTTGGCCGAACCACGTAAATCATCGTGTTCATCTTCTTTTCTGATCTTCTCTGTTCTAGCGTTTACCTTTGAGCTGTCGATCGTGTAGCATTTAGCCATCAATCGTTTACCTCGGCACCTCTATCGTGTAGACCATTGTCGACTTGAACCCCATCGTCTAGACGATCTTCAATAAAGCCTCTATCGTCTAGACGACTCTCCCCTTATCGTCTAGACGACTTTCTTCTTTACCTCCAATCGGTTAGACGATAGCAGCCTCATCGTCTAGGAGATTTTCGGCAACATCTCCCTCAGGTTCTCTCCTTTTTTTTTCTCTCCATTTTCTCTGTAACAAAGAAAAGAAAAGAATAATCATTTGAGTTCTACAAACCACAGAAGTGCCTATCTCTAATCTCAACCATCAAGGTGTAGGGTGGAGATTTCTCATCACATGGATTGTGATTTTAGCACATTGTTTTGTATTTGTGTGATTATCAAAGATGGTATCCGGTATTCAAAATAGGGCCTAAGATTCATTAAGCCCAAAAGATCAATAGTGCAGTGTGTGTTTTCAGCCCATCATTCTCTTCTCAAGTCCAACAAGTGGTATCAGAGCCTGCAAGAAAGCTTCAAGATTAGTCAAGATTCTAAAGAAGCAAAATCTTAGAGCTTTTCAGTTAGAAATTGAAACAGATATGGCAGTAACAAGGTATGACATTGAAAAATTTGATGGGAAAGGAGATTTTGGTTTGTGGAAAGCCAAGATCAAGGCTATCTTGGGACAACAAAGGGCACATAAGGCCCTAGAGGATCCAGCCAAGCTGCCAAGCACTGCAACAGAAGAAGAAAAAGAAAACATGGAGCTAATTGCTCATGGAACACTGGTTTTAAACTTGTCTGGCAGTGTCCTAAGGCAAGTGATCGACCAAGAGACAGCTTTTAAGATGTGGAGTAAGTTGAATGAGCTATATGAGACTAAAAGTCTGCCCAACAAAATTTTCCTAAGGGAAAGGTTCTTTATCTTCAAAGTGACTGCTTCTAAATCCTTGACAGAGAATCTAGATGATTTCAAGAGGATAACTACTGAATTCAAGACTCAAGGAGAAGAGATTGAGGTAGATAATGAAGCCTTTGTGCTTCTCAACTCATTGCCAGATTCCTATAAAGATGTGAAGACTGCCCTAAAATATGGGAGAGATTCCTTAACTACTGATATTATTATTTCTGCCCTCAAAATCAGAGAAATGGAGCTTATAACTAGCAAGGAAGACAAACCTAGTGCAGAGAGCTTATTTGTCAAGGGTAAGTCAAAACAGAACGAAAAGGAAAAAAGAAAACAGAGCTTAAATGAAGAGGGGAAAGAAAAGTCCAAGATTAGATGTAAATATTGCAAAAAACTTGTGACATCTAATCAAGGATTGCAGAACTTTGAAGTGGAAGAATGAGCAGAAAAACAAGCAATCACAACCTCAGCAGAAAGTCTTACCTAATCAGTCAAGTGAAGCCTTAGTTTGTGAGGACTCTTACTTCTATTTAGATGCTTTGGCTACCTCTAATTTTAAGGTAGAATAAGAAGTTAATAAGAACCTAGATTGGGTTCTAGATTCAGGGTGCTCTTCCACATGACATCCCATAAAGACTGGTTTAGTACCTAAAGAAAGTTGGATGGAGGATCTATCTACATGGGTAATAATAACTCATGTCCAGTTGTTGGAATTGGCTCAATCTCACTGAAACTTGAAGATGGAACAATCAAGCTATTGAGGAATGTCATACATGTGCCTAACCTGAAAAGAAATCTAATTTCACTAGGCATGCTTGATTCTATTAGCTGTGAATATAGAGGTAAGGAAGGTTACTATGAAGTCTTAGCCTATCCTCAGAGGGGTGAAGATTAATGGATTGTATGTTGTTCAAGAAATTCAGAAAGTTCACTCAGCTTTGATTGTGTCTGAGAAGCAGCCTACTGAAGGAGATCTTTGGCATAAAAGACTCTCACACATTAGTGCCAAAGGTCTACAAGCTCTTGCCAACCAAGGAATCTATCTAAGGAAGTTCATCAGAGCCTATCCTTTTGTGAACATTGTGTGATAGGGAAGGCTACTAGGCAGAGTTTTGTGAAGGCTCAGCACACAACCAAGGCCATCCTTGACTATGTGCATTCAAACCTATGGGGTCCTTCACCTTTTCAGTCCTTAAGTGGAGTCAGATATTTCTTAACCTTCGTTGATGACTATTCTAGAAAAAGTTGGATCTATTTCCTTAAATCTAAGGATTTAGTTTTTGAAAATATCAAAGAAGGAAAGATTATGGTTGAAAAATTAACTAATTGTCAAATTAAGGTCTAAGAACTGATAATGGGCTTGAGTATTGTGCAGAGAAGTTTAATGTTTTTTTGTAGAAAACATGATATAACTAGACATAAGATAGTTAGGTATACACCTCAGCAAAATGGGGTGGCAGAGAGATTGAACAGAACAATAATGGAGAGAGTAAGAAGCCTATTGTCTGATGCTATACTTCCTGAGAAATTTTGGGCAGAAGCAGCCTCATACACTGTTTATACACTGAACAGATGCCCCCATGCATCTCTTAATCTTATAACCCCTGAAGAAAGGTGGACCAAACAACCTCCTAACCTGAATAAACTAAAGGTGTTTGGTTGCACTGGCTTTGTTCATCAAAGTAAAGGGAAATTAACTGCTAGAGCTGTGAAGTGTATGTTTTTTTGGCTTCACAGAAGGTGTTAAGGGTTTTAGAATGTGGCATCCTACTGAGAAAAGATGTATCACTCGCAGAGGTGTTGTTTTTAGGGAGGATGAAATGTATATGTAGAGATCTAATCCTAATGTTTTAGCACCTCAAACGAAGAATGATAATATTGAGGTGGAGCAAGTTCTTATCCCTAGTTCTGATCCTTCAACCTCTGAATCACTTTTTGATCAACTACCTCATCTTGAAGAAGTAGAAGATGCCATTACTAATCCCAATCAAGAAGAACCAGATTTGAGAGGGTACAACCTAGATAGATATAGGCAGAGAAGAACTATTGTGCCGCCTTCAAGGTATAAAGGTTACATAGCTTTGAATACTTCTGATTTATCTAATGATTCAGAACCTCAACCTTTGAAGAAGCAGTGAGTTGTCTTAAAGCTAAGTTGTAGATAGAAGCAATGAATGAAGAGATTGATTCACTAGTAAGAAACAACACTTGGGAGTTGACACCTTTGCCAAAAGGATACAAGCTAATTGCATCCAAATGGGTGTATAAATTGAAGGAGGGTTTTCCTAATGATCAAGGACCTAGATATAAAGCTAGGCTGGTTGCTAAGACTTTTACACAAAGGCTGAATGTTGATTTCAATGAGATATTTTCTCTAGTGGTCAAATAGACTTCTATCAGATTGTTGTTGTCTATTGTGGCTCAAAATAACCTAGAGCTGGAGCAACTAGATGTTAAAACATCTTTTCTACATGTCTTACTAGAGAAAGTTATCTATATGAACCAACCTAAGGGGTATGAGGTCAGAGGGAAAGAAGACTATGTATGCCTACTTAAAAAGTCTATCTATGGCCTCAAACAGTCCCCTAGATGCTGGAACAGAAGGTTTAGTGATTTTATACAGAAGAGTGACATTTATAAAAGCTCCTATGACAGTTGTGTTTACATAAATATAGATTCCTACACTCATCCTATCTACTTGTTACTATATGTGGATGACATGCTTTTATCAGGAGCAACTATGAAAGAGTTAAATAAAGTAAAAGATTTACTCAAGTCAGAATTGAAATGAAAGACATGGGTAATGGAACAAGAATACTAGACATTGACATTATTAGAAATAGAAAAGCAAGTATTCTAAGCATTGATCAGTCACAGTATTGCCATAAATTGTTAAAGAATTATCAAATGACAGAGGCCAAATTAGTATATACTTCTATAGCTAACCATTTTAAACTCTCAGCAAAGAATTCACCTAGAGAATCTGACATTGAACATAAGAAGATAATATCAACAGTCCTCTATTCCCAAGCTGTGAGAATCTGACATTGACATTGAACATAAGAATGATCTTCTCTTGTCTAGATCTTTAGCATAATCTGAGTCAACATACCCAATCAGCTCTGGTTCACTGTTTGGAAGCTATTGGTACATTAATTTAGCATTAGAAGTACCTTTAAGATACCTCATTATCCACTTTGTTGCCTCCCAGTGCCTTTTACCCGGATTAGCCATATATCTACTCATCAGGCTAGTAGCATAGGCAATGTCAGATCTTCTAGACACCATTAGATACATTAAGCTTCCCACAACTTGGAAATAGGGGACTGGTGACATTATCTTCTGATGTTCAATGTCATATTCTCTAGGTGAATTCTCTGCTAAGAGTTTGAAATGTTTAGCTATAGGAGTAGATACTGATTTGGCCTCTGTAATTTGATACTTTTTTAATAATTAATGACAATACTTTGACTGATCAATGCTTAGAATACTTTTTTTTTTTTTTTATAATGTCAATGCCTAGTATTCTTGTTGCATTGCCCATGTCTTTCATTTCGAATTTTGACTTAAGTAAATCTTTTACTTTATTTAACTCTTTCATAGTTGCTCCTGATAAAAGCATGTCATCCACATATAGTAACAAGTAGATAGGATGAGTGTAGGAATCTATATTTATGTAAACACAACTGTCATAGGAGCTTTTATAAAAGCCATTCTTCTGTATAAAATCACTTAACCTTCTGTTCCAGCATCTAGGGGACTGTTTGAGGCCGTAGATAGACGTTTTAAGTAGGCATACATAGTCTTCTTTCCCTCTGACCTCATACCCCTTAGGTTAGCTCATATAGATAACTTCCTCTAGGAACCCATGTAGAAAAGCTGTTTTAACATCTAGTTGCTTCAGCTCTAGGTTATTTTAAGCCACAATAGACAATAACAATCTGATAAAAGTCTGCTTGACCACTAGAGAAAATATCTCATTGAAATCAACACTTGACTTCTGTGTAAAACCCTTAGTAACCAACCTAGCTTTATATCTAGGTCATTGATCATTAGGGAAACCCTCCTTCAATTTGTACACCCATTTGGATGCAATTGGCTTGAATCCTTTTGACAAAGGTGTCAACTCCCAAGTGTTGTTTCTTATTAGTGAATCAATCTCTTCATTCATTGCTTCTATGCACAACTTAGCTTGAGGACAACTCACTGCTTCTTCAAAGGTTAAGGGTTCTGAATCATTAGATAAATCAGAAGCATTCAAAACTAAGTAGTCTTCATACCTTGAAGGTGGCACAATGGTTCTTCTCTGCCTATCTCTAGCTAGGTTGTACCCTCTCAAATCTAGTTCTTCTTGCTCGGGATCAGTAATGGTATCTTTTACTTCTTCAAGATGAGGTAGTTGATCAAAAAGTGATTCGGAGCTTGAAGGATCAGAACTAGGGATAAGAACTTGCTCCACCTCAATTTTATCATTCTTCATTTGAGGTGCTGAAACATTAGGATTAGATCTCTTCATATACATTTCATCCTCCCTAAAACCAACATCTCTGTTGATGATACATCTCTTCGCAGTAGAATGCCACATTCTAAACCCCTTAACACCTTCTGTAAAGCCCAAAAACATACACTTTATAGCTCTGGCAGCTAATTTCCCTTTACTCTGATGAACAAAGTCAGTGAAACCAAACACCCTTAGGTTATTCAGGTTAGGAGGTTGTTTGGTCCACCTTTGTTCAGAGGTTAGAAGGTTAAGAGATGTATGGGGGCATCTGTTCAATGTATAGACAATGTATGAGGCTGCTTCTGCCCAAAATTTCTCAGGAAGTATAGCATCGACAATAGGCTTCTTACTCTCTCCATTATTGTTCTGTTCAATCTCTCTGCCACCCCATTTTGCTGAGGTGTATACCTAACTGTCTTGTGTCTAGTTATACCATGTTGTCTACAAAAAATATTAAACTTCTCTGCACAGTACTCAAGCCTATTATTAGTTCTTAGACACTTAATTTATCAGTTAGATAATTTTTCAACCATAATCTTCCATTCTTTGAACTTTTCAAAAATTAAATCCTTAAATTTAAGGAAATAGATCCAACTATTTCTAGAATAGTCATCAACAAAGGTTAAGAAATACCTGGCTCCACTTATTGACTGAAAAGGTGAAGGACCCCATAGGTTCGAATGCACACAGTTAAGGATGGCCTTGGTTGCGTGCTGAGCCTTCACAAAACTCTGCCTAGTAGCCTTCCCTATCACACAATGTTCACAAAAGGATAGGCTCTGATGAACTCCCTTAGGTAGAATTCCTTGGTTGGCAAAAGTTTGTATACCTTTGGCACTAATGTGTGAGAATCTTTTGTGCCAAAGATCTTCTGCAATAGGCTGCTTCTGAGTCACAATCAAAGCTGAGTGAACTTTCTGAACTCCTTGAACAACATACACTCTATTAATCTTCCACCCTCTGAGGATAGACTTATTGCTCTTCAAGACTTCACAGTAACCTTCCTTGTCTCTGTATTTACAGCTAATAGAATCAAGCATGCCTAGTGAAATTAGATTTATCTTTAGCTTAGGCACATGTCTGACATTCCTCAATAGCTTCACTGTTCCATCTTCAAGTTTTAGTGAGACTGGGCCTATCCTAACCACTGGACATGAGTTATTATTACCCATGTAGACATATCCTCCATCCAACTCTCTGTAGGTACTAAATCAGTCTTTATGGGGTGTCATGTGGAAAGAACACCCTGAATCTAGAACCCAATCTAGGTTCTTATTTGCTTCTTCTTCTGCCTTACAATTAGAGGTAGCCAAAGCATCTGAATAGTAGGAAGATTCCTCACAAACTAAGGCTTCACCTGACTAATTAGGTTGGACTTTCTGTTGAGGTTGTGATTGCTTGTTTTTCTGCTCATTCTTCCACTTCAAAGTTCTGCAATCCTTGATTAGATGTCCAAGTCTTTTGCAATATTTACATCTAACCTTGGACTTTTCTTTCCCCTCTTCAGTTAAGCTCTATTTTTCTTTTTCCTTATTGTTCTGTTTTGACTTACCCTTGACAAATAAACCCTCTATACTAGGCTTGTCTTCCTTGCTAGTTATAAGCTCAATTTCTCTAATTTTGAGAGCAGAAATAATAATATCAGTAGTTAGGGAATCTCTTCCATATTTTAGGGCAGTCTTCACATCTTTATAGGAATCTGGCAATGATTAAGAAGCACAAAGGCTTCATTATCTACCCCAATCTCTTCTTCTTGAGTCTTGAATTCAATAGTTATCCTTTTAAAATCATCTAGATTCTCTGTCAAGGATTTAGAAGCACTCATCTTAAAGGTAAAGAACCTTTCCCTTAGGAAACGTTTATTGGGTAGATTTTTAGTCTCATATAGCTCATTCAACTTGCTCCACCTCTTAAAAGTTGTCTCTTGGTCGATCACTTGCCTTAGGACACTGTCAGATAAGTTTAAAACCAGTGTTTCATGAGCAATTAGCTCCATGTTTTCTTTTTCTTCTTCTGTTGCAGTGCTTGACAGCTTGGCTGGATCCTCTAGGGCCTTATGTGCCTTTTGTTGTCCCAAGATAGCCTTGATCTTGGCTTTCCACAAGCCAAAATCGCCTTTTCCATCAAATTTTTCAATGTCATACCTTGCTACTACCATATCTGTTTTATAATCTAACTGAAAAGCTCCAAGATTTTGCTTCTTTAGATTCTTGAATAATCTTGAAGCTTTCTTGCAGGCTCTGATATCACTTATTGGACTTAAGAAGTGAATGATGGGCTGATTATATACACTACACTATTGACCTTTTGGGCTTAATGAATCCCAAGCTCTATTCTGAATACTGGATACCACCTTTGATAATCACACAAACACAAAACAATGTGCTAAAAGCACAATCCGTGTGATGAAAAATCTCCACCCTACACCTTAATGGCTGAGATTAGAGATAGACACTTCTGTGGTTTGTAGAACTATAATGACAATTCTTTTCTTTTCTATGTTGCATAGTAAATGGAGAGAAAAGAAAGGAGAGAACCTGAGGGAGATGCTACCGGAGATCGCCTGGACGATGAGGCTACTATCGTCTAACCGATTGGAGGTAAAGCGGGAAGTCGTCTAGACGATAAGGGAAGAGTCATCTAGACAATGGAGGCTTTACTGAAGATCATCTAGACGATAGGGTTCAAGTCGACGATGGTCTACAAGATAGAGGTGCCGAGGTAAACGATTGATGGCTGAATGCTACACGATCGATGGCTCAAAGGTAAACGATAGAACAAAGAAGATTGGAGAAGAAGATGAACACGATGATTTACGTGGTTCGGCCAAGGATAGCCTACATCCACGGAGAAGTTGACGGAAATTTTATTGGGAGAAATTACAAAATTGATACAAGATAAGTCTCGATGCTTTCTTGTACACTCTATATATTTTTCTCTCTTACATTTATATTTAGTTACAAAGTGTATATAAAGGTAGCTTGAATGTAACTGATTTGTAACAATCTTGAAGTTATTTTCACCTTCCTGTAATAACACTTATCAAAAGTTTTTATAGCCTTTTATTATCAATTATATATTACAATAGATATAATGGTCCTTTTTAGCTAGGTTTTATAATTTCTAGTGGTGCAATAATCCATTTCACTAATATTCATCAAATACCATATAAAATGATAAAGAAAACCTAGATGATATCTACAGATGTATAATGTAGGTTTTTTTTTTAAAAAAAATGAATCTTTAATGTCGGTTTTAAATCGACATTGAAGATGGGCTACAATGTCGGTTTAAAACCAACGTTAAAGTCCTCTCATTTATTTATTTAAAACTTTATTAAAAAATATCTTCTTCATTTCATATCAAATTTTCTCTCTCCTTTCACTTCTCTCTTTCCAAACCTTCTCTTCTCCTTAGCTTGGTCGTGCGAATCACTTTCGATCATCGTCGTCACCGGTGTTGCTTGGATCTCCATTGTCATGGGCTACTTCCGATGCTGATGGTGGGTCATCGTCGTGGGTGTTCTCCGGTTGTTTTTCGTCATCGCATGGGCGTTCTCCGATTGTTTTTCGTTGTTGCGTCGACATTGTTCTTCTATTTGTTCTTCCGGTGGTTGTTCGTCATGGTTGTTCTTCCGGTGGGTCAGCTTGTCGTTCGTTCAGCTTGTTCCAATCGTTGAGGTGGGTCGCCGACGTGGATCTATAGATTTAGTTGTAGGTTTCTTCCAATCTGGTCGTCTATTTGCCTTATCTACTCGTGGGTCTTCCAATCCGGTCGTCAGCGTTGTATTTTTGTTAGATCTGTTGTCTCAACTCTGTTCACAAGATTCAGTGCTCGCCGGTGTTCCAATCTTCGACCACCAGTTCGGATCTCTTCAAGTTTGTGAGTTGTTTAAGTTGTTTTTTTGGAAAGGTAAAATTTTATTTTCATATGAATTTTCAATTTAGTAATTTAAAGTTGCATTCATTTTATTATTTTAATGGTTACACTTATTGAAATTTTGAAATGTTGGAATTGAATTAGTTGAAGAATATATATTTGGTTGGTAGTCTTGCTTGGTGTAGTTTAAGTGTATATCAAAATCCTTTTCTTTCAATATATATAAACTAATTTGGTCTTACTTGGTTGGTTAAGTTTGATTGGTGTGATTCAATTGTTATTTCATTAATTTTATGTTTTGTTCCAATGATTAAGCTTCTTGAAATTTTGAAATGTTGGAAGTAAATTAGTTGAAGAATATATATTTGGTTGGTACTCTTCTTGGTATGGTTCAAGTGTATATCAAAATCCTTTTCTTTCAATTATATATAAACTTTGCTCTTACTTGGTTGATTAAGCTTGATTGGTGTGGTTCAAATGTTATTTCATTAATTTTATGTTTTGTTTCAATGATTAAATTTCTTGAAATTTGTTAATGTTGAAATGAAATTAGTTCAAAAATATGTACTTGGTTGATAGTTTTCCTTGGTATGGTTCAAGTATATATCAAAATCCTTTTCTTTCAATTATATATAAACTAATTTGGTCTTACTTGGTTGATTAAGCTTGATTGGTGTGGTTCCAAGTGTCATTTCATTAATTTTATATTTTGTTCCAATGATTAAGCTTCTTGAAATCTGTTAATTTTGGAATGAAATTAGTTCAAAAATATGTACTTCGTTGATAGTCTTGCTTGGTGTGGTTCAAGTGTATATCAAAATCTTTTTCTTCAATTATATATAAACTAACTTGGTCTTACTTGGTTGATTAAGCTTGATTGGTGTGGTTCAAGTGTTATTTCATTAATTTTATGTTTTGTTCCAATGATTAAGCTTCTTGAAATTTATTAATGTTGGAATGAAATTAGTTAAAAAAAATATGTACTCGGTTGATAGTCTTTCTTGGTGTAGTTCAAGTATATATCAAAATCCTTTTCTTTCAATTATATAAAAACTAATTTTGTCATACTTGGATGGTTAAGTTTGATTGATGTGGTTCAAGTGTTATTTCAATAATTTTATGTTTTGTTTCAATGATTAAGTTTCTTCAAATTTGCTAATGAATGGGTGGATTGCAGGCTTCTCCGAGCATTTAATATGTTTGTGAAGATGTGTAGGCTTCCCCAAGCAAAAGCTAATCTCTACAGCCTAGTGAATTGTATATTAAGTTTGTGAATATGCGCAACATTTAAGAACAGATGGCATATTTTTCTGATGTGTAACATTCTTTAATATGTTTTTATAAATTCTTATTATATGTTGTTTGTCCATTTTTTTCTACTTGCAGGAAGTCATGCTTTTGATTTGGATCAAATCTGTAGTAGATGGTGGAGAGAACATAACGAAGGAGCAATTGAAAGACTATTTGGAAAACACTATATAATGACAACAAGTGGGTGTACACTTTTTTTTTTTTTTGGGGGAGGGGGGGGGGGGGTATTTACAAGTTTTGTTTCTATTTTATAGTTTAAAAGTAAATTCTCGCTCTTGTTTGGATCAAAATTTTAATTTTGCTATGTAACGCTTATGAGTTTTGATAATTTGTTGATTACCTTGGTTTTAGAGTTAAATTATCATCTCCAATTCCTCTTTTCTAACTTATTATTATGGATTTGTAAAAGCAATTAAAAATTTATTTTATACATGTACAAGTTGATTATCTTGGTTTTAGGGACATGTCATTTTTAACTTTGTGACCGACATTAAAAATGGATTAGATAATAATTATATCGAATACACGGACAATAATTGAAAAAAACCAGACATGGTATATACAAAAAAGGGACAATAATTGAAAAAAATGGACAATAATTCGGGCTTTAATGTTGGTTTTAAACCGACATTGTAAACCCTCTTCAATGTCGGTTTAAAACCAACATTAAAAGGCTTTAATAACATTATCTTTAATGTCGATTTTAAACCGACATTAAAATCTAAAATTCTTGTAGTGAGATCAACAAAAATTATAGGGTTTCAGCCATTGAAGCCTACATCCACTTTACAAAGTATATTCTTTTTATCTCTCTGTATTCTCAAGGTTTCATTACAGTCTCTGATCATTTTCACACACACCGAAAAAATGTATCTCATCTTCTTACAGACTAATTCAGAGTATACAATCAGTTTTGCATTCTAATGGATGAAACATATTTCTACCTAATTTTATTTGCTCAGTTGGCATAGAGAGTTATAATAGACTTTAGTATTTTAGCTTCCAAAAGGTAAATTTGTAGCTCAGTTTACTTAATAAATAGAAGAAAATTCCTTTTAAGCAAACACAATAAAAGTGAGGCAACTGATAACTCGCTCACCTACTTAGAATAAATAGAATACTAATACAGAAAAAAAAAAAAAAAAAAAAAAAGAAAAAAATCTAAAAGAAATAGAATAAGATCCAAAACTGATAACTCACTAGTTGGAAGAATTTGAAAATAAGAATGAAGAAGGAATTCGTTTGTTGGACGGCTTCTTAAGTTCAAGCCCACAAAACCCACCAAAAAACTCTATAAATAGATGAGTTATCTATATTTGTAGGGTAAAATTTTACACTTTAGAGAGAATTCTCCCAACAATCAAAAGACTATCTAACTCCTGAAGCTGATCACACTTGAAAATTAAAGTTCTTTGGAGATATAAACATTCTTCCAAAATTTCAATTTCAAAAACATCACGCGTTCTGCTTCCTCAGCTCAAGCGTACGCATTCAACTGAAAAAAAAAAAAAAAAAAAAGATGATCAAGTATTAGAGATTGAAACATCCGCATCAAATCTACATCAAAACACAAGTTCAATTCCACGAAACAAGATTCTTTGTAAACCTTGTGCGAATAACAAGTTTTTGTAAAAAAAATTTATTTGAAATGCTAATGAGTTTTAAATTAAAAATGAGCATTGTTTGTTTTAAAAAGTAAAATTTAAAATTAAAAGTGTGAACCATTTGTTAGAAAATAAAACTAATAACACTTGAAACAAAACTGATTAGTGTATTTTTCACTTTTTGAAAACTAACAACATTAAAATAACCTTATAAATAAATTTATTTTAGTAAAAAAAATGAGAGAAAAAAAATTGAGAGGAAGAGGGGTACACACTACACATGCCAAAGAAAACGTCCAGTCACGTGATTTAAAAAAAAATAAAAAAAATGGATTCCAATTAAGACAAAAATAGAACTTGTTTTTCTAAATATTTTGAAGAGAAGACGTTTTAAGTAATTCTTTAGTCAGTTTACAACATTGATCTAATATATATACCCATAACAAACTCATGCAAACTGAAATCATTTTATAAGTATTATCTAAGTTAAATCATTCTAAAAATGACGATTCGAAAGATGCTTTTTCAGATTGTTCCCTCAGGTTCTCTCCTTTCTTTTTTGTCTGTTTACTTTACAACAAAGAAAAGAAAAGAATAGTCATGAGAGTTCTACAAACCACAGAAGTGTCTATCTCTAATCTAGCCATCAAGGTGTAGGGTAGAGATTTCTCATCACACGGATTGTGCTTTTAGCACATTGTTTTGTGTTTGTGTGATTATCAAAGGTGGTATCCGGTATTCAGAATAGGGCCTGGGGATTCATTAAGTTCAAAAGATCAATAGTGCAGTTGCACACTCTGTATATTTTTCTCTCTTACATTTACATTTAGTTACGAAGTGTATATAAAGGTAGCTGGAATGTATCTGATATGTAACAACCCTTGAAGTTGTTTTCACCTTTCTGTAATAACAGTCTCCACCTTGAAATAAACTTCAAGTTTTTCTTCAGCTTCTCTGATCTGATTGTCTTCTTCTTTAACCTTTTTCTCTCAGCTCAAACCTTATAATATCAAGGCACTTCTAAAGTTTGAGCTGAGTGACTGTCTTTGTGAACATGTCGGAGGCATTCTCTGAGGTATGTACTTTCAGAACTTCAATCTGTTTTGCTTCTATCTGTTCTCGAATGAAATGATATTTAACATCAATATGTTTAGATCTGTTATGGTACCGAGGATGCTTAGATAAATATATGGTGCTCTGATTGTCACAAAATATCTTCACTGTATTCTGTTTGATCTCGAAATCACATAGGAGACCCTTTAGCCATAGGCCTTCCTTTACTACCTCTGAAAGGGCAATAAACTCTGCCTCAGTAGTAGAAAGGGCTACTACTGATTGTAAAGTAGCCTTCCAGCTTATGACACACCTTCCATATAGGAAGATATACCCTAATAATGATCTTCTCTTGTCTAGATCTTCAGCATAATCTGAGTCAACATACCCAATCAGCTCTGGTTCACTGTCTGGAAGTTGTTGGTACATTAGTTTAGCATTATAAGTGCCCTTAAGATACCTCATTATCCATTTTGTTTCCTCCCATTGCCTTTTACCCGGATTAGCCATATATCTACTCACTAGGCTAGTAGCATAGGAAATGTTAGTGGGGTGTACAATATAAAGCATAAAATAAAGAAAAGTACACAATACAATAAATTAGGGCATACACTATACTCAGTAGCATCTCATACTTGTCCTTGACAAGATGATGCATGTGCCATAGATCCAGACTCTCCAGGTAACTATAAAAACTTTAGCTACAAGAGCCTTTGTAAATGGATCAGCAACATTATACTCCAAAGCAATTTTCGTGACAATCACATCTCCTTGATGCATAATCTTCTGGATGAGATGATATTTGAGCTCAATGTGCTTTCCTCTCTTCCGACTCCTAGGCTTCCTAGAATTCGCCACAACCCCACTATTATCACATTAAAGGGTGATGGGTTTTGACATTTCAGAAACAACTTCCAACTTTTTGTCAAAAACTTCTTGAGCCATACTACCTCTTTAGAAGTTTTATAAGCAGCTACATACTTCGCCTTCATGTTACAGTTAGCAATGCAGCTTTGCTTTATGCTTCGCTAGACTACAGTTCCTCCATTAAGAGTGAACACTGATCCTGATGAGGATTTCCTGGAATCTCTATCAGTCTGAAAATCAAAATTGGTGTATCTTAGAAGGATCAAATCCTTAGGTCCATACACAAGCATGCAGTCCCTCATTCTCCGAAGACACTTGAGGATGGTCTTAACTGCAATCCAATGATTAAATCTAGGATTTGGGCTAATATCTACTGACAATCCCTACTGCATAGAAAATATCAGGCCTTGTACACAACATGGCATATGTTAGGCTGCCTACAGTTGATGCATAGGGAATCAATCTCATTTCCTTAACCTCTTGAGGAGTCTTAGGACACTATTCCTTATACAAAACAATTCCATGCCTGAAAGGTAATAAAACCCTCTTGGAATTGTGCATAAAATATCTGACAAACATTTTGTCAATATATGATGCCTGAGGCAAGGCCAACATTTGTTCTTACGATCAATTTGGATCCCTAGAATAAACTGATCCTCACTAAAATTTTTTATTTGGAATTGGGCGAATAGCCATTTTCTTACATCTGTTAATAAACCTACATAATTCCCAATGAGTAGGATATCATCCACATACAACACTAAGAAAGCTACTGAACTGTTGACAACCTTCTTGTAAGCATAATGCACATCAACATTTTTGTCAAAGACGTAAGATTTTATCACAGTATTAAATCTTATATTCCAAGGTGTAGATGCTTGTTTTAATCTATAAATGAATTAGTTAAGCTTGCAAAACCATTTGCTCTTGACCTTGTTTAATGAATCCTTCTGGTTGCTGCATGTAAATGGTCTCTTCAAGATTACCATTCAGAAAGTAGTCTTGAAATCCATTTTCCATATCTCATACTCTAATATGTGGTAATGGTCAAGAGAATTCGAAGAGACTTAATCATGAAAACAGGTGAAAAATTTTCTTCATAATTCACTCCCTCAAATTAGGTATAACATTTTGCCACTAGTCTAGCCTTAAAGGTTTGCACCTTACCATCTGCACCTTACCATCTACACCTCTTATCCTTTTGTAGAACCATTTGCAATCTATAGGTTTTACCCCATTAGGTTGATCTATAAGATCCCATACCGAATTGAAGTACATAGATTCTATTTCCAGATCCATAGCCTTAACCCATTCATCTTTATCCACATCATTCATTGTTTGTTTATAGGATAATGGATCCTTATTGTCACCATCTGATATGACGGTTAAACTTTCTATTAAACCTATATAACGAGTAGGTGGGTTTGGAACCCTCCCATTACATTGAGGCATTCTTAACTCTTGCAAAGGATGTGCTTGATTTGATGAACCAATACCAACAACTCTTATTGATGTATTAGCTTCTTCAACAACTCTTGTTGAAATTTCAATAGTTTTACTAGAAAGCTCATTCAACACAATTTTACTGCATGGTATATGTTGCCTGATGTGGTTCTTTTACAAAAAAAAAAAAAAAAAATAGCATTTTTGACACAAATATTTTCTTTAGGATCATAAAAGTAAACACATTTTGTTTCCTTGGGATAGCCTACAAATAGGCATAATTTTGAATGAGGTTCCAATTTCCTTAGATTTTCCTCAAGCACGTGTGTTGGACAACCCCATATCCTGAAGTGTCATAAGCTATCTTTACGACCTCTCCATAATTCCATAGGAGTTTCAGAAACACTTTTGGATGAAACATTGTTCAAAATATAAGCTACAGTCATAACTGCATAACCCCAAAACAAATAAGGTAACTGAGCATAACTCATCGTAGACCAAACCATGTCCAACAAGGTTCTATTTCCTTTCTGATACATTATTTTACTAAAGTGTACAAGGTGTTGTTCTATTATATAGTCCTTTAATCTTAAATCTATATACTCTTTACCTAGGTTGAAGTGTTTTAATGGTTTTACCTAATGAATTCTCAACTTTAGCCTTATACTCTTTGAACTTTTCAAGGGTTTTAGACTTATGTTGCATTAGATAAAGATACTCATATATTAAATAATCATCTATGAAAAAGATGAAATATTCAAATAATCCTCTTGCCTTAACATTCATCGGACCACAAAGGTCTGAATGTAAAAGTTCTAGGGGTTTTTTGGCTCTATAACCTTTTCCAATAAATGCTCTTTTTGTCATTTTGCCTCCAAGGCATGACTCACATATAGGTAAAGAATTTTTTTTTAACTCGCTTGAGAGTCCACTCTTAACCAACGTCTCAATCCTATTGAAATTTATGTGACCTAATCTTAGATGCCAAAGTCGGTCATTTTCTTTAAGGGAAATCTTCTATCTTTTAGGTTGAATTGTTGCAGTTTTGAACATTTCAGTATTAAGAAGTGCTTTAGATGCTAACGGCCTTAGCACATATAAATTACTCTCTAGGTTTGTAGAACAAATTTGAATACCATTTATATAAATAAACGATTTATTTACATTTAATGAAATAGTATAATTTTGTTCTAGCAAAGCATTTACAGAAATAATGTTCCTTCTCGGACTAGAAACCACATAAACATTCTTTAAAATAAGAGAAGAGTTCTTGAAGAGTAATTTCATGCTTTTCCTTGCCACTACTGAGATGACCTATCTTGTTCCAACCCGCATGGTTATCTCGCCAATCTCAAGCTATTGTTAGGAACCAATTCCCTAAAAAGAAGAACAAACATGATAAGTAGCCCGTAAATCAATTATTCAGGCTGAATCATCATTCTCTACTAAACATGTTTCCAAAACTAGTAATTCATATTTACCTTGCTTGACCTTTTTTTTCTTCACCAAATATCAGGGACAGTTTCGTTTCTAGTGTCCCTCCTGGTTTCAATGGAAATAGTTTTCTTTGGCAACCTTGGCTTTCTTGCTCTTCTGGGTTGTAGAAAGGTTAGCTTTATTCCCTTGGTCTCCCTTCTTTTTCTCCTTCTTCTTCGATTTCTTGGTGCCAGAGGAAGAAGGCACAAACTTTGTCCTAGAGGGCGAACCTCTGTGGAACTTTCTAAAGGAAGTGGCAACATTTTCCTCTTTCTTCTGGCCCTTGACTTTCATTAGGGACTCAAAAGTCTGTAGCTCGTTGAGGAGGGTTTTCAGGATGTAGTCTAGCCTGTTCATAATAATATTACTACAGAACTGCAAGAAACTCTATGGTAAAGATTCCAAAATAAATCTAACTTGATTGGCCTAATCAATGACGACCCCCATTCATTTCAACCATATTGAAATGGACCATCATATTGAGAACGCAATCTCGCACTTAGGTCCCCTCTTACATATGGGCACTAAAAATGAACTTCAAAGCATCATGCTTGATCTGTGAGGACAATTTTCCAAACATCTCTTGCAATGAATCCACAATCTCGCGTGCAGTGATCATGGATTCATGTTTCTTTGCCAAGACTTCAGTTAAGCTGGCAAGAATATACGCTCTGGCCTTTTCATTTGCCTTCATCCACCTCTCGTATGCATCTCGAACATTTCACAATGCAGTTGGAGCGAGGACTTAAGGACACTCTTCAAGTAAGACAAATCTCAGTTCATCAATGATGAGCACAATATTGATTGTTTTTCTTTTTCCAACTAGTGTAATTATAACCACTTAATTTATCAATCCTAAGTAGATTGATGGTAGCGCTAGTCATTTTTTGATTTTTTTGAAATCATACAAATTATTTGATATTAATTACATGCAAAATCCTTTGAATCCAATCAAGTTTAGCAAAATTTTAATGTACCCTATATGACATATAATTTTGCAATGATTCTTCAGTGATTTAGAACAAAAGTCACCGAAGAGTGGTCAGTTATCTCTTCATTAAATTGAGACATTCTCAAGCAATCACTATACCAGAATAACTCTTATGCCTATAATGATTAGTCACCATTATTTGGTCAAGAAATTATTGACTTGCCTAATAATTTGTTGTAAGTGTGACCCTTCATTTTAAACCCTAGAGTTCTACCCTGACGAGCCAACCAAAAGGAAAAATCGATTCGAGCAAAAACTAAAGAATTCCTATCCATAACTAGAGTTTGTGATCAATTTCATGCAAATACTTTCAGTAAGAGGGGGATACAAGCAAAAATTGCCACGAAGCCGAGCATGAAATCTTACTACAAACCAATGAAAGAGATCTCAGGATGTGTTGACACACGTTCCTCTCCCACTTCTTATAAACACCTTCTCCATTCACCTTGATATTAATCTATACGAATACCTTCTGAAGGGGAACACAAGTAAAATAGTGCTACGAGGCCGAACATAAATCTAATGGTGTGAACTCTTTAGGGAGAACGTGAAAAGAAATTGACATATCATATATATCATTTTCATCCCATTAAGTGTTTTAAACCTAGGGTTTATTACTTAGGTAAATCCGGCTAATATTTATCTAAGTCTATTGTTAAATTGACCTATTGTAACTCTTATATTGGATAGTTTAACAATATATGATTACAATTTATTAAACACTTTAATAAATTTAATCATGTATTGCATGCTTATAAAATGGTTGTCTAATTCACCTTCTAAGTCGGTTCCCAGGTCGGGGTATTCCATTTTTGTCAGCTTAAATACCCCAATCTTAGACGGACCTTCCTTAGACAAAAGTCCTTTATAGACAACTATTTTATAAATTTAATCTTTTATTGCATTCATTTTAATTCTATTAAAACAAATATAAAAGATTAACCTATTTCTAATCATATTAGAAATATTTTTAACATAAGTCTAGGTGAATTAACTTTAAACCATTTAAAATTAATGAAGACCTATGTTTGCATGCAACTCTTGGTTATAAATTTTAATTTATTTCATCAAACTTATAACTCTTGTAGATTAGTGAAGCATTAACACCTACAACATGCGTCTAATGACATTAATTAAATATAAAAGTAATGTCATGCTCAATGCATTTCCATCTTCATCATATAATAAAATAATGATATTAATCTCTAATGAAAATAAAACATACCCAGAATACAATATAACATTTACATTAAAGTACGATGCATGGATATGCTTAATGAAACATGCTATCATATAATGTAACATTTATATTCAATATGATGCATGTGCAACTATATAAATCATGCAACTATATAATATAACACTTATATTAAATATGATGTATAATTAATGTTTATCCTAAGGTGGGATTTTTAAAAGGTAATTGTAATTGGTAGAATTTTTAGGAATAATAACCAAGTATATAACATCATTTTAAAAAAATTGGAAATATAGACAAGTCTATCAGCGATAGACTTCTATCATTAATAGACTCCCAAATTTATCAGCGATAGACTTCTATAGTTGATAGACTCCTACCAGTGATATGGTCTATCACTGATAGACTCCTACCAATAATATGGTCTATCACTAATAGATTATTTAAATTTGGCCATATTTTCAATTTTTTTACATTATGTTATATTTTCTAATACTTTGGTTCTAATGTCTATATTTGCAACTGTCCCATTTTTAAACTATATGACATACATTATGCAAGCATAAATTAAATAAATACTAAAAATATACCGAATATTGGCACCCTTAAAAAATTAATTTAATTAATATAATCAAATTATATCAATTTAATGAATTAAAATAAATAAATTACAGAAAACCAAGTAAAACAACAAAAAATTTGCCACCAAGTGTCGAACCCACGACTTGGAACTACCTGCATGTGTGTGTCAATCGCCTGGAGCATAACGACACTATTGTCAAGTGTAGCTACGCTAGGCTGAATGCTGTTGTAGCGTAATGCTACGCTTCATGTAACGTTATTACGTTCGGCCTCAATGTCGCAACACTATTGCCAAGCGTAGCTATGCTGGCATTTTTGTGCCGTAGCGTAAAGCATAGCGTCCTTATGCTATGCCTTACTCTCTAACACACGATGCAACTCTCTGCTTTGATCTTCATCTGCCTTGCTCCGTTCTTACTCTTCTTCTTCAACAACACTTGCTAAAGACTAAGACATGGACTTGCAGAGTCAATAGCATAAATTAAAAACCCAAAACAACAGGTCCTTACAACTTTAATCATATTAAAGTAGTAAACCTATGTGCCAAAATTCGAAACATCCATTTTGCAAATCCTAACATTCAAAATGCAAAAATTTCACCCACATTTTCTTTGATTTTCGTTTCAAATTGAAAATCAAAATGCACAACTTGACTCTGATTCCAATTGAAGGAATCCAATTTCTCGCAGAAGCGTGTAAACGTTATGCATTTAAAGTTCAATTTTGAAAAGAATGAAAAAACAGAGAAAAAAAACATACAATTATGTAATACAAGATAAACATTAAATTAACTCTTTAAGCATGCTATCTACTGAAAGAAAGAGAAGAAAAAATGCTTACCCTTGTAGAACTATTTCTCTTCACGTAAATACTCTCCAAGCCATGAACAATGCCTCATTCCTAAACACTGGTACTTTTCTTTAATATAAGACACCACCACTTAGCAACCTTGCTATTTTCTGGCAAGGGATAAAGATGTGTGGGCTCTTTAGAGTTTTTGGGGAGAAGAAAAAAGGTGTGAAATCCAAAGTATTGTGAGAGAACTTTTTTGAGAGAATTTTCCTTGAAGAGAATGTTTTTTTTCACATATCTTCTTCTTATGCTTATGTATTCTCAATACAAAGAAGAAGGAGATGATGGTAGGAGTTACATAACTCTCTCATGTGAAAGACCAACAAATAACTCCCTTGAAGTGGGAAATTATTGATATTATATTAAAGATAATATATAGTAATATATGTAATTAATTAATTAATGTTTAATTCATTAACTATATATTATGCATCTTAATCATATTAAAATGCATTTCTCTCTTAAAAATATAATTCTCTCTTATAACCTATATTTTTAATATAAATCTCATTCACATTAATTTTAATCTATAGTATTTATATAAATATTATTCATATAAATAATATTTTAATCTTATTCAAATATTTATCTCTCACATATAATATATAGTTTTAATTATAAATCATATTTATAATTAACTATATACTTTAATGTATCATTGTGCATTATAATTTATATTAATCATATTAATATAATTAATACCTTTAATTCCTTAAATAATTTGAAAAGTATAAATTATTTTAAAAACAATTATCCCTTGTTTTATCCGTAATGAGCTAGCAAAAAGACTTTATGGACCTACAGATTAGAAGCTCCAGTAATAAGAGATTAATTAATTAAACTCTTTACTTAATTTAGTCAAAATTTATTATATGTCAGGCACTTGACTAAAGACTGATAGTTACACTCTTCATACTGTAGATATATTTTTGTGTCCACGGATATAACCAATCAATAGTAAATCAACCTTTCACAAATTGTTCATAACTCCATCTGGGTCAAATTATAATTTTATCCCTGTAGTTACATATAACTTCTTAAGTACCACCAATTCCTTTCATGAACAATTAGTTATAGTTCAACTATAAATTAGACCCTTCTCTGGCTAGTGAGAGGGTGAGGTGCCTCATTGTTCAAGACCCGATATTAGCCTATAAGGGAGAAATTCATCTACTTTCCCTCAAAACGAGAATGAGTAAATTTCATCTTATGTTGTTGTGTTCTTAGCTCCCCACTTGGACATATCCCCAAAATGGTAGACTTATTGAGTCGACAAAGTTGGCCACTCTCACCCATACAGATCAAATGATCGCCCTCATAGACAGGAGTTCACAACTCACTCAGGATTAAGGTCAAGTCACCTATGGTCATCCTAGTGAAATGTTAATCTCTTCAATTAACAGCGTTATAAAGAGAGACTAATCATTTCGCGGTTCGGCCTTATACAAACTCTTTATATAGTATACCTCCACTTATGTGCCTCCATATGAACAATTAGGATCAGATTATTTGTAACACTTTGCAATTATTGTAATAATTACAAAAGGGATCATATCCGTAGTGTCACAAGGATAAGATATCCAATTTTATCCATATACTACAGACTATGTAGATTATTACTTAAACATGATCCACCTGTATGTCAACCATAAATATGTTTAAGTTATATAAAATAACCTTGGAACTTAGTTTATTGGATTAGGTTAATGCACATTAAAGGTCAAATGAAATAGCATATTATCTTATTAAATAAATAATTCGTATACAAACTACGAAACCCATGAAATTTAGGACATCAACCCCAACACAAATTTCTTGACAATGTTCTTGGTATATTTACTCTAGGAAATAAAAAATCCCTCATTTAGTTATTTAATTTGAAACCCTAGAAAATATGACAGCCCTCTTACCATACTTATTTCAAATTCCTTCTGCATTTGTTTCACAAAGAGTTCTACCATCTTTTGTGACATCTATCTAAAGACAATGTCGTCAACATAAATCTAGACAATTACAAACTTCTCTTGAGATTTTTTTACAAACAAGGTCTTATCAACTTCTCCTCTATTGTAACCATTGTTTATAATAAATTGAGTCAAACATTCATACTAGGCTCTAAGCGCATGTTTGAGACCATAAAGAGCCTTGTTGAGTTTATGCACATAATCAGGATGAAAAGGTTCAAATCTTTTGGGCAGCTCAACATATACTTTCTCATTGAGATATCCATTAAGAAAGCACTATTTACGTCCACTTGATACAGTTTGAACTTCAGAAGACAAGCTATTCCAAGTAGAAGTTTGATAGCCTCTAGTTAAGCAACTGGAGGAAAGATTTCATCAAAATCACACATTCTATTTAGTATACCTCTGAGCAACTAATCTAGCTTTGTTTCTAGTGACATTGCCATTCTCAACAAACTTGTTCTTAAATTTCCATTTTTTACCAATAACATTAATAGGCTCTGGCCGAGGGAGAGGAGTCCAGACACTATTTCTCACAAATTGTCCGAGCTCTTCTTGCATAGCATTGACCCAACATTCATCCTTGAGAGCTTCTTTGACATTTGTTGGTTCAATAGAAAAGGTGAAGCAAATATTACTAATCATTTCTAGCTAATTATTTTATCTTTCTTTCTAGTTGTCACCTCTTCTTCAAGATTACCAATGATGTTTCCAGAGGGATGATTTTTACTAACTTTGTTAGATGGGTGCTTGTTACTTTCTTAAACCTCCTTAGATGCTAACTTGATCTTCTCCACTGGAGTTTTAGAATGCATGCCCAATGACATGTCAGAGGAGATGTTAAGAACATCTACATTGATAGTGGAAGGATCTTAGATCTGCAGCATCATCAATCACAACATTGATTGATTCCATGACACAACGAGTTCATCTATAATACACACGGTATGCACGGTTATTTGTGGAATATCCAAGAAATATGCCTTCATCAGATTTTAAATCCCATTTTTGCCTAGCTTCCCTATAAACCAAGACTTAACGTTTAATTTTCTCCCTCTTCATATTTTATAAATAGTGCTCGAGGTACTTGGACATAAAATAACTCTGTTGTTGATATAACAAGTTGTATTCATAGCTTTGGCCCAAAAATGGAATGACAGATGTTTAGCATGTAACATCACGCGAGTCATCTCCTGAAGAGTCCGATTGATTCTTTCCACCACACTTTTTTGCTGGGAAGTGATTGGAGTACAAAATTCATGATGAATCTTAGAAGAATTACAAAATACAGAAAATTGAAAATTTTCAAACTCTCTACAATGATTGCTTCTAATTCGTATTACATTCAAATCTTTCTCATATTGTAATTGGAGACAAAGAGCGTGAAAAACAGTAAATACATCTGACTTTTTATAGAGAAAACAGACCCAAGTATATCTGCAGAAGTCATCAACAACAACTGGTACATACTGTGTACCTCCCAAACTTTCTAATTTCCTAGGTCCCATAAGGTCTAGGTGGAGAAGTTCCAAGATACATGTTGAACCAGAGTGAGAAATCTGTTTATGTGGAGTATGAGTTTGTTTACTTGATTGACAGTCACCACAAATAATTTCTGTCATAGAAGGTAAAGATGGAAGTCCAGATATAGCATTTTTGGCTAGTGCCTTTTGTGTTCACTGGAAAATCAAATATATAATATATATTGATTTCGATTCTCACATCCCTATATAATTCCCACCGTGAGATCCGTGCAGCACTTCGTGTCACCCTGGGAGTGACCTCCATTTGGAAAGTGTTCGCCATAGATCAAGACCAAAGTGAACGGGAGAAGTCGTTCATAGTAAGTGGGTGAAGGATATGTGTCAACATATTCTATGGTTTCTTCTGTTGGTTTGAACTATGAGATTCCTATATTGCACCTACTTGTCATCTTTAAGTCAGCCTCGCTAGTTATTTAACGATGGCTATCCCCTCTGAGGGTTTTAACATAGGATTCGGAACAACTTAAATTCCAGAAATGGATAGGATTTCTAAAGTCGGTTTCAACTTTGACTTTCCAACTTTAGGAGCATCATTGGGATCCGACTTTTGAAGTCTAAAAACAGAAGGTTACATTTACAGGATTACTAAAGAGTTAGTAATTTCTGACAAAAAATGATAGCTAAATGACTATTGAAATATGAGTTATTCTGAAGATAATGTTTAGTCAAGAATGTTTTGCTATAGTATCATTGCAAAAATAATCTTGGGTCTATTATTACTTTGCTAAAACATGATTGGGATTAGAAGCACTTCACTTATAAAATTTGTTTATATTTTTCAGAATGACGAGTGTATTAGTACAATTGTTGGTGTCTGATAAACTGATAGGGGATAATTATGCAACCTTGAAATCAAATTTGAATACTATACTGGTGATGATTTACGGTTCGTCTTAATAGAGGATTGTCCTCCCATTCTTGGCTCTAACGCGAACCAAACTGTTCAGGATGCGTACGATATATGGATTAAGGGAAATGATAAAGCCCGTGCCTATATCCTTGCCAGCATATCTAATGTTCTGGCGAAGAAACATGAGGATATAAGTATTGTCAAAGAGATTATGGAATCTCTACGAGGGATATTTGGGTAACTGTCCTTCTCCCTAAGGCATGATGCTATTAAGTACGTTTACAACTGCCGCATGAAAGAGGAGGCCTCTGTTCGTGAACATTTCCTGGACATGATGGTTCACTTCAATGTGACGGAAGTAAATGGCGTGGTCGTTGACGAAAGAAGTTAAGTCGGTTTTATTCTAGAATCTCTTTTGAATAGTTTTCTACAATTCTGCATGGACGCATTAATGAATAAAATTGAATACAACTTGATTACTCTTCTAAATGAGCTACAAGCTTACCAGAAAATAGTGAGAGCTAAAGGTCTGGAATCGAAAGTAAATATTACTACCGCTGAGAAGAGAGGAACGTCCTCCAAAAAGCTTGATGTTGCTTCCTGTTAAGAAGAGCAAAGGGAAAGGGAAGAAGAAACTAGCTGAGAAGAAAGGCAAGTATAACACTGTAGATAAAGGAAAGATTCTTTCGGCTAAAATGTTTGTACACTAACATGTTTACAAAGATTCTTTCGGCTAAAGTATTTGAGAATTTCTAGTAAGACTAGGGATACTAGGTTAAAAACCTAGGGCAAGTGGGAGAAATATCGAGTATGGGATACCAGATGGTAAACCGTGGGTATTGGATGCCCTAGTTTATTGTATTTCTCTGTAAACCTCAGAAACTCAATTTTATATATTCGGATATATAATTTACCACTGGAGTTTTAGTCCAAGTGGGAGTTTGTTGGATTTTATGTTCTAAAACTCATGGTTTGTAAACAATAAAATTTATTCTTAAAATTCAATAAGTTGTTATTGAATATATATATTGCTATTTCGTTTTAGAAATCCAATAAATTAAAAGATCCATGACTATTACATGAGTACTTGAACTATATTTGGAGACATAAAAGTGGACCAGGTTTAAGTAAATAGTTAAAATGATCTATAGTATATGAATGAGGTTGGGTGCCTTATTCTGGTAACACTATTGGATGCGACCCACTTTGTAGTTGTTACAAAGAGTTGTAAAGTTCTACAAATGATGTGATCCTAATTTGTACATGTTATGACATGAGGAGTGAGGGCATCCTGTGCAAATGGGTTTTTACAATATCGGACCACGAAATTAGTCACTTTTACTTTATAACGTTGTTTATTGTTTAAGGGACTATTTCAAAGAGATTAGAGGGTTTATTACTATAATAGAATAAAATCAATTCAATAATGAATTTCTCTTTTGAGACTTTGGTAACTTGAGTGCTGATTTCGAGTCTTGAACAAGGGGCCCCACCCTTTCATTGGCCCGAGAGGGACTCAGATTGTTGATCAGATCACAAATCAATTGTTCATTAAAGGATTAGTGAGACTTAAGGAACAACAGGTAATCTCGAGGGTAAAACAAACATTTGACCCAACCGTTATTATGAACAACCTATGAAGGGTTGACTTACTAATCATGGTTATATCGAGTGGACATAATATATCTATAGTGAGGGGAGTGCAACTATGGCCTTTAGTGGAGTGACCCATTAGTTAACGAATGGGGGTTAATTCGGTGTAAAGAGTTTAGCCAATTAATCTAGGATCGTTGGAGCCCATGATCTGTAGGTCTACGAGGCCCCCCTACTAGCTCGTAAATGGATTAGCTTTAGAGTAATGTGATAAGTTAATTTGAAACATTCAAATTAGAATTAAGGGAATTAGTAATTATATGAGATATAATTACGCGTTTAATTTTGGAATTAAACGGGATTGAAGAATTTAATTAATATTTAAATATTAAATTCATGAAGGTGGAATTTGTGTATTATTAATTTAATATTGGATATTAAATTAATTAGAATTAATTAAATTGTTTAATTAATTAATTATTAGAAAATTAATTTATGAAATTAATTTTAAAATTAATTTCATAAATTAATTTTAAAATTAATTTCATAAATTAATTTTCTAAAATTAATAATATTTTCAATTCTGAAATTCAATTTTTTTTCTGAAATCATTTTATAAAATTTGAAAAGTTTGAAAAACACAAAATGGAATTATGGATTTTTTCATTATCACCTTCAACTAGCTCATACTAAACCCACTTAAGTTTTGCTTCAAATCTCCAAGCATGAGCTAGACCTCATACAACTTTCTTCTTTGCATGAATGCCCTACAATAAATAGAGAAGATTGGAGTGGAATTGAGGCATGCATCAATTGAGCTTTTGCTGAAAAATTCGAGTTGAAGAAGTTGTTCTTCAAGTGGGCTGTTGCAGTGAGTTCTTCTCCAAGTTCCCTTCATTCAAGCTTATTTTGAGTCCTTCAACTCAATCTAAAGCTCCAAGAGAATAGTGTAAAAGATTTTGAGATGGTTCACTACGAGATTTGAAGAAGTTTTACAGCTAAGAATCGAGCTTCTAAAGGTTCAACAAAGGTATTGCTTGAAACCCTCTTTTTATTGTATGCGCATGCTTTATTTACAACCAAAATTAATGAATTAGAATGCCTATTGATCCTTGTTGCTTCCTCTACATGCTTATATACATGCATATCCCCAAAACGAATTAGGCAACTGAGAATAGCTCATCATTGAATGAATCATGTCTAATAGGGTTTTATTTCTTCTCTCTAATATACCATTCTGCTAATGTGTACCAAGTGCTGTGAGCTGGGACTGGATTCCATGATCTATCAAAAAGTCTTTAAAATTCAGGTCCATATACTAACCACCTCGATCTGACCAAAGTGTTTTAATTGTTTTACCTGACAGGTTCTTAACCTCAGCCTTATAATCCTTGAACTTTTCAAATGTTTTAGACTTATGATGCATTAGGTAAATATAGCCATCAAATATTCATACCTTCCTCGTGCTTCAATATTCATTGGACCACAGAGGTCTAAATGCATGAGTTCTAAGGGTTCGTTGGCTTTAAGACATTTTCCTTTAAAAGATCTTTTTGGTCATCTTACCCCGAGACTCACATGTAGGTAGAGAGTTGTCCTCTAACTGACTTAGGAGTCCACTCTTAAACAATCTCTCAATCTTATTGAGATTAATGTGTCAAAGTTTTAAGTGGCAAAGATAGGTATTAGAAGAAGTTTTTCGCCTTTTATTCTGAGTCTCAACTGCTTTAAACATTTTAGTATTCATAATAGCTTTAGCCTCAATTAGTTTTAACACATATAAGCTCTTTTCAAGTTTTGCATAACATATTTGAATACTTGTTGAGCTAATGAACACTTCATTAATATCAAAAGATACTTTATACAATTGTTCAACAAACAAGAAATATATATTAAATTTCTTCTCATATTAGGAACATAAAATAAAAATCAATATACCTCTAAAAAACAACTTCAGGTCTCTCATTACTTTAGCTAAGACAACTTTTGTTCCAACCTTGAAAGTCGTCTCGTCCTCTATAAGCTATCTTCAAGAACTAGTTTCCTGAATAAAAGTACAAATATGGTTAGTGGCCCCTAAATCAAGTATCCAAGTAGAGTTTGTTGGGTTGTATGTCCTAAAACCCAAAGTTTGTGAAGTTAAACATATTATATTATCAATAAAAGATGCTATTGACATTTATTCAATAAAGTTGTTGGTCAATATATAAATTGTACTTGTAAAGACTAAATCCAATAAACTAAGATTCATGACTATTATAAGAATACTTGAACTTTATATAGAGACATAAAGATAGATCAACTTCGAGTAAATAGCCAAAACGTTCTATAGTATATGAATAAGGTTCGGTACCTTATTTTGGTAATACTATGGGATGTGGCCCGCTTTGTAGATGGTACAAACGATGTGATCCTGAATCGTTCATGTGGAGACATGGGAAGTGGGGGCATCCTATGCAATGAGTTTGCATAAGATCGGACCAGGAAATAAGTCACTCTTACTTTATAACACTGTTTACTGTTTAAGACTAACTGTTTTAAATCGATGACCTAGGTAACTCGACCTTAATCCTGAGCTAAATATGAACTCCTGTTTATTCAGAATTATCCTTAAATTTGCATAGGTGAGGGTTGGCTTAACAGCATCGGTTAAATAAGTCTTCCATTTCAAGGGTAAGATCGGATAGATAGTTGGGGACATAGGATGCAAGACGAAATTTACACCTACCCTAATTTAGGGATAAGAGAAAGGTTGTTCTTTAAAGTACTGAATCCAAGTGTTGAACAAGGAGCCCCAACCTCTTATTGACCCGAGAGGGATTCAGTTTAGTGATTAGATCACAAAGTAATTGTTCATTAGAGGATCAGTAGAACTCAAGGACCAAGATGTAATTTCGGGGATAAAACAGTATTTGACCCAGCCGTTATTACGAACAACCTGTGAAGGATTGACTTACTAATTATGGTTAAATCAAATCAATGAAAATATATCTATAGTGAGGAGAGTGCGACTATCGAGCTATAGTGGTGTGTCTTGATAGTTAACAAATATTGATTAATTCGGTCTAAAGAGTTTAGCTGATTAATCTCAAATCGTTGGAGCTCATGATCTGTAGGTCTATTAGGTCCCTCTACTAGCTCGTAAAACATGAACATCTTTGATTAGTGAATTGAGTGATTTTGAAATGTTCAAAATCAAAAATTAATTTGAAGTATTTAAATTGAATTTTAATTTGAAATGTTCAAATTCAATTTAGGATTTCAATTTGAACAGTTCAAATTGAAAATTAGGGTTTGAGTTTAAATTGTTCAATTTCAGATTAGGGTTTGGATAATTATATTTGATATAATTAATGTTTAATTTTATCAAAATTAAATGAAATTGGAGAGTTTATAATATTTAAATATTGATTACATGAATAAGATTTATGTTTAAAATTTGGTATTTGATTAATTTAATATTTGATATTAAATTATTTTTTAGTTAATTAAATTTGTTTAATTAATTAATTTTCAAATTTTCAAATTAATTTCATTTTAGAAATTTAATTTTGAATTTAATAAAAAGGAAATTGAAAATCAATTTTAGTGGAGAAATCCACAAAATTAAAGTAGCTTGGTGGCTTCTTATTAATTAAACAGTTTTCCCACTTTCTCTTTGAAAATTAATGTGGCATTAAGCATTATAGCTTAATGGCTGCATGTATGAGATATATAAAAAACACATCAACTTTCGAATTGGAGAGAAGAAGAAGTTGAACTCTCCAGAGTTTGATGCAGAAAAAGTTTTCTGCTGAAACCCTTTTTATTCCCTTCACAATTCACCTCAAATATGAGTTCCACCACTCACATCCAAGGTTGAGAATAGTAGAGAAGATCTCTTGGTGGTTCACTGTAGATTTGAAGCTCAAAATTTATGGAAAGTAGCTTGGATTCATAGGAATTCTTCAAAGGTATAACTTTTTTAAACCCTTTTCTGTAAAAACTGTTTTTGCATGCTTTTATAACTCAAATTAAGTGTAATTAGAGTGCTTATTGATTCTGATTGCTTCTATTGCTTACTTGTACATTCCATCAGAGTTATCATTTTCCACTTAACATGTTTCAATAAGTAAATCATATTTACCTTGTTTTTCATTTTCAGCTTTCTTCTCAGTAAGGTATTTGGGGCAGTTCATTTTCCATTACTCATCTTCATTTCAGTGGAAACATTTTCCTTTCTCTGCAACTTTATTCTTGTCTTTTATTTTCATAGGAACCTTTCTTTTCTCTTTATCCTTCTTCTTCATTGGAATACTCTTATTCTGTGAAGTGGAAGGTCCAAACTTTGTTCCTGAGGACGATCCATTTTGGAACCTTTTAGAGGTAAGAACATTTGCTTCCTCTTTTTGTCCCTTATTCTTCATAAGTGACTAGTAAGTCTAGAGCTCGTTTAAAACAATGGTTATATTGTATGCAATCTAATCTCTTCGGAAGAGATTTCATGATGAAACTAATTTGACTTTTTTCTTCTGTGATAGTATTGTTTGCCTCCACCACATTGAAGTGGACCATCATATCCAAAACATGTTCTCTAACAGAGGTTCATTCCTTCATGTGGCAGTTGTAAACATACTTACGAGCATTATGCCTGATAGATGTGGACGGTTGTCTGTGAAGGAACTCTTATCAAGGAGAACCCATGAGTGGAAGCACGATCGATCCAAATTCATTGTGACAGAATTACAAGCATTCACAAACATATATACTAGTTATGCATTTTCTAATAAATTACAACATGCTTTAGTAACTAATAACAAAACGGATGAGAGACATACCTTCTAAGAACTTTTCTTCTACATATCTCTTGCTCTCTTGAAGAACTGGGACCAGCAACCTCTCCCTGTCGCTACGATCGTCTAGTCAATCGTCTGGTCAATCTCTCACTGTTGCTTAGATCATGAACAGTATTCTCCACGAACAAGCAACCTCTTGGACACCACCACTCGACAACCTTGGTATTCTCGGAGTGAGAATCCAGGAGGTGTAGACTCTGTTGGATTTGGTAGAAGGAAGGAGGAAATAACGATCGAACTATACGATCAAGCAAGTGGGAGAGTATACTGTCTATCGTATAGACTTTGTGCTTGATCGTTTAATAAAATTCAGCAAGTACACGAATCGTTTAGAAAAACAGGCATGATCATTTACACGATCGTTTAGAGAAAGGCCATCTACACGATCGTTTAGAAAAACACTTGGAAGCTATCGTGTAGTCTCTCGTGAGCTAAATGATTAGAAGTGTATTTAATGAAGCGATCCTTTACAAAATGAAATCATTTTTTATTTTATCCTCCAGTTATGAAACCTGAACATAACTTCCCACTTTCACGCATGGTTAAAGGAGAAACCACCCACAATTATCGTAATTACAAATAAATATAATAACTAACTTATCATATTATATTTATAACCTATAGTTTTAATATCACATCATATGTAACATTTAAACTATAGTCCTTTTCTCCTTTACTTGTTATAAATCATATTTATATCAAATTCTTCCAATTAATGTATCTTATACATCATATCAATTATATCACATATAACTGAACAAGTTTTAACTGAACCAGTTTAATTATATCATATATAATCAAACTCCCTTTTGTCAATTTGAATACTTCAAACTGACCCAAAAACTGATTCTCAACTTGAATCCATTGAGTTACCAAAGGGACCTTATGAATCTATATCTTGATGCTTCAACGGTACGTGAATATCTAACTAAACTTTTTAGTCACGAGATCTACCATCCGTTAACTGGTAGGACTCCACTAAAGATCGACAGCTGCACTCTTCTCACTACAGATATATTTCTATGTCCATCGGATATAACCAGTCAATAATACGATAACCCTTCATAGATGCTCATAAGTACAGTTCTGCCAATTTACCGTTTTGCCCCAGTGGTTACATCAAACTTCTGAAGTACCACTTATCCCTCTAATGAACAATACATCATAGTTCTACTATGAGTGGACACCTCTCGGGCCTTGAGAAAGTGTGTGGTGCCACATCATTCATGTCTTGGAATCAGCCCTTAAGGGAGCAATCTATCTACTTACCTCTACTTCGGAGAAGAAGTGAATTCAATTTTGTGTAGCTGAGTTCCTAGCTCCCCAATCAGAAAAATCCCCAAATTGGTAGGTTTGAGTCGGTAATCTGGCCACTCGCACCCATACAAATTAAAGGACTGCCCTTATAGGCAGGAGTTCCCAACTCACTCAGGATTAAGGTCGTGTTACCTATGGTCATCCTAGTGAAATGAAAGTCTTTGTCATGAACAGCATTATATAACGAGACTAAACACTTCGTGGTCTGGTCTTATACAAACTCCTTTGTATAGAACACCTCCACTTGCATGTCTCTACATGAATGATCAGAATCAGACCATCTATAGTACATCACAACACTTGTAACTATCTACAAAGCAGACCGTATCCTTAGTGTCCAAACATTGCCTGCAACAAATCCATGATCGCCTTAGTGGTGACCATGCTTTTGTGTTTTTTAGTCAAGTCATCAGATATGCTTGCTAAAATATAAGCTCGGGTCTTTTCATTTTCCTTTACCCATTTGTCATAGGCATCCCGAACATTTCGGTTTGCTGACGAGTCGGGAACTTGAGGGCATTACTCCTTTAAAATGAACCTTAGAACATCAATTACTACTATCGTCTTTATATTTGATTTCCAATTTGAGTAATTGTCACCAAACTTACCGAAGCGAGTAGTTGAATTATTGAGTTTGACATGCTGAAAAATAAACAAATTCTATTAGTGAAATGCTATTAAATCTAATTGAGTTTTAACAAAAGTAATAAGGTACCCATATCTCATTAATTTGCAAACGATACTTTAATGAGTTAGAATAACTACTGTTGAGGGGCAGTCAATTACTCCTTCACTAAATCAAGACATTTGACTAAATACTAAGACTGGAATAACTCTTGTTCCTATAGCATTTAGTTATCGCTCTTTGGTCAAGAACTTACTAACACTTAGTAATTCTTGTAAGTATAGCCCCAGATCCCAGAGATCTGTATCAACAAGCTATCGAGGGGCAAACAATGTTTAAGACGAACCTAAGTGACCCTATCCATTACTAGAGTTTGGTTGTTCTGATCCCTAAGTCAATACTCTTCGAGTGGGTGGTTACATAACAACAACACGTAGGTAGAACATGAGAATCTCACGGTGAAACCTAATGGAGGAGACCGTAGGATGTGTTAACACACTTCTTTCTCCCACTTACTATGAACAACTTTCTCTATTCACTTTGCTATTGTCCCATGTAAACACTTTTTGAATGGAGCGGACGCCTAAAAATGTCACAAAGACGAGCATGAATCTCACGGTGTGAACTCTTAGGGATGTGAGAACTAAAAATAATATATCTTATATATCATTAATCTCTTACTGAAGTTTTCTAGACGGTTTGGGTAAACTTTTACTTAGGTATATTCTGGCTAATTAAAACAACCTAAGTCTAGGTGTTTATATTGAGTATATAACTTTTATACTAGATTTAACCTATGATGTTTAAGTGATAAACCATTTATTACCTCACATCACTCACGCATGCTCAAAAAACTGGGTTAACTAAACTTAAGAACCAGTTCAATCCCGAGGTAGCAAGTGTTTCGTAAACCGTCAACTTAAGTACATCCAGCCTTAGACAAGATCTTGTTGGGTGAATTTATAACCGTAGTTTTACAAGATAACGACCTATTTTAACTATTAAAAAAAACTTGTCATTTGTCAACCCTAGGTGAGCATGCTTTTATCTTTGTTATAGATTTTAAATGCCTAATTTATTTTATAACACTTATAACATAGACATTCTCCATAACATACATCATGAATTTTATAATTTAATATAACAACTTATATTAAAACTCATGAAATCCTATACATGCATACTATATATTATAACACTCATAACATACTTTCAATGCATGTAACATGCTTTCTTCTGGTGGGATTTTAAATCTACATGGTATACTTTATGCACAAATAAGATTTAAATTAATTAAACATCCATTTATAATGCATAGTTAATTAAACACACACTGAAGTGGACCAGTTTTGGAATCCTAAGCAAGCAAACAGTCATTACAATAATAACTCAACTTTAGCTCCCAACCACTATCAACACTTCAAACTAGCCTGAACCAGCTGAAAAACCCTTGAATTGGACTTTCAAGGCTTGAAATTAGGCTGAACCGGCTGGACTTGGCTCGAATCGGACAAAATGGATCCAACTAAATCAATTGTCCTCGTACATTTACATTTTTGGAAATGTTGAAGAATCAACGCTGCGACGCTATAGCGATTTTGGGCGTGCTGATGAACAACATTGTGGCATTGTTGAAGAAGCATCATGGCAGCATTTGGCCGAAGTAGTAACCTACTGCCTTTTCTACTGCGCCTTCTCCAAAATATTCCAATTATAACCTAATTTCAACTCTAATGAATCTAGCAAAATATAAACCATTCTTCACACATTAAAGTCCATAATCAAGGGGCCAATTACAACAATTACAACTGATTTTAAGGTAAATTATGATGCCAAAACTATAATATATCCACTTTAGCCACCACAATATTTATCACATGAATTAACATCTACCAAGCCACAATTAATGCAAATTGAGTGCTTAAATCATGTTTTGAACCAATAGAAAGAGTTAACAATGTGTATATTGAAATATTTGGATCTTAAGCACTCTAACTACATTAATTTTGAGATTAAAGCATGCATCTTCATATTAAGAAAAAAAAAACTAGGGTTTGAGATACAACCTGTGTAGAACTCAAATTACAACAACTTCTTTGAACGAATTTGATCACGAACTCTTCATGGACCATCGCTAGAGTCTTTTCCGATTTTTTCTACCTAGAACGATTTATAAGAACAAATTGTGACGAAATTGAAGGAAAATTTCAGATTGTGAGTGATTTAGTGTAGTGTTTTAGAAGAGCTATTTCTTCTTCAAAATTACAATTTGCATGAACCTTTGTATTAGCAATTTTCACTCAATTCATAGAGGAGATGCATGCAATCATATTGCATTAAAAGTTGACAGCAAATTAATCATGCAATTAGTGGAATTATTAGGTGTTTTAAGATGGGAAAAGTGGGATAAACCGACCAACCTTTTTTTCATTGAATTTTTTAATTTCTCAAATTGAAATTAAAAAATGAAATTTTATTTTATTTTAAATAAAAGTAATTCAAATAATTAATTTTAAATACTTTATTAAATAATTTAATTAATTTAATATCAAATATAATATTAATTAAAACAAAAATCCCAAAAATGAATCACTATTCATATGTAATATTTAAATCATATTTAAATCATTCCAACTCTCTAATCTAGTTTTAGTTCAACAAAATTATGTCAATTATATCGCATATAATTTAACATTTATTCACTAAATTGAATTTGAATGTTTCCAATTCTCTCATCACACTGTCCTAAAATTTAGTCCTATATGAGCTAGTTTGGGAACCTAGTGGACCTACGGATCATGAGTTTCAACAATCCGTGATTAACCGGCTAAACTCTTTAATCTAATTAACCAACATTTGTTAACTACTAGGACACTTCATTAAAGCCTAGTAGATGCACTTTCCTCACTATAGATATATTTCTATTCTCTTGATTTAACAATGATTAGTAAATCAATCCTCCATAGGTCATTCATAATTATAGCTGAGTAAAAATTACCATTTTACCCCTCTAATTACATCTTGCTTCTTAAATTCTGTTGATCCTCTAATGAACAATTGGTTTGTGGTCCAACCATTAAACCGAGTCCAACTCATGCCAATGAGAGGGTCGAACCCATTGTTCAAGACCTAGAGTCAGTACTTAAGAGAATAATCTATCTACTATCCTTAGAATAAAGTAGAAGTAAATTTCATCTTGCAGAACTATATCCCCAATTATTTACCCGGTCTTACCCCTAAAATGGGAGGCTTATTGAGTTGGCGATGTTGAGGCGCTCTCACCAATGAACATTAAAGGATAATCCCGAACAAATAGAAGAATATAGTTATCTCAGGATTAAGATCGAGTTATCTAAGCCATCAAATGAAATAGTTGGTCTTATCAGTAAACAACATTATAAAGTAAAAGTGACTATTTCTTGGTCCAATCTTATACAAACTCATTGCATAGGTCGCCCCCACTAGCATGTATCCATTTGAACGATTCAAGATCACATTGTTTGTATCAAATACAAAGTGGACCGCATCCATAGTGTTTCTAGGATAAGGTATCCAACCTAATTCGTATACTATAGACTATTTTGGTTATTACTCGAACTTGATCCATTTTTATGTCTCGACATAAAGTTCAAGTATTCATGCTATAGTAAGGTGTTCTTAATTTATTGTATCTAGGGTTAAAAAGGTGCAATTCACTTACTCAATAACATTTTTACTGCATAACCTCAATAACAAATTTATTGTCAAATAGAAAATGTCTAATATTTACAAATCACGAGTTTTAGGATGTAGAACCCAACAATATTTGGAGAAATTCTTCACAAGCCATGCATGATGCTCTTAAGTTGATCTTCAATGCACGGATGGTGGAAGGAACATCTTTTAGGGAACATGTCCTTAACATGATGGTTCATTTCAATGTCTCGAGATGAACGAAGGTCTCATAAATGAGCCCAGTCAAGTGAGCTTGATTTTTTAATCTCTGCAAGATGGTTTCCTACAATTCCATAGCAATTGTGTTATAAACAAAATTGATTACAACCTTACTACCCTTCTTAATGAGTTGCAAACTTTTGAGTCTTTGATGAAAGTCAAAAGGACTAGTAGGAAGGAAAATTTTGCCTTCTCCAATAAGAAGTTTCACAAAGGTTCGACCTCTAGAACTAAGTCTGTACCTTCTTTCTATTCCGGTTTCAAGAAGTTGAAGAAGAAAAATTGTGGAAAGAGGAATAAAGCCACCACTGCTATTACTGTGTAGAATGGCAGAAAGGTTAAAGCTGCAAAAGAAACCTGCTTCCATTGCAACCAAGATGGGCACTGGAAAAGAAATTACCTTAAGTATTTGGCCAAAAAAAAGAAGACAAAAGAAGGTAAATATTATTTACTGGTTCTAGAAACGTGTTTAGTAGAAAATGATAATAATACCTGGATACTTGTACTTTTTACAGTAAACTAGTTCCTGGAAGTAACTAGAGGCTAGAAAGATGACTGTACGGGTTGGAGTAGGGGAGGTTGTCTCGGTGGTTGTAGTTAGAAACTTAAAGTTATTTTTCATTGAAAGTTTATCTTGTTGGACAATGTTTAGTATGTTTATAATTTTAAGAGGAACTTGATTTCTATTTTATGTTTGTTAAAACACTTTTATAATACATCTTTTATTCGTGATAAATCGTTTGTCTCAAAAATGGTGTTGATATATGTTCTGAAACAAAAAAAAGTAACTTATATGTACTAAGGCTATTAGTATAAAAAATGCTCAATAATGTTGAAATGTTCCACATTGCAACCACACAAAACAAAAGAAGAAAGGTATCTCCAAAAGAAAATGGTCATCTTTGGCATCTAAGACTAGGTCATATTAATCTCAATAGGATGGAAAGGTTGGTTAATAATGGACTGCTAAACGAGTTTGAAGAAAATTCTTTACCAGTATGTGAATCTTGTTTGGAAGGAAAAATGACAAAACAACAAAACGACATTTTTCTGAAAAAGGTTATAGAGCCAAAGAACTTTTGAAGCTTATACATTCAAACCTTTGTGTTCAGATGAGTGTTAAAGTAAAAGGAGGATTTGAATACTTCGTCACTTTTACTGACGATTATTCTAGATATGGGTATGTTTGCCTGTTGCAACATAACTCTAATACACTTGAAAAGTTCAAGGAGTATAAGGCTGAAGTTGATTGGGTAAAAATATATAAAAAAAACTTCGATCAAATCGAGGTGAAGAGTACATGGATATAGGATTCCAGAACTATATGATAAAACATGAAATCATATCTCAACTCTTAGCACCCGATACACTTCAACAAAATGGTGTATCAGAAAGGAGAAACAAAATCTTGTTAGACATGGTTCAATCCATGATGACTTATACTTCTTCACATATCTCATTCTGGGGTTATGCAGTGGATATTGCAGCATACATTTTGAACCAAGTTTCGTCAAAAAGTGTTTCTGAAACGCCTTCTGAATTGTGGAGAATTCGTAAACGTAGTTTACGACCTCTCAAGATTTGGGGGCGTTCAACACATGTGCTTGTAGAAAATCTAAAGAAATTAAAACCACGTTCAAAATTATGCAATGGATATTACAGCATACATTTTGAACCAAGTTTCGTCAAAGAGTGTTTCTGAAACGCCTTCTGAATTGTGGAGAAGTCGTAAATGTAGTTTACGACATCTCAGAATTTGAGGGCATTCAGCACATGTGCTTGTGGAAAATCTAAAGAAATTGGAACCACATTCAAAATTATGCCTCTTTATAGGCTACTCTAAAGAAATTAGAGGTGATCCTTTTTATGATCCAAAAGAGAATAAAGTGTTCGTATCGACAAATGCAACTTTCTTAGAGGAAGACCACATTAGAGAACTGATGACATACAGAAATGCACGTCATCTTAGGCATTTTATTTAGAATTATGAAGACTGTTAAGCAGAATATGCGGCAATTATGTTAGGAATTCATGAGAAAATGAGTTTGCGTCATTCAACATTAAGAATCTCGGCTAAACCACTATTATGTGTTAGTATTCGTTAGATTGTTTATCTTTGTAGTTAACGCAAAAAGCAGATGCAGAGGCGGAAGCTGGGCTATTGCATAGATGACTGCATGCGGAGAACTTCTCCATCGCAAATGCGAATGCAGACGTTCAACGCATGGGTGTTGCGGTAATCAACCACATGCATCCATCACATAGGAGTTGGGATCGTCAAGCGATTGCGGTCATCGTGTAGAAGTTACGGTAACCAAGCGAATGCGGTTTTTGCAAGATTGAGGCTACACGATGATAACCATAATAGTGGGATGAACGCAAGGTTGATGGAATGGAAGCATCAATGCATATCTCGAGAAAATCAAAAGATGATTTGACATTTCACCTACCACGCCGTTAGCAGCAGAGATTCAGAAAAGAACCATCACGCTAGGAATGTCAAAATCAGAGCAGGTCCATTAATGCTGTCGACGATCAAGCTCTATAAATAAAAGCTGCTGAGCATAACTTCAAATCATCCAAGGTTTCCTTCTAAGTTTCTACCTTCAGATGGATCCTTGTGATCCAGACGAACGCGTTAGAAGAAAGCTTGAGAGTTTTTCATCTCCTTCATCCATTTCGAGTGACGACCGGAGCCTTCACCGAAGTTAGATCTCGAGAGAGTCAGCTTCACTGCCCTTCCATGGCACCACCAACAGCCTTGACACACATTTGTTGGAAGCAAGACATTGCTTCTAGCTGGTCCTTTCATTTTCTCTTCTTTTCTTATATTGTATTGTATTACATTTTGGCTTAAGAAATTAATACATTTTGTGATAAATGCATTTCTATGTTTCCTTCGATTCCATCTCCATCTTCCTTTACTTAGCATTTTTAACATTCATTGCATCACTTAGTGAGACTTTTAGAGTATCACATACTTAATCATGCGACATAGGAATATGAAGCATGTAGCAAACCACCGGGAGGTGTGCATTGCGTGAGTATTGTGAGAAAACCTTATTTGTTTAGTGTGAAGTTGTAGCAATGCTTGTCTATAGGCGGATGCAACGCTTGTCTATGAATAAAGTCAACAACAACTAACTGCCCGAGAGGGTAAATGGCTGGTCGCATTAAGTAATGTAAGCAAGTATTCATTAAAGATAGGAATAATCTTACGTCAGCCAAGTTTATGTGGTTACCTTGTCTTATGAGTGCATCATTCATCATTTAGGCATACTTGAGAGAGTAGTCTAAAAACCAAATCTAAAAGTTGAGAGAGCGGATTGGAACGCATAAGCAAGAATGGGGAACTTAGGAATAAGGTCTTTTTGCTATTACACAACGTATGCACCCTACGGATAGGATATTACATGCGTCCAGAAATAGGATACAGTGGTATGTGGTCATCACGCTTATGTGTGAGAGCACGTGAGCTTAGGCATAGGCTTCTCGACACTATCGCATATACATCACATGCGTTCTAGAATTAGGTACAAGTGTGTGTAGCATGATCGCATAGTTTGCGTTGGCGGAGGTTGCCCTTGCGGTCAAGCTTAGGGTTGCGATGAAGACATCCTCACATTTTATCTATTTTCCATGCATTTTACTACACGTCAATAGTTTCCATGTCCCTACCTCTCATTCATACCTCCAATGTTTTGTCTGTTAGTTAGGAGTAGGAGTAGTTATTATCTTACAACCCCCATCATTCTCTTATTTATCCGCTGCAAACATATTACCGCATAGAATTTAGTTACAAGTCCTTGAGTTCGACCTCGAATCACCCAAGAAACTTGCATTCGCGTTATACTTAGCATGAGCACAAGAAAAATTGTGACGGGAACGCATGGTCATCGCACACATTCGTTAATGCATAGTTTTATTCCAACGCATGACCATCGACGCATGAGTATCAATGCATAACCTTAAGACATGCATCGCATAATTGTGTTCAATAATTTTAGTCATCAAGAACGTAGACCAAGAAGTAAAATTGTATTAAATTAACTTACCAAATAAACTACTGAAACTTCAACAAAATTTGTTGAAGATTACAAGAGTTGTTGATATTGCTTCATCTAGTTAAACACATCCTACTCAATAGTTGAGGGAGCCTCGACGTAGTGAGAGGATTTTAACCCAATCTTCTTGCTATTTGGGTTTGACAAAAACTCAATATGTCATTCAAGTTGATGACATTGAGGATCCATTGACCTACAAGCAGACAATGGGTGATGTGGATAAGGATGAGTGAATTAAAGCCATGAATCTAGAAATGGAATCTATATACTTTTGTCTAAAAACTTGTAGATAAACCTAATGAAGTTAAACCTATAAGTTGCAAGTGGATCTACAAGAGAAAAAAGATGCAGATGAAAAAGTGCAAGTCTTTAAGGCAATATTAGTAGCAACAGGTTATACGCAAGTTGAGGGAGTGGACTATGAAGAAACTTTCTTGCCTATTGCTATGCTAAAATCTATCTGGATTCTCTTGTCCATTGCCACATATTATGACTATGAAATATGGAAAATGGATGTCAAGACTGTCTTCTTGAATGGTAATCTTGATGAGATAATCTACATGTCTCAGTTAGAAGAATTCATTAAACAAGGAAAAGAGCAAAAGGTTTGCAAGATAAATGAATCCATTTATAGATTGAAACAAGCATCGCGATTTTAGAATATGGGGTTTGATACTACGATCAAATCTTATTGCTTTGATCAAAATGTTGATAAACCTTGTGTTTACAAAAAGATGATCAATAGTCCAATAGCGTGTTGTATGTAGATGATATCCTACTCATTGGAAATGATGTAGGTTTTTTGACTAAAAATAAGGAATAACTAGCTGCTCAGTACCAAATGAAATATTTGGGTGAAGCACAATTTTTTCTAGGGATCCAAATCATTAAAGATCGTAAGAACAAATCACTAGCCTTTTCTTAAATATTGTATATTGACAAAATGCTTGTTAGGTATTCGATGCAGAATTACAAGAAATGTTTATTATCTTTTAGGCATGGAATTATATTGTTTAAGGGACAATGTCCTAAAACACCTAAAAAAGTTGAAGAAATGAGATGGATTCCCTATGCATTTATAGTAGGTAGCCTTATGTGCCTACTAGGCTTGACATCTTCCATGCAATGGGATGTTGGTTGTATGTCCTAAAACTCGTAGTTTGTAAACAGTAAACATACATTAAGTAAACAAGCATTATTGAATGAAAATGAATTGATAACTCTAAATCCAATAAACTATGAACCCTTGGTTATTGTTATGAATACTTGGATTTTATGTAGAGATTTAAACTAGTTCAAGTTTGAGTATAATAGCCTAAATAGTCTATAATACTTGGATTAGGTTGGGTACCTATTTCTGGAGATACTATTGAATACGACACACTTTATGATTGTTAAAAATGTTGTAAAGTATCATAAATGATGTGATCAGTTCGTTCATGTATAGCCATGTGAGCGGGGGTATTCTACACGATGAGATTGTGTAAGACTGATCACGAAATAATCACTGTTACGTATTAACACCGTTTACTATTAACATTGATTAATTTCACTTCTTGATGACTTAGATAACTTGATCTGAATCCTGAGCTATCTATGAACTCTTGTTTATTCAAGCTTGTCCCTTGATCTGCATAGGTGGGGGTAAGCTCAACAGCACTGCTCAATATACCTCCCATTTCAGGGATAAGACCCGGTAGATAGCTGGGTAAATAGAATTTGCAAGATGGAATTCACTACTACTCACTTTTAAGGATAATAGAAAGGTTATTCCCTTAAGGGCTAATCCCGAATCTTAAATAAAGGGCCCCATCCTCTCGTTGGCTTGAGAAGGAATGGATTTAGTGATTAAGATCCAAAATAAATTGTTCATTAGAGGAACAATGGTACTTAAGGAGAAAAAATGTAACTCAGGGGTAAAACAGTAATTGACCTAGCTGAGGTTACGTATAACATATGAAGGATCAACTTATCAATGACGGTTATATCAAATGGACCTATAATATATCTACAGTGAGAGGAGTGCAATTACAGGTTATAATGGACATTCCTGTTAGTGAAGAATGTTGATTTACTAGGTTAACAAGTTTGACCGAGTAGTCTTAGATTGTTGGAGCCCATGATCTGTAGGTTCATTGAGTCTCCTTGCTAGCTCAATACAAACAAAATTGAAGAACTAAGTAAAGTGAGAATTTGAAATGTTCAAATTCGATCTTTAGGGAAAATTGTATTTTATATGAGATATAATTTACAATTAATTAATTATTTTTAGAGAATATTTTTTACAAAACATTAGTATGAAAGTATTTTTAAAAACTGATTAATGTGATTAATTAAAACTAGGTGTCAAAGTCAATTTAATATGTGATATTAAATTTATTTATTTTATTTAATTAAAATTTCTTTAATTAAATAATTTCTAAAATATGAAAATAGTATTTCATATTTTGTCAAAATTTAGTTTTATTATAAATTTATTTTATTTAAAAATTAGTTAGTGGAAAAATCCAATTGTTGAATTTTGTAGCTAACTAAGTGGGTTTTGGAGTGACTTTTGCTAAGTTTGACACCTATATTATTCATGTTTATGGAGTTTGAGGTGGAGGCCATGCAAGAAGGGTTTTGCATGTTTTTTGTTATAAATAGGCTTTGATTTTCAAAATTTAAAACTAATGCTTTCTTTATTTTTTAAATTAATCTTTCTCAAATTTTCTTTGACACTCTAAATTAATTATTGAATTTTCCTATCTGTCACTAATAATTCGATCCCACACTGTGTTCTTCAACCAGAGAATAGCAAAGATTTTTCGTTGGTGGTGTCGATTGCTCAGGGAGACGAAGTTTACCGTCGAAACTACAAAGGTTGTATCTCTAACTCTCTTTGCATGCTTAATCCTTAGTTAATTATTTGTAATTAGAACATTATGATCTGTTGCTTCCGCTGTGCATGGTTCTATTTTTCCATCATGGGAGTGGTCAGCAGATATCAATCCAATCCAAGATTTGATTACTGGACAACGGTTAAAACTATTCTCAAGTATTTTAGGAGAACGAGAAATGATGCGCTTGTGTACGATGCTAAGGATTTGATCGTTATAGGATACATTGACTCCAAATTTCAGACCGATAAGAATTCTAGGAATTCACATGAGGTTCAATGTTCACACTAAATGGAAGGGCTATAGTATGGTGTAGTATTAAGCAATGATGTATTGTGGATTCCATTATAAAAGCAGAATATGTAGCTGCTTGTGAAGCTGTTAAAGGAGCTGTCTGGCTCAGAAAATTTCTGACAGATTTGAAAGTCATTCCAAACATTTACCCATCACCTTTTATTGTGATAATAGTGATGTTGTGGCAAATTCTAAGGAGCCCTAAAGTCACAAACAAGGAAAACATATTGAGCACAAATATAATCTCATTAGGGAGATTGTGCAATAAGAAGATGTGATCGTGCCAAAGATCGCTTCGGAGCACAATGTTGTTGTTCCATTTACAAAAACTCTCACGGCTTAAATTTCTTAGGGTCACCTGGGAAGTCTGTGTCTACGAGATATGAGTCATCTAATCTAGGGTAAGTGGGAAATTTTATTGGATATATTGTATGCCCTAGATTTTGTATTGTATTTAATACTACACATCCCAACTTTAGAATAAGTGGAAGATTGTTTGATTTAGTGTCCTAAATCTCGTAGATCTTGCAGTTTGTATTTTTGAAAGAACAAATTATTTACTTAATAAAATAAGAGGTATTTTATTTGACATTCAGACTGCATTAATTCAATCCAATAAACTAAGATCCAAGGTTATGTGACGTCACTTGAATAGTATGTGGTAGACATACAAGTGGTTCATGTTCAAGTTATAACTTAAAAGGTCTGTAGTAAATGAATAAGGTTAGGTGCCTTTATCTTATTAACACTACGGATACGACCGACTTTGTAATTGTTACATGAGTTGTAAATATTATAAACAATATGAGCCATATTATTTATGTAGAGACATGTGAGTGGAGGTATCCTGTATAAAGAGTTTATACAAGACCAAACTACGAAATGATTGGTTTCTCTTTATAACATCATTACTTGAAGAAACCAATATTTCTCTAGGTTGATCATAGGTGAATTGACCTTAATCTTGAGTGAGCTGTGAACTTCTGTCTATTAGAGCAATCCTTTGATCTATATGGATGAGAGTAGCCATGTTAATCGACTCAACAAGTCTACCATTTTAGGGATTTTTCCAATAATGGAGCTAGGAACACACCTACGTAAGAAGGAATTCATTCTTTTCTAATCATATGAAAAGTAGATAAATTGCTCCCTCAACAGTTGATTCTAGGTCTTGAACAATGAGGCCTCAACCTCTCATTGGCCCCATAGGTGTTATTTTATAGTTGGATTATAAACTGTTTGTTCATTAGAGAAATCAGTGGTACTTAAGGAGTTAGATGTAACTACTAGAGTAAAACGATATTTTGACCCAACTGTAGTTATGAGCGATTTGCAAAGGGTTGACTTGTTGTTGATTGGTTATATCCATGGACACAGAAATACATCTAAAGTGCGATGAGTGCAACTATCGATCTTTAGTGGAGTGACCCGTAGTTAATGAATATTGATTGATTTAATTAAAAGAGTTTAATTAAATTAATCTCATATCATTGGAGCTTCTAATATGTAGGTCCATAAGGTCCCCTTGTAGCTCGCTAAGGATAGTAAAAATGAATAATTTGAATTGTTCAAATTAATTAAAGGAATTTTATATTAATATGATTAATATAAAGTATAGTGAATTCTAATAGATATGATCTATAATCCAAACTATATTATAAGAGAGATGTATTTGAATGAGATTCAAATATTATATTTATATGAATTAGATTCATAGAAAGATATTTGCATATAAATATGTAATATTTGTAGGTGAATAATTAATAACTTTATATTAAATTTGATTTAGTATATAGTTAATTCATTTGTATGCTAATTAATTAAATAATAGGTAATTAATTAATTAGCTAAAAAGAGGAAAGTGGAAAAGCTTGGAGAAGGGTATACCCTTTCTCCCTATAAATATACTATTATAAACCCTTTTAGGGTAAGGTTTGTTTTTATGAAAAATAATCTAGTCTCCACCTTTCCTCTCTAATATCTCTTCTTCAAAGAGAAATTCTCCAAAAAACTCTTCCTTCAAAAGGTCTTGGAGTCGACACTTCCCATCCTTTTTTATTTCAAGAGAATAATAAGGTAGCCTTAGAGATGGTGTTCTTGTTCGTTGAGAAGTTGAGATTGTTCATGACCTTTGGAGGGAAAAACGTGAAGAAGGAAAAGAATCTACAAGGGTGAGTTCATTTCTTCCCTTCTTTACTAGAAGCATGCTTAGGTCCTTTTTGTATGTTTATCCTTTGAACATTCTCATGAGTTAACTGGTTTTTGTTTCTCACAAAATCATTTTTCAAAATTGTAAGGCAATCACACACTTCGTCGGGAATTCGATTCCCTTCGTACTGGAACTTGATTATATAAGCTCCATTTTCCCTCCAGTTTTTTAATGCAAGCCACGATTTTATCTTTACTTAAAATTATTATGTACCATGTCATTTTATGTTAAATACTGATAGATGGAAAAAAGCACATGTTTTTACTATCTAATCTGCTACTTTTCTCTAGTGAAAAGACACTTAGCATGATGTTTTGACCCTAAAATGGCCTAAAAAGAGCAAAATGGTTGAACACTTCTTTAATTAGTTTTAAGCAAGTTTAGAGTGATTTGGACTAATTTTATGAGCATTTAGAGCCTATTTTTATTTTTTTAAAAAAAAACATTATTTGATGCGATTGCATCAAGTCGACAATGTAGTCGTATCGCATGCCTTAAACCTGGAAAAATGGGATTTTCTGCAGCAGTTCAAGTTTTGCTTTGCTTCCGAGTCATTCTTTAACACCAAAATTAATTAGGGCTTCATGGAGCATGGATTTTGTCCATTACCCAACCATATATGTCTATATAAGGGTTCAAGGAAGAATTCGATCTTTGAAGAAAACCCACAAAATTATCCAAATTTTTTCAAGAACAAGGATTCCACTACAGAGATGGATTCTTTAGGTTGACCCTACCTGTGAGAATGTGTTGTAGAGTGGGATTCACCCTAAAAATGGATTGAATCCTTCCTAAAAGGCACTTTAATTCATTAGCTTGATTTAAAGTCCCCGTATATTGTTTTTCTAGATTTCTTGTTTGAGTTATTTGCTGTTTTTATTTTCGTTCTTCTTATTATTTCAATATTTGCTACATTGTAACCCATGACATTGGATTTAATAAAATTTATTTATTCTTGTCTAATTATGGACTAAATTTTCTAAGGGATTCAGTCATGTGGATAACCTAAGACCTTTTGGCTTGAGCATATGCTAATTCATCATGTTTCCTTGACTTTTAAATTTTCTTTGTTGATTTTATTGTAATCTATTAAGTTGAACCTAATCAGTTAATTTAACATTCTAGTGGAGTATTAATGCTAAGAATATTAAGATATAAATGGATATCACAAAAAAAATATGAGACTAAGAGCTTAGAGAGAGGACTGTCATGTATGCTTAGAGATAAGGTACATTGTAGGATATAAAAATTGCATGAAAAATGATCTAAGATTCAACTAACCATTGAGATATAGACATAGCTATTTAGACTCTCAAAGAACTTAAGAATCGTGTACCCACACCTAATTATAAACTCCTAACTGAATTGACAAAATTTGAAATTCTACAAAATAACCTCTTAGAAAGAGTTGATGTGTAAAGGTCTAAGCATTCAAATAATCTCTCTCAACAAACAAAGTTAAGAAGATGAAACAACAACAACAACAACATGTTACCTCTTTTTCAATTAAGATTCTTTTACTTTCGCACACGCACCTCCTTGTTTATGTAAGCACAAGCGCATGCATCGAGTAATAATATAATTAAAATGGCCTTCGTCGAGTATCGTCCTTTGAAAATCAGATTGATTAATCTTTTAACTATTCAGAGATCGTTATAATTTCATCTAGGAGACTGACTTGTGGTGATTTTTTATGATAAACTAATCTAAAAAAGCAAATAAAATTGTTCGAATATGAAGATTAAAAAAAAAAGAGAGATGTTTTAGAGAATAGATTTCATCAAAGGCATCATTGAACACAATTACTTGACTCTTGAAGTAACTAACACAACACCTAGATCTATAAGTCTTTTATCCAGATCGTTCATCTCATGATCAATCTTTTCTTTTACTTAATCACTAATAACTAATCTTTTGAAACTAGATAATTAAGCAAAGCATTACAACTCTTCGTTAAAAGTCTATACCGTTATCCAACTACTCTCGTGTATTCAAACGATAGTCTAGCATGCATGATCTAATCTAAAGCTTACTCTCTCAAGAAAGATTCAAATCATAAAGACATTCAAACGTTGATCAAACATTTAAAAAGATTAAGAATGGTCATGCTAGAAAACGTAAATACAAATTAACATTCAAGAAGTAAATTGTTCTACAATTAAACTTACGAATTTATCTACCCCTAAAACAATGAGAAATTTAGCCCCTCATGACTTCCATAGACAAAACCATATCAAGATGCACCAATACAAATGCAAATTCAATAAGCAAAAAGAAAAGAAGAAGTTATTCGACTTCCAATCGTGTCTCCAAGTTGGATTTGGCCCTCGAACAATCTTCAATCTCTTCGACATCAAGAGCACTTCATACTCTGCTCTAAACCCTCTCTCTAGGTCTCAATAACTCCAAATTTCAATATGGTGCTTGGCCAAAAATCCTAGATTAAATAGGTAAAGTTTTTCTAAAATACAAATTTTTTCATAAAATAACCTAGCGTCGTTGCGCTCTAAGATAGCATCATTTTGCTGAAGTGTAGGGCTACATTGCATGCCTCGTGCTGCTCTCTGGTCTAAAGCATATGGGGCAATGTAGCTATGCCATGCAATGTGCTGCCTTATTTTTTTTTTACACCTAATGATTTCTTCCTCTTCTCTTTCCCCCTTTTAATGTATAGCTTCTTTGGATATATTTAGGCTCTTTTTGACTCATTTTGACATTGAATCAATATCTCGAACATAACCCTTAAATCACTAGCAAATACGTTAAATCTAACAAAAATTATCTTAAAAACTATCCTAAATCAAGAGTAATAAACACACATTTTAGGTACGTTTCATATGTATCTTTCATGCCTTTTCTTTTCTTTTCTTTTTTTAATTTAATTTTACATTCCTCTTTTGCCATTATAACTTCCAACAATTCCTAATTTGTCTTCGTATCCTTTCCTACATTTTTGAACCTCTACTTTTTTTTTTCTTTTTTTTTTTTTTTAATTTTCATATATTTTCTTTCTTGGACCTTTTCACATGGTAAAACAAATATTTCGTTTTTCTTCCATCCAAACTTTATTTTATTAAAGAGCTCAAAGTCTTCTAAATTAAATTTAAAAACCTTTATTCTCCGTAATTGAAATGTGATCGTACAAAGAAGACAATTACGAAATTTATGTTGCTAGATAAGAAATATGATTAGATTTTATGAACGTACAATTTTTTCAACAAAAGAAATATAATTATTTATTGATAACTTATTTGAAGAAGCATGCAAATATAACTCAAAAAACTATTTGAAGTTTTTTCCTACAATTAGAGGTTAGTAGATAGTTTGCGTTTCTCATATAACAACTTCATATATGTGAAAGGTTAGATTTTATGTGTTATGAGAAATTTTGGACCGAAGGATTAATTGACATCTAATGCAAATGGAAATGAAAAAGCTAAGAAAAAGCATGACACTGACTGAAAGCGACAACTTAGGACCAAAATGGACCTTAGTTCGTTACCTTGATTTAAAGTTACTGTTTGTTGTTGTTGTTATGTCAACAAGAAAAATAAGAAAAATATTTGGGTGTATCCCGTGCTGCACTTATCTTCGTGCAGCCTATTTAAATGCACAGTCACCATAATTCCAACAGTCGTGATTAATATTGACATAATACAAGTAAATGGATCGATCAAGTAGCCCAACTCTAAAGGCGCAGCAGCTACAAACTGGGCGTTTGCTAGAATATAGAATAAGGATATAGAAACAAGAACCAGTCCCAACGAAAAAGCAGAATAAATGGAGTTGTTAAATAATAGTACTCCCATACTTCCTAATATAAGACCTGATCCCAACAATTTTTTAAATCATTCGTTGCACAATAAAAAAAGAAGTCTTTTTTCTTAAAAAAAATAAACAAATGAATTGGACTTCCTCAGAAGTTGCTACATAGTGAACTTTATATATATATATATATATATATATATTATCCTTTTTAAGTAACCAACAAATCATAATACAAAACATAATCTACATATGGGGTGTGGTATTTAAATCAGATGGTCGAATACGTCAAATATGTAAAGCTAAGTCATGAGCAAAAGAATTACTTTTGCACAAATGGAAGCCTTGAACAACCCTTATAGTATATTGTAATAAAATTTTAACACTTTAGTTCACATAAAATATATATTATTAACGTTGAGATCTGAGGTTAAGTTTACTGGCTAACTATATATATATAATTTTGGGAAGGAAAAAAAAAAAAAAAAAAAACCTAACTTTGGAGCTGCTGAGAATCTGCCTGATGTATAATATCTTCAATCAACAGCTTCAAATTGAGATGAGAAGAACCTCCTTCTTCCATGGCGGTCTTTGCTGTTACAGCTAATTCCCTCACTCTTCTTCTCATCTCCTGCCCTTCTCCACTCATCACCTTCTGAACTGCATCTCTAATGGCTTCCATTTTCACTTGCACCCCAATTTCTTCCTCAACTCCCCACCTAGAACACTTCTCCACTCCCACACTCACTCCAATTTTCAGCACTCCAACAATCAACTTCTGGTTGAATATCTGGTCGGCGAACAGTGGCCACGCCACCATCGGCACTCCAGCCGAGATCCCTTCGATGGTCGAGTTCCAACCGCAATGTGTCACAAAGCCACCGACTGCAGGATGTGATAATATCAGCACTTGGGGAGCCCAACCGCGGACCACAAGGCCTCTATCTTTGATCCTCTGTTCAAACCCCGACTCTGCCAGCCAATTTTCTACTTGCTTTTCTGTTGATTTGGTTTGTCTTATGGTCCAAATAAATGGCCTGTTGGATGCCTCTAGTGCCAGCCCCAGCTCTATGATTTGCGCTGCTACTACGTTGCATAAGCTGCCTAATGCGGCGTATACGACTGACTCTGGCTCACGCCTGTCCAACCACTCGATGCATCGTTGTTCGTCAATGGCGGCTTTGTTGCCTCTTTTCGCTTTGTCAGTTGTGTCTTTGTTGCATAGTGAAACGGGCCCAATACACCAAACTTTGTCTGATCCTAAAAAATATGAATCAAAGATTACATTTTCTTTCCTACTATTTTTTATTCAAATATTGCATAAGAAGTGTTTTTTCTTTCTAGTCCTGTTAACTTCTTAAATTATATTTGTTCAAGTCTTAGGCCTTTATTATTTAACTTGAAAGATCTTATGCATCTCATTTAATCGTTAATCATAATTTATCACGTGACAATTTTTTTATACCTAGTGATCCGAGTGTCTGATCCATAAAGATATACTCAAGTATTGTTTATTTGATTTTGTATGAAGTTTTGCAACAAAAATAAATTGTTTTCATTTTAAATCTTAAGAAATAAAAATACTTACAAATATTGAATTAATTTAAAATCTATTTGAGATTAGTAAAAAATCTCCAAATTATGTAGTAAGAAAAAATAAACTAATTTATAAAATAGAGTACCCATTTTTTTTTTACATACCACACTAATGGCACAAAAAAAAGAGGAGAAATTTTAAGTATATCTACCGTACACTTATTTTTGTATAGCTCAAAATTATTATATGACAAATATTTTTTTGAATGATTTTTTAAAAAATATGTAGAGGAAAGAGAAACATGAAGAATTTGTCACGTATTAAACTTGGTTAGACAACTTAGTGACCTAATGTCCTAACTATATTCCTTTTCAAATTATGCTATCACGACAAGGAACGAATTAATGAGAATTATTATACTAATTATTAACACTTACCTCCTCGTCAATTAGAGTGATCATTAAGTTTTCAACAACAAGAATAAAGAAATTCAGAGAGTGGATTCAATATAAACAAATCAAATCCATGAATTTAAGCTTTTTGGGAGAGAAATGTAGTTAAGTACCTATTGACTTCTTCAACTCCTCCAGGTATTTTGGCTCCAACCCATCGAATGAATTCACAATGAACCCATAAGAAGCACGGTCAGCTTTAGCCATTTGATTCCCCCACTCCAAGAACACAGGATCCAAAGTGAAGATAAGTTGAGACTTGGTGACTTGAATTGGTTCAGGCAAATTAGGGATAATAATTAGCTCAGAGTCAGCTGCAGCCATGATTGTCTGCCCAAAATCTGTGGCTCGTAAATTAGCCATAGACAGAAGATACAAAGCAGACAAGCTGTAGAAAACAAGCCTAGGAACATTAAACTTGTCGGCAAGTTGAATTGTCCAAGGCAAGGCCATGTCGGAGACAATACAGCATGGTTTGGGAGACAATTGGAGAAATAAATGCTCTGTTTCGCGACAGAGGGGGGAAGTTGCGGTTAAGAATTTAGGGACCAAGTGAAGTGAAGGCAAAGAATCGAAATTCTCGCAGCCCTGGGGAATGTCTGGTTGAGTGGATGGGAATGGGAGTTGAAGAATTTGGATAAAAGGAGACTGAGAGAGAAGGGAGTGAATTCGAGAAGCGTTTTGTGGGGTTGTGATGAAAGTGATTTTTACACCATTTTGAGATAGAAGCATGGCGAGATCGGCCATGGGGATTAGATGGCCTTGAGCCATAAGAGGAAAGAGAACGAAATGGGGAAGTGATTGTTTGGATTTGGAAGCCGCCATGAGAATCTGTGAAGTAAAACTTGTTGGTCTCTTCTTATATCTCTTTGCCTTTGTGTGGTTGGCTAGTGGCAACAAAACTCTATTCTCATATCCCCATATTTCAACTATCGCCGGAGAAGAAGCCCACCTTGCATTTTGTTTCTCTTTCCAAGAAAAAAGTGACTTTTTTGCGTCTACGTTTCTTTTTGTCCTCCTTTTAAAATGTTGTCGTTTTAGTTATTAAAGTTTTTGAGTTATTAAGTTTCGAACTTTTATAATTTTACATTTCAGATTAAACATTTTTTTCAAGAATTTTTATGTACTTTTGATAGTGAAGACTCAATTCTACAAGATAGTGCTTGACGACTATTGAAAATCGCTTCGTCTTCAAAATAGGTTTCCATCTATTGGTTCCAAACGTGCTTTCTTTGCTAAAATAGCGCGATTGAAAGCAAGTGAAATTTGTGTCATCTCAAAACACCTCCCTCTCAATGGTTTAAACTGTCCATGTTAGGATTTCGGAAGGTGGTTGCTTGGATTTAGAAGTCATGAGAGTGAAAAAACTGTGAGGTTCATTACGAAAGTAGATCGTTCTCACAGAATAAAATTTACAGAACAATTGTGCAAATTGTAGAAATTTTACAGCATGCAAATTGAAAAGAATTAGGTTAGGAATTACATCCCCTTGAAAGACAACTTCTTCACGAATCTCCTCCTCGATCGGTCACGAACAATTCGAAAAACTCTCAAGAACATAGTAATCCAAGATGGTCACCACCACAAAATCGTCCTCTGTATTCTACTTAGGGTAGAGTGAAAATATCAGGAGTTGTGGGCTCTTAATCTTTTGGGACATGGAAAATAGATTTGAGAGAGAAAAAAAAAATCTTAGAAGTATGTATTCTCAGAAAAACTCAAAGAGACTTTCTCTATAATCTTCAATAAAGAAGATGAAGAATACCTCACAAAACTGAACCACATTCCCACTTAGGATTAAGAGAGAAAATAGGGAAAGGAGTTACAACTCCCTCCTAAATTAATTTTTTTAAAAAATAATTTAATTTAAAATGATTTAATAAAAAGTAGTAATTATATATATATATATATATACACACACACACGATAACCACCTTATCATATAGTATATGTTAAACTATATGTTTTATCAAATATAATACATAACCTATAGTTTTTATATTATATCAAATACAATATAATCTATAGTTTTTATTTCTCTCTATAATGCATCGTACTTCATATAACTGACATTTATACTAAATATAATTAAATGAATCTTATCCATATAATTAATATTTGAATCATATTCAAATACTTAATTTCTATCACAATAAACTTTATATTATAATGTATTAAATACATTATATTAATTATATCACATACAATTAATTTAAATTAATTAGATTATATATAACTAATTCCATCAATTAATTTGAACAATTCAAATTAATCAAAAACTAATTCTCATTAATCCTTATCAGGCTACAGGGGGACCTTATGGACCTGCAGATTGAAGCTCTAATAGTACTCGGATGATTAATTAAAGGAGTTTAATTAATTATCCAACATCCATTAACTATCGATCACTCCACTAAAGACCGACAGTTGCACTCTTCGCACTACAAATATATTTCTGTGTCTATTGGATATAACTAGTCTACAGTGCGATGACCCTTCACAAACTACTTGTAAGTACAATTGGACCAAAATTACCATTTTGCCCCTGTATTTACATCTAACTTCTTAAGTACCATTGATTCCTCTAATGAACAGTAAGTCATAGTCCAATTACGACCAAACCCTATTTGGGTCAAGAGATAGTGTGGCGCCACATTGTTCAAGCCCCGAAATCAGCCTTTAAGAGAACAATTTATCTACTTACCCCGACATTAGGGAAGGAGTGAATTTCGTCTTGTGTAGTTGTGTTCTCAACTCCCCAATTAGACGAATCTCCAAAATAGTAGGCTTTTTAAGTCGACAATCTTGCCACTCTCACCCATACAAATAAAAGGATCGCCTTCATAGGTAGGTGTTCATAACTCACTCAGGATTCAGGTCATGTCACCTATAGTCATCCTAGCGAAGTGTAAGTCTCCACTGTTAACGATGTTATATAATGAGACTATTCATTTCATGGTCTAGCCTTATACAAACCTTTTTGTATATAACACTCCCGCTCACATGTCTCTACATAAATGATTAGGGTCAAATCATTTGTAGCACTTTACAACAATGGTAACATCTACAAAGGGGGCAATATTCACAGTGTCAGCAGGATAAAGTATCCAGTCATATTCGTCTACTACCGACCATTTAGGTTACACTTAAACATGATCCACCTGTATGTCTCTACATACATGTTTAAGCTATAAAAGATAACATTGGATGTTAGTTTATTTTTTTTTTTGTGGGTTAATGCTACTAAAATTGAATAAAATGTCTCAGATTTTATTAAATAAATAAATTGTTTGTATATTACAATTACAAACTATAGGATACACGAAATTTAGGGCATCAACCCCAATAATCTCCCACTTGTTCTAAAGCTAGTGGAGTGTACAATATAAAAGTCATACTAATATAAAAGTACACACAAAAGAATAAACTATGGTATAATATGTGCCCAATACAAAATCTCCCAATTGTCCTAGACTAAATTTGGCCTATCCCGTGACCCGTTCTCTATAGGTGACTCTCAAACATCTTAGTCATGAGGTACTTTGTAAATGGATTAGCAACGTTGTGCTCCAAAGCTATTTTTGTGACGATCACGTCCCCTCCATGCACGATCTCTCGAATGAGGTGATACTTCTGCTTTATGTGCTTCCCACGCTTATGACTCCTAGGCTCTCGGAAATTAGCCATAACACCATTATTATCACAATAAAGGATGATGAACTTAGACATGTTTGAAACCACTTCCAGATAAATCAGGAACTTCCTAAGCCACATAGCTTCCTTAGTAGCTTCACAAGTCACCACGTACTCAGCCTTCATAGTGGAGTCAGCAATACACTATTGTTGGTACTTCTCTAGACTACTGCCCCTCCGTTAAGAGTGAACACTGATCCTGATTTTGATTTCCTAGAATTCTTATCAGTCTGGAAATCAAAGTTTGTGTATTCAATAAGGATCAAATCCTTAAAACCATACACGAGAATGTAGTCTCTCGTTCTTCCTAGATACTTGAGAATGTTCTTAACAGTGGTCCAGTGATCAAATCCTATATTAGACTAGTATCTATTGACTATCCTTACTGTATAGAAGATGTTGGGTCTAGTATATAACATCGCATACATCAGGCTACCAACAGTTAATGCATAGGGGATCCGTTTCATTTCCTCAATCTCTTGAGGTGTCTTAGTATTGGTAATGTTTTTAAACTCGTAGTTTGTAAACATTAAACATATTCTATTCACAATAAAGATATTATTGAGATTTCTTTCAATAAAGATGTTATTAAAGATGTTATTGAACTACATTAATTACTAAATCTAATAAACTAACCTATGGCTATAACATGAATATTTAAGCTTTATGTAGAGACATAAAAGAGGATAAGTATTAGTATATAATCAAAATGGTCTATAAGTATATAATCAAAATGGTCTATAAGTATATAGATAAGGTTGGGTACCTTATCTTGGTGACACTATGGATGCGGCCCGCTTTGTATTTTGATAGAAACGTTGTGATCTCAAAGTCATTCATGTGGAGACATGTGAGTGGGAGCATCCTATGCAAAAGATGGTTGCATAAGATCGAACCATGAAATAGTCACTTTTCTTTATAACGACCATTTACTGTCAAAACTGACTATTTCAATTCGATGACCTAAGGTAACTCAATCTCAATCTTGAGCTAACTTTGAACTCATATTTATTCGAGATTATCCTTTAACCGAATTATTCAATATTCGTTAACTATCGAGACATTCCACTATAACTCAGTAGTTGCACTCTTCTCATTGTAGATATATTTCTGTCCACTTGATTTAACCATAATCAGTAAGTCGATCATTCACAAGTTGTACATATTTATTGCTAGGTCAAAATTACCATTTTACCCCTATAATACATCTTCTTCTTGAGTCTCCACTAATCCTCTAATGAATAATTGGTTTATGGTTCTACCAATAAATTGAGTCCCTCTTAGTCATAGAGAGGGCGGGGCCACTTTGTTCCAAACTAGGAGTCAGTATTTAAGGGAACAACCTATCTGGTAACTCTAAGATGGGGTAGGAGTGAATTTCATCTTGTAGGACTATGTCCTTAGCTAATCATCTGGTCATACCCTTAAAATGGGGGGCTTATTGAGCGACAATGTTAAGCCACTCTCACCCATACAGATTAAAGATAATCCTGAATAAACAGGAGTTCATAGTTAGCTCAATATTGAGATCGAGTTACCATAGGTCATTGAATTGAAATAGTCAGTTTTGACAGTAAGCGGTCGTTATAAAGAAAAGTGACTATTTCATGGTTCGGTCGTATGCAAACATCTTTTGAATAGGATGTCCCTACTCGCATGTCTCCACATGAACGACTTTTGGATCACATCATTTGTATCAATATACAAAACGGGCTTCATGCATCCATAGTATCCCCAGGATAAGGTACCAAACCCTATCCATATACTTGTAGACCGTTTTGGCTATATACTAAAACTTGATTCTCTTTTATGTCTCTACATAAAGTTTAAGTATTCATGTTATAACCATGAGTTCATTAGTTTATTGGATATAGGAATCTATAAATGCAATTTATATATTCAATAACAAGTTTATTGAAAAAATCTCAATAACATCTTTGTGAATAGAATATGTTTAAAGTTTACAAACTGTGAGTTTTAGGACATATAACCCAACAAACTTTGAGGCAGAAACGTAAAAAGGAAAAATGTACCATATACCCAATTTTCCTCCTACTGAGTGTTATAACTAGGGTTAATTTAACTTAGAAAAATACGACTATTTATTTTTACTAAGTGATTGTTTAAATTTGCCCAAAAATATGATTGTTTAAATTTGCCTAAAAATAACACTTACTTTGGATAATTAAACAACTTTGATTAATGTTCATTAAACAATTTAATAAAATTTAATCAACAACTGCATTCTTGTAACAAATCTATCTAATTCACCTTTCTAGGTCCGTTCCCAGGTAGGATTGTTCCATTGCTGTCAACTTAAATACCCCAGCCTAGACAGAACTAGCCTTAAGACAAATAGTCCCTTATAGATATGTTTACTACAAATTTAATCTTTTAATTAAAACTAATTTAGTCCTATTAAACTAATTAAAAGATTAAACTAATTTTTTATCATATTTTAAGACTATTTTAAAAATGATTTTAACATAAGTTTGCATGCAACTCTGAATTATTGATTTTAATTTCATTTCATTTAATTATAATAATTATAAAGCAAATAAAACAAATTAAAACCATACATTGCATTGAATGACATACTTAATAAAATTATATAAAGTAGTATCATGCTTCATGCAATTTCCATTTCATTACTTAACATGCATAACATTTATATATAATAAAGTAATGAAATAATTAATAACATATGTACATCCATACATCCGAACTATATATTATAACCCTTATAATATAAATGATGTATACCATATATTATAGCACTTATATTATGTTATACATGAGCATTCTATAAAATTAAATTATGCAACTATATATTATAACATTTAGAATATAAATGGTGCATGAATAATACATAACCTATCATGGGATTTTACTATATGGCATATATTAAGACATATATAAATAAAATTAAACCATACATTAAATGCATAATTTAAACAACAATTTATAGACTGGGATTAGACTTCCTGAGCAATTAATTAAATTAATGTAATATTTATATTAATTTAATTAATAAAAAACTAACTATTAAAAAAATAACAGTCAAACCGGTTCAAAACAAGTGAATCGGATCTTGAACCGAACAAATTGGACCACCCAAAACCCACCGCCCACGAATCAAGTGAACTGAAAGCGAACGAGCTGAGCCATAAACTGAACCGCACGCGAACTGGTTCATTTTTTTTAGTCTGGGAGCATTGCAACACTGTGACCTAATGTTGCAATATTATGAAAAAGATGATCCGTTCGCTTCATGACAGCGTTCAAATACTAGGGCACAGTATTGCAACGCTACTGTACAGACGTGATCTTCATCGATTCTGCTCTGAATTTAACCATGCGTCGATAGTCATGCATGTTCCTAAGATATGCGTTGATAGTCATGCGTCGATGGTATGCGTTGGATTGATAATGCGTTAATGAATGTATGCGATGATCATGCGTTCTGCCACAAGTTTTCTTGCGCTCATGCGAAGCATAACGCAAACGCAAGTTTCTCGAGTAATCTGAGGTCGAACACAAGGACTTGCAGCTATATGTATGTGGTAATGTGCATGCGGCGGTTTGAATAAAAGAATGGAAGGGATGTTGCTAAGTTAATCCTACTCTTACTTCTATCTAACAGACAACGCAATGAGAAAATGCATGAAATGTAGTGATACGACAAACCTTGACACAAAATAAATGTCTGGGAAAATAGATAAAATGCGGAGATGATTTCATTGCAACCCTTAAGAGTGAACGCAAGGACAACTTTAGTCAACGCAAACCATGCAATCATGCTACACACATGTGAACCTAACTTTAGGACGTTTGCGGTGTATCTGCGATATTTTTTAGAAGCCTATGCCGGCCGACCTCCATAACCAGCTCACTAGCTCTCGCTGCATGAGCGTGGCTACCGCATAACCCCTTATCCTACTTCCTGGATGCATACAAATCCAATCTGTAGGGTGCATACTCTGTGTGAAGCAAACAGAGCTTATCTTTAAGATCCTCATTCTTGCCTATGCGTTCCAATCCGCTCTCTCGAGTCTTAGATTTGGGTTTTAGACTATCTGATACCTCTTGATTCAGAGAGGAAATGCGCATTTGTATTATTTTGAGTCTCCCCATCTCGAACTCTACTAATTGGATATGGGACTGGGTGAAAGGAAGCTTTATGGGAGAAATGAGGAAAAGGTCGGTACAGCTAGTAGCTAAAGGCTTGACTCAAACATATGGTGAATAATGGGCCTAGATCCTAAAAACAACAACGCTTTTGAATAAGCATAAGTAATCAAATGAAATAAAGCAGCCCGATAACACCCCATACCCAAAGTTAACATCATATAACCCAATTAAGACATTGTAGAATAGGTTAAACTTCTCTTAATATCTTTTTGAGCAAGAGCTAAAGTAGCTCCAAATAGTATTGTTATTATACCTATCAAAGCTATTAGATTCATGATGTAAGGTATTATTATAAAAAGCGGAAGAAACCAAGCGACAAGAAATATTCCCCCGAGTATTCCTAAATGATGAAGATGCACTCATAGGACAAGGTAACCGCATGAACTTGGTTGACATAAAATTATTCCTATCTCTAGTGAACAATGCATGTATTGCTTAATGCATCCAACCACTTACCCTCTCGGGCAGTTGGCTGTTGCTGACTTTACTCATAGACAAGCAATGTGTTAGCCTATAGACAGGCGTTGCCGCAGCTTCACACTAAGAAAATAAGGTTACTCACATACTCGAGCAACGCACACCTCTCGGTGGGTTGCTACATGTATCATATCCCTAATCCATATGACTAAGTATGTGATACCCAAGCAATCCCACTAAGTGTTGCAATGAAAGTAAAGATGCTAAGCAAAGATGATGAAGATGAAGTCGAAGGAATGGAGAAATGCATTGGAAACAAATTGTATTAATTCCTTAATCACAAAATGTCATACAATACAATATGAGAAAAGAAAGGAAAATGAAATGACTGGCTGGAAGCAAAGACTTGTTTCCAGCAGATGTGCGTCAAGGCTGCCGGTGGTGCCACGGATGGGCAGAGAAACTGACTCTCTTGAGATCTAGCTCTGGTCGAAGGCTCCAGTCGTCATTCGAAATGGATGAAGGAGGTGAAGAACTCTCAAACTTCTTCTCACGCAATTTTCTGGATCGCAAGGATCCGCCCTAGGCGAAGCTCAGGCGAAAACCTTGGATTCCTGAATTTTTGCTCATCGGCTTCTATTTATAGAGCTTAGATCACCGACAGCATTAATTGGACTACTCTGATTCTGACGTTCGACGCGTTAGTCCTTTTTGAACCTCTGCCACTAACGGCGTGGTAGGTGAAATGTCAGCATCAGCTTTGGATTTTCTCGAGGTAGATGCGTTGATGCGTTCATTCCACCTACTTACGTTAATCCCATTAGTATGCGTTGTAGCGTAGCTGCAATCATTCAATGGCCGCATTCGCTTAATACCACAACTCTACATGATGACCACAATCGCTTGACGAGCGCAACTCCCATGTGATGGACGCATATGGCTGATTACTGCAACATCCATGCATTAATCGATGCATTTTCCTTTGCGATTGAGTGTTTCTCCGCATGCGGTCGTCTATGCGGTGGTCCGGTTTTCATGTTTGCATTCATTTCCTGTATTAGCTACAAAAATAGAACATTGAACATATAGTTAACGCAAAATAATGGGTTGCCTGAGATTCGACATGCTGATCGACGCAATCTCATTTTCTCGTGAATTCCTAATATGATTGTCGCATATTCTGCCTAATAACCTTCATAATTCTAATTAAAAGGCCTAAGATGACATGCATTTCTACATGTCATCACACCCTCAAACTTAAAATCAAGCTTGTCCTCAAGCATGCGTTATACTCAAGAAATTCTAACTCACCTTCATGCTTTCCTTTGCGATGACCAGCTTCTCAGAATATAATTTACACACACCTTTGACCATCATTGCAATGCTCTCCTCCACTTTGGCTGCTTCTTCAAAAAGATCTTTTCTAAGTTTAGATCCGGCAGGCCTTTGCTAAAAAACTTTTATTCACTCACTACAATTTTGCTTTTAGCTTTTGAGAATGCGTTCGTAAAAAATACTTCAAAACTTTGCGATGACTTATTCAAATGCGGCGTTGAACCTGGTTACGCCCTTCATTTTGGCTTACCCCCACGTGTGTCATGCAGGCATCCAACTTCGTTTGTGTTCCATATTCAATTCAACTCTTGTCTTGTTTGTTTTGGCTTGCGTCGGACAGAGGAGTTGCGCTTATGCGCTGATCCTGGCGACTTGCCTTCGTTTTGGCTTGCCCCCACGTGTGTCATGCGGACATCCAACTTCGAGCTAGTACCTTTCACAGCTTAACTCTTATCAACACGGGTTTTCCCATTTCATTGACAGTGGAGTTATTATTCTCAAAATCTCACTTTAACTTTTTTTTTCAAAAGATCGCAATATAATAAACGCAATTAAAAAACTTGGTGGGGGGAAATTAAGAAGTCAATTTTACTCGACAACCAAAATCCTGTGGATGCGGTATGCGATGGATGTTCCTAAGATATACGTTGATAGTCTTGCGTCGATGGTCATGCGTTAAACTGGTAATACATTAATGAATGTATGCGATGATCATGCGTTCTGCCACAAGTTTTCTTGCGCTCACGCCAAGTATAACGCGAATGCAAGTTTCTCGAGTAATCTGAGGTCAAACACAGGGACTTGTAGCTATATGTATACAGTGATGTGCATGAGGCGGTTTAAATAAAAGAATGGAGGGGATGTTGCTAAGTTAATCCTACTCCTACTCCTATCTAACAGACAACACAATGAGAATATGCATGAGAGGTAGAGATATGACAACACTTGACATGCAATAAATGTATGGGAAAATAGATAAAATGCGGATATCAATTCATTGCAACCCTTAAGAGTGACCGTAAGGACAACCTTAGTCAACGCAAACCATGCAATTATGCTACACACACATGAACCTAACTTTAGGACGTATGCGATATATTTGCGATATTACCGAGAAGCCTATGCCTGCCTAGACCTCCCTAACCAGCTCACTAGCTCTCATCGCATGAGCGTGGCTACCGCATAACCCCTTATCCTACTTCTTGGACGCATGCAAATCCAATCTGTAGGATGCATACTCCATGTGGAGCAAACAGAGCTTATCTCTAAGATCCCCATTCTTGCCTATGCGTTCCAATCCACTCTCTCGAGTCTTAGATTTGGGTTTTAGACTACTCTCCCGAGTATGCCTAAATGATGAATGGCACTCATAGGACAAGGTAACCGCATGAACTTGTGTTCATTGCTATCGTGATTAGAGCTAGGAGGGTATTGTATAAAATACATTGGAAGAATAAGTTCTAAGTATGAATGATGCATTTATGTATTTGTAACGCATTGGCGCATTATAGATATGCAACAGAATGCACGACACTCCACTATTGACGTTCAAGTTTTCATAAATCAGACCCAAGTATAAATCTAAGTTAGGTTCCTGGTAAATCCAAGGTCAAACTTAGGAATTCAGGTTAAGCTATCGCAGACCTTGCATTGTAGCTATTGTAGGGTTTTCCTAAATATATGAAAAGATGTGTTATTTACACCAAGGTGTTGTGCTTGTGCAAGAAGATACAAAAGAGTTGAGTAGTGAGTGATGGATCATGCAAAAATGGATTTTAATGTAAGTGGTATGTGTCGATCTAAGATGAATGTACACGAACCAGAATGTGATGTGGATGAGGTGGCTTGCTTATCTTTGTTTATGCGTTAGACTCTTATTCAGCACTTCTCAATGCGAATAACTTACAAAACCTATCTCTAGGATGCATGCGTCGAACATAGGATGCAATAAACACCAGTCAGTCTATCTCTAGATGTACTAGGCGTTCTACTTGATGATGGCTTATTTACTCTTTCGAATAATCTAAGCTAAGGATGCTTTTACCAATTGATTAAGTTGACTTAAGCGTTTGAAATGAAGTTTTGCATAAAGTATAGATGCATTCAACATAGACAAGAAACAAACAATGGCAAAGTGTGATGGATCAAATATATGAATTTATAAAGAAGCAGATTGTCTTTACAAAAGCAATATTTAATAAGATGAATTGAAAGCAATAAATGAGATGAAAGGAACTGAGTCAAACCGTAGAGTACAATCTCTTGTATCTCTTTGGCTCAATTCTAGTTGTGTACAATCACTTGTATAAGAATTGGACGAAGTGTCTTTCTCAAGCTCAGTTTCCTCCGCTCCTTGACTGGCGATGATGGTGGTTCTCTTCCCTTCTGATCTTCTTGGCACCACAACACAGCTTCTAAAGATCTACAACTATGACTATGCTAATACAGAAAGTGAGAATCTTTAAATTTCCTTTTTGTACTCGAACTCTGGAGGGATTTCATCTATTTATAGGCAGTGGTCATCTCCAGCTTGGTGTGGGCAGCATTAAAGTCCATGCCCTGGTCAGCTGCCTGACACTCATAAGCTTTTCAGACGTCGCCTACTGCAGGTGCCTATACTTGCAAGTGGTGATTTGATACAAACAGTCTAAATCAATGAATCTTCTCTGCGTTGAATCCCTCCGACACATGGCCCATGCGTTAGAACTTTACCTGTGGCACTTCTTAATCATGCATTAGCTTCTTGTTGAAATCCTGTAATATAATGCCTTAGTGCTGCAGTATTTTAGTAATAAACATTCTTTTGCATGAGTTTGCTAATGTTTGAGTAATTCCATGCATTTCTTCTAAAAATGAGGAGAATTTATCATTAAAAACCTTAGTTGTTCCAACTTAAGAGCAAAAATAACTTGTATTTCTACAAGTTATCAACTTGGTTGACACAAGATTATTCCTATCTCTAGTGAACAATGCATGCATTGCTTAATGCGTTCAACCACTTACCCTCCTGAGCAGTTGATTGTTGCTGACTTTACTCATAGACAAGCAATATGTTAGCCTATAGACAGGCGTTGCAGTAGCTTCACACTAAGCAAATAAGATTACTCACACACTCACCCAACGCACACCTCTTCGGGGGTTACTACATGCTTCATATCCCTAATCCACATGACTAAGTATGTGATACCCAAGCAATCCCACTAAGTGTTGCAATGAAACTAAAGATGCTAAGCAAAGAAGATGGTGATGGAGTTGAAGGAACAAAGAAATGCATTGAAAACAAATTGTATTAATTCCTTAATTCCAAGTTGTCATACAATACAATATAAGAAAGAAAGGAAAAGGAAATGAACGGCTGGAAGCAAAGATTTGCTCCCGGCGGATGTGCGTCAAGGCTGTCGGTGGTGCCATGGATTGGAGGAACTGACTCTTTCGATATCTAGCTCCGGTCGAAGGCTCCAGTCGTAACTCAGAATGGATGAAGGAGGTAAAGAACTCTCAGCCATCTTCTCACGTGTTTGTCCGGATCGCGGGGAAAATCCCTGGATAACTTGAATTTCTGCTCATCGGCTTCTATTTATAGAGCTTGGGTTGCTAACAGGATTAATTGGACTGCTCTAAGTCTGATATTCGGGGTGTTAGTCCTTTCTGATCGTTTGCCACTAATGGTGTGATAGGTGAAATGTCAACATCATCTTTTGGTTTTTCTCGAGGTAGATGCATTGATGCGTTCATTCCACCAACCTTGCGTTAATCCCATCAGAATGCGTTGTCGCGTAGCCACAATCATTCAATGGCCGCATTCGCTTAATACCGCAACTCTACATGATGATCGCAATCGCTTGACGAGCGCAACTCTCATGCGATGGACACATACGGCTGATTACTGCAACATCAATGTATTGATCAATGCGTTTGCCTTTGTGATGGAGTGTTTCTCCGCATGCGGCCATCTATGCGGTTGTTCGGCTTCCGCGTTTGTGTTCATTTCCTGCATTAGCTACAAAAATAGAACATTGAACGTATAGTAACGCAAAATAACGGGTTAGTTGAGATTCAACATGCTAATCGATGCAAGCTCACTTTCTCATGAATTCCTATCATGATTGCCGCATATTCTGCCTAACAACTTTCATAGTTCTAAGTAAAAGGCCTAGGATGACATGCATTTCTGCATGTCATCAATGAACGCAATATGTGATGCATGTCTTAGGTTACGTGTTTATACTCATGTGTTGGTGGTCATGCATTGGAATGGAATGTATGCGTTGATCACATATGGGTTGACCATACGTTCCTGTCACAAGTTTTCTTACGCTCTCGCCAAGTAACGAGAACGCAAGTTTCTCAAGTGATCCGAGGTCGAACTCAGGGACTTATAGCTAAATGGTAGGCGGTGATGTGTATGCGGCGAATAAATAAAAGAATGATGAGGGTGATAAGCTAAGCACTACTCCTACTCCTAACTAACAAACAAAGCATTGGAAGTATGAATGAGAGGTAGAGACACGACAACTGTTGATGCGTAGTAAAATGCATGAAAAAATAGATAAAATGTGAGGATGTCTTCACTGCGACACTAAGCTTGACCGTAAGGGCAACCCCAGCCAACGCAAGCTATGTGATCATGCTATACACACTTGACGTAGACGCATGCGATGAATATGCAATAGTGTTGAGAAGCCTATTTCTAAGCCTCTATATGACCGCATACCACCATAACCTACTTAAAGGGTGCATGCCCTGTGTAGTAGCAAACGAAGCTTATTCTTAAGTTCCTCATTTTTGCTTATGCGATCCAATCCGCTCTCCCGAGACTTAGATTTGGTTTTTAGACTACTCTCCCAAGTATGCCTAAATGATGAATGATGCACTCATAAGACAAGGTAATCGCATAAACCTTGTTGACGTAAGATTATTCCTATTCCTAGTGAACACTTGCTTACATTGCTTAATGCGACCAACCACTTACCCTCCCGGGTAGTTAGTTGCTGCTGATTTCACTCATACATACTGTTTACAAACTACAGGACACGAGATTTTAGGACATTAATGCCAACAATCTCCCACTTGTCCTAAAGCGAAGTGGGGTGTACAAAAAACTAGTACAAAACAATAAACTAGGGCATTAAAGCCTAGTACAATAAAATCTCTCATTTGCCCTTGTCCAACCGCGGGCGATCCTATAGACCCATGCTCCGTAGGTGACCCTCAAACACTGTAGCTGTGAGAGCCTTTATAAACGGGTCAACAACATTAAAATGCCCTGGGTTAGACTGATACCTCTCATCTCTCAACCTCTTGAGGCATCTTAGGATACACTTCCTTAGAAAAAGTGACTCTATGCCTGAACGACAGTAGGCCCTTCTTAAAGTCCTATATCGAGTACTTGAGCAATATCTTGTCAATGTACGATGTCTGAGACAGTGCTAGCACTTTTTTCTTACAATCTCAAAAGATTTGTATACCTAGAACAAACTAAGCCTCACCCAAATCTTTCATTTGGAATTGGGACGTGAGCCAGTTCTTAACTGTAGTCAATAGACCTACATCATTCCCAATGAGTAGGATATTATCTACATATAATACTAAGAAGACTAATGAAGCGTTGATGATCTACTTGTAGACATAAGATTCATCAACGTTTTGGTCAAAGCCATACGACCTGATCGCAGTATCAAACCGTATGTTCAAGGATCGAGATGCCTGTTTCAGTCCATAAATGGACCGATTCAGTTTGCAAACCTTTTTCTTTTGACTTGGGCTATGAATCCCTCGAGATGCACCATATAAATGGTCTCCTCAAGATTTCCATTCAGAAAGGTCGTCTTGATGTCCATTTGCCAGATCTCATAATTATAATAAGCTGCAATGGACAAGAGGATGCGGATCGACTTTAACATGACAACAGGCGAGAAAGTCTCCTCATAGTTGACTCCTTCTACCTGAGTATAACCCTTTGCCACAAGTCGAGCCTTGAAAGCCTGTACCTTCCCATCAGCTCCCCGTTTGCGTTTGTAGATCCACTTACAACCTATAGGGCGAATCCCATCAAGCTGATCTATAAGATCCCATACTGAGTTGAAGTACATCAACTCCATCTTGAGATCCATGGCCTTGACCCATTCATCCCGGTCAACATCCTCCATTGCCTTCTTATAAGACAATGGATCCTCAACGCCGCCATTTGCTACCATAGCAAGGATTTTCGTGAAACCCAGATAGCGAACGGGTGGGTTCGCAACCCTCCCACTACGTTGAGGTTCCCTCACCTCTTGAGGTGGAACCGACCTACTAGATGAACTCCCATCAACAACTCTTGTTGATGTAGCAGGCTCTTCAACAACTCTTGTTGAAGTTTCAACAGTTTCATTGGAAAGCTCATGCAACACGACTTTACTTCGTGGACTGTGCTTCCTTATATGATCTTCCTCTAGGAAAGTAACGTTTGCAACAAACACCCTATTTTCCGTGGGATCATAAAAATAACCCCCTCGTGTACCTTTGAGGTAGCCCACAAAGAGGCACAATCTCAACCGTGGTTCCAACTTCTTGGGATTAGCCTCAAGCACATGTGCAAGGCAACCCCAAATGCGGAAGTGACGTAAACTAGCTTTATGCCCGCTCCATAACTCCAGAGGTGTTCTTGCAACACTCTTGGAGGGCACACAATTGAGTATGTATATTGCAATCTTCACTGCGAAACCCCAAAATGAGTCCGGTAGGGAAGCGTAACTCATCATTGAGCGAACCATGTCTAACAAGGTCCTATTTCTCCTCTGTGCTACAACATTCTGCTGAGGTGTACGCAGCGCTGAGAGTTGGAAAACGATTCCATGTTCTATCAAATAGTTCTGGAATGTCGAGTCCAAAAAATCTCCACCTCGATCTGATCGAAGTTTTTTAATCCGTCTATCCAATGCATTTTCAACTTCAGCCTTGAACTCTTTGAACTTTTCAAAGGATTCAAACTTCTGTTGCAAAAGATAAGCATACTTGTACCTTAAGTAATCATCAATAAAACTGATAAAATACTCATAGACACCTCGGGCTGGCACATTCATAGAACCACAAAGGTCAGAATGTACTAATCAAGAGGCTCCTTGGCTCTAGAATCTTTTCCAGTAAAAGGTCGTTTAGTCATCTTACCCTCAAGGCAAGATTCACACACTGGCAAAGAATTTTCTTCTAACTCACTTAGAAGTTCATTCTTCACGATTGCTCAATTCTATTGAGATTAATGTGTCCTAAACATAGATGCCAAAGTTGGGCATTTTCTTTTGGAGAAATTCGTCGACATTTTGATTGAGTTACGACAGTTCTGAACATTTTAGTTTTATGGAAGGAATTAATGGCTAACGGCCTTAGCACATATAAATTTGATTCTAGATTTGCCATGCAAATCAAAACACCATCTTTATGAATAAACGCTTTATTCAAATCAAAAGAAACAATGTATTTACATTGCAACAAACACTTTACAGAAATAAGGTTCCTTTTTAGTTCAGGAACAATATATACATCATTTAAAATGAGAAACCTATTCTGTAAAGCTAACTGGAGTCCTCCCACTGCCACAGCTGACATGACATGCCCGGTGCCTACTCGTATCGTCATCTCACCAGCCTCTAGCTATCGCCAAGATCTAATCCCCTGAAAAGAAGAACAAACATGGTTAGTGGCGCCTGAATCAATTATCCAGGTAGAATCATCATTCTCCACTAAACAAGTTTCAAGCACAAGTAAATCACATTTACCTTTATCCGCCTTGGCTGCTTTCTTCTCCTTCAGATACCGAGGACAGTTCCTTTTCTAGCATCTATCTTGATTGAAATGGAAACACTTTCGTTTAGCAACTTGTGGATGCCTCCTTGGGGCGACAGGCGATGGTTTAGCAGGTGCCTTCTGATGACATGTAGAAATGCATGACATCTTAGGCCTCTTACTTAGAATTATAAAGGTTGTTAGGCAGAATATGCGTCGATCATGATAGGAATTCACAAGAATATGAGCTTGCGTCGATCAGCATGTCGAATCTCAGCTAAACCGTTATTTTTCATTAATTATGCGTTCAATGTTCTATCATTGTAGATAATGCAGGAAATGAACAAAAATGCAGAAATCGGACCACCACATAGACGACCGCATGCAGAGAAACACTCCATCGCAAAGGAAAACGCATCGATCAATGCATGGATGTTACAATAATCAGCCGTATGCGTCCATCGCATGAGAGTTGCACTCGTTAAGCGATTGTGGTCATCAGGTGTTAAGCGAATGCAGCATTAAATGATTGCAGCTACGCGACAATGCATTCTAATGGGATCAACGCAAGGTAGGTGGAATGATCGCATCAACACATCTACCTCGAGAAAATCCAAAGATGATGTTGACATTTCATCTACCATGCCGTTAGTGGCAGAGGTTCAGAAAGGACAAATGCGTCGAACGTCAGACTCAGAGCAATCCAATTAATGTTGTCGGTGATCCAAGCTCTATAAATAGAAGCCGATGAGCTGAAATTCATTTTATCCAAGTTTTTCGCTTGAGGTTCGCCTATGGCGGATCCTTGTGATCCAGATAAACTGCGTGAGAAGACGTTGAGAGTTCTTCACCTTCTTCATCCATTCCGAGTGACGATCGTAGCCTTCAATCGGAGCTAGATCTGAAGAGAGTCAGCTCCTCCGCACATCCGTTAGAAGAAAATCTTTGCTTCCAACCGGTCATTTCTTTTCCTTTCTTTTCTCATATTGTATTGTATGACATTTTGAATTAAGAAATTAATACAATGTGTTTTCAATGCATTTCTTTGTTCCTTCGACTCCATCTCCATCTTCTTTGCTTAGCATCTCTACTTTCATTATAATACTTAGTGAGATTGCTTGGGTACTGCATACTTAGTAATCTGGATTAGGGATATGAAGCATGTAGCAACCTACTGAGAAGTAAGCGTTGCGTGAGTATGTGAGTAACCTTATTTGCTTAGTGTGAAGCTGCAGCAACTCCTGTCTATAGGCTAACACAATGCTTATCTATGAGTAAAGTCAGCAACAACCAACTGTTCGGGAGGGTAAGTGGTTGGTCGCATTAAGCAATGTTTGCATTGTTCACTAGGGATAGTAACAACCTTGCGTCAATCAAGTTCATGCAGTTACCTTGACCTATGAGCGCATCATTCATCATTTAGGCATACTTGAGAGAGTAGTCTAAAACCCAAATCTAAGACTCAAGAGAGTGGATTGGAACGCATAGGCAAGAATGAGGATCTTAAAGATAAGTTATGCTTGTCAACACTGGATCACATGCACCCTAGGAATAGGAGTGATATTATGTGGTCGCATATTTGTGTGGATGTCATTTTATCATCGCATAAATAGGAATAGAGGCCTATATGTATGCCCTGTAGACTTAGCCCATATATCGCATGCGTTCTAGCATTAGAAGTCGTAGCATTCGCACCGAGAGGTGGTTTATTATTGTATGTGGGTTGCATGATTGCATGGATAGCGTTGACTAGGGTTGCCCTTGCGATCACTCTTAAGTTTTACAATGAAAACATCTCCGCATTTTATCTACTTTCCCATACATTTATTTCATGTCAAAGTTTGTCGCATCTCTACCTTTCATGCATATTCTCATTGCATTTTCTGTTAGATAAGAGTATGAGTAGGATTAACTTAGCAACATCCCCTTTATTTTTTATTCAACCGCCACATGCACAATCACCGTAACATATAGTTACAAGTCCCTGTGTTCGACCTCAGATTACCCGAGAAACTTGCGTTCATGTTATACTTGGCGTGACCGCAAGGGCAGGACGCATGGTCATCGCATACATTATTGGCGCATTTTCATTCCAACGCATGACCATTGACGCATGGCTTTCAACATATTTTAGGAACATGCATCACATAATGCGTCCACGAGAAGTTGGTTGTCGAGTAAAATTGACATCCAGTTTTTGGCGCTATTGCCAGGGACTTGGCAACTAAATGTTTGTTACATTTTGTGTCTCTGCGAGCAAACTTTTTATCTTAGGTGTATTGCAGCTTATGCGACCAGGTTGAAAACAATATTGAAGTGTAGGCAATGCGCTGAAAGTCAATGTTGACCCCAAGGTAAAAGGGCAATCAGTCGCAAAAGAGCTGAAGGCAGTTCTAAGCTCATGACGGCTGCATGCGCCCAATAATTTCCGGAAGTTCCAATGGTCAAGGCAACTTGACCCAAGCAGTTGAGAGCCATCTCCTGTACGGAAGACTCCTTGCGGTGACAACACTCTTACTTATCCAAGGACGTCTTCTACCCTATATTTACTTTGCTTTCTTAGTATAGGTTATTTTTATTTTTATTGTTATTTTGGATATATGGCTGCTTCCTTGGTTTTAGGTACGTTTGCTCTTGCAGGTGCAACAATAAGTCTCCTCGGTTCGTAGTTCAATGGAAGAATTCCTTTCACCCTTCAACGCATGGCTTCAATCACGTGGATTCCAATGCATGAGCGCATGCATTGTTCCGCCTAAGGTCTTTTCTTGTTATCTTGTATGCCTTATCCTTTTGAAATTCTCTTTTTCCCGATTGTGTTGTTTTGCAATGTTTCTATGATGGTACATATAATTCACCGTATTTTCTAACTAATCAACGCAAGGCATTCGTTACTTTTATTAGCTTCTTCAAATTTTGAAAGTCTTAAGTTTTATTTTGCGCAAACCTGTGTTCAAACATTTATTATCGCATTCTTGTAATTTTGTTTTTAGCTTTGCGGTGAAAGCACTGCCAACACCTAAGTTTGGGGGTGGCAGCGGTCTCGGAGAATTGCGTTCATTATATTGCGATCATTTGCAAAAAAAAAAAAAATTGAGATTTTAGGAATAATAAATCCACTATCAACGCAATGGACAAACCCATGTTGATAAGAGTTAAGCTGTGAAAGGCACTTGCTCAAAGTTGGATGTCCGCATGACACACGTGGGGGCAAGCTGAAACGAAGGCAAGTCGCCAGGATCAGCGCATTAGCACAACTCCTCTATCCGGCGTAAGCCAAAACAAACAAGACAAGAGTTGAGTTGAATATGGAACGCAATCGAAGTTGGATGCCCACATGACACACGTGGGGGTAAGCCAAAACGAAGGGCGTAACCAGGTTCAACGCCGCATTTGAATAAGCCATCGCAAATTTTTTAAGTATTTTGAATGAATGCAATCTCAAAAGCTAAACACAAAGTTGCGGTGAATGAATAAAAAAAATTTTGAACAAAGGCTTGCTGGATCTAAACTTAGAAAGGATCTTTTTGAAGAAGCAGCCAAAGTTGAGGAGAGCATTGCGGTGATGGTCAAAGGTGTGTGTAAATTATATTCTGAGAAGCTGGTCATCGCAAAGGAAAGCATGAAGGTGAGTTAGAATTTCTTGAGTATAACGCATGTTTGTGGATAAGCATGATTTTAAGTTTGGGGGTGTGATTACATGCAAAAATTCATGTCATCTTAGACCTCTTACTTAGAATTATGAAGGTTATTAGGCAGAATATGCGTCGATTATGATAGGAATTCACAAAAATATGAGCTAGCGTTGATCAGCATGTCGAATCTCAGCTAACTCGTTATTTTGCATTAATTATGCGTTCAATGTTCTATCTTTGTAGCTAATGCAGGAAATGAATGCAAACGCAGAAACTGGACCACCGCATAGACGACCGCATGGGGAGAAACACTCCATCGCAAAGGCAAACGCATCGATCAACGCATGGATGTTGCGGTAATCAATCGTATGTGTCCATCGTATGGGAGTTGCGCTCGTCAAGCGATTGCAATCATCATGTAGAGTTGCGGTGTTAAACGAATTCGGCCATTAAATGATTGCGCCTACACGACAACACATTCTAATGGGATCCACGCAAGGTAGGTGGAATGAACGCATCAACGCATCTACCTCCAGAAAATCCAATGATGATGTTGACATTTCACCTACCACCCGTTAGTGGCAGAGGTCTTCATCCTGTAGCAATCTCCAGCAGGTAGACGATCGTTCAGTGTGCACTAGATGATAGAAGCATAAGCAAACGATCGTGTACACAACGATGAGGCTGTGAAGCCTGACCGCCCATGCGATCGTGTAGTGCGACGATAGGTAAACGATTTACCTTGCATTACTAAGCGATCGTTTAGTCAGGTACTAAACGATGAAGCTTGCTGACCTAAACGATCATCTAGCACACACGCTTTAAACGATACGTGAGCGTCTCATCGTCTAACTGATGTGTGCAACTTGGTAAACAATTTATCTTGCGATGCTAAGCGATCGTTTAGTTAGTTACTAAGCGATGAAGCTTGCTGACCTAAACGATCGTCTAGCACGGGCTCGCATTAAACAATACTCAGCGATCGCGTACCCGATCGTCAACCCGATGCGACCAACTCTTGATCGCATTCCTCATCGTTTAACCGATGCGTTCATCTGAAATTGCGTACTTCTTTATCTTTACGATGCGATAGACAACGATCGCGTAGAACTTCTTCTACACGATGCGATCAACCCTAGATCGCTTCCTTCCTCGAAGAGCCGCAACCTTTGCCCAAAACTTCGATGAACGACTCAAAACTTCAAACAAATTTTGAATATAGACTCGATAACCATTATTAATGCCCAAAACGCAGGGGCCTTTACAAAAAATCGCAAATGTAAAAAAATTTAAACAAACCGAGGCTATTCATCCTGAAAACATCCATTAATCCGGCACATCCACAGAATATTTAACAATTAAAACAGCGTAGAAATGCACCCACCATGAATGTATATGTTATTTCGTTGCAATAGATGAAATTGATGTATCAGAAACCTGTCTCTAATACCAATTGAAGGATCTCATACCAAGAGTGCCATGAGCGTGTTCAAATCGCTCCAATTTCACAGTGACCGAAACACAAAAGATATACATTCAACACTAACAGTTATGCATATAAACCTAATTATTGGCATGCTCAAAACACAATAAATAACATGGAAAAGGTTCATACTAGTTGAAGACTCTCTTCGAACTTCTGAACCCAATGCAACAGAAACCTTCCAACAGATCTACCAACACCCGGCGGGTATGTCGACTGCAACAGAACGATCAGTACGAACACGAACACTGCGACGGGGACGACACCACCACTAGTGAAACCCGGGTATCCTCGGAGTGAAAACCCAAAGAGTGGGCTTTGGTGAGTTTGGTAGAGGATGAAGGACAAACGAGTCCTGTACGGGATAAGCAAGTGGGAGAGAAAATAGTGCTATCGTATAGCAGAAGTGCTTATCGCATAGAGGAGCTACTCGATCGTGTAGGAGTTGTTGAACGATCGTTTAGGAAAAGGTATACGATCGTTTAGCTAAATCGGCATAGTATACGATCGTTTAGAAGCTATCCGATTGTCTAGGCAACAGTATCTAATCATTTAGGCGCGAGGTATACGATCATTTAGGCGGAGAACGCTATTATATAGGCTCTCAAGCGATGTTTTGAATCACCAACGTGCACTTCACGAATTCTTTTGGGCGATTGGAAAAAATATTGAATGCACGATGCAAAATGAAAACCTCTTTTCATTTTTAAACCCTCGGTTACCATAACCAATACTGCCCACTACCCACGTCCGAATAGGGAAAAAATTGGTTAATTATCATATAATTAATCAATTAATTAATTAATAAATATAATCATATTATATTTATATCCTATAGTTTGATATCACATATCTACTATAGTATTTTCTCCTTTACTTGATATAAATCATATTTATATCTAATTTTCTCCAAAATAATGTATCTCATATTTTTAGCCAATTATATCATATATAATTAACCAGTTCAATTATATCATATATAATTGAACTTCCTCTTGTCAATTTGAACATTTCAAATTAACCCAAACACTGGTTCTCGACTTTATCCAAGCTACCCAGGGGACTTAATGGACCTGTGGCTTGAAGCTCCGACGGTACGTGAATAGCTGACGAAAGTCTTTAGCCACGAGATCCATTATCCGTTAACTATCAGTGATTCCACTAAATACCAATAGTTAAACTCTTCTTACCACAGATATATTTTTGTGTCCATCGGATATAAGCAATCATGAGTACGATGACCCTTCACAGATGCTCGTAAGTACAGCTGGGCCAATTTACCGTTTTGCTCCTATAGTTACATCTAACTCCTTAAATACCACTGATTCCTCTAATGAACAATACAACATAGTCCAACTATGTGTGAACAGCTCTCAGGTCAAGAGAAGGTGTGTGGCGCCACATCGTTCAAGCCCCAGAATCAGCCCTTAAGAGACCAATCTATCTACTTACCCCTACCTTGGGGAAGGAGTGAATTCCATCTTATGTATCTGAGTTCCTAGCTCCAAAATCAGACGAATCCCCAAAATGGTAGGTTTGAATCGGCAACCTGGCCACCGCACCATACAAATCAAAGGACCACCCTCAATGGCACGAGTTCCCAACTCACTTAGGATTGAGGTCATGTTACCTATGGTCATCCTAGTGAAGTAAAGTCTCTGTCATAAACGGTGTTATGTAATGAGATGTTTACACTTCGTGGTTAGGTCTTATACAAACTCTTTGTATAGGACCCCCCACTCGCATGTCCCCAACACGAATGATCAGGATCAGATCATCTGTGACAAGTCACAATACTTGTGACCATTCCACAAAGCGGGCCGCATCCATAGCGTTACCAGGATAAGGTTTCCCTCCTATATCCGTATACTACAGACCATTTTGGTTATCACTCAAGACATGATCCACTTGTATGTCATCACATACATGCTTGAGTCACATACAGATAACCAGGGATTTTATGTTTATTGGTTTGTGGTAAAACAAATAAAACAATTATCCGAGCAAAATTCAAGATGTGAAGTAAATATCATATATTAACAACACAAGTGTTCATACATACTGTTACAAACTACAGGACATGGGACTTTAGGGCATCAACCCCAACATCGTATCCCTAATCCGCATGATTAAGTATGCGATACTCTAGCAATCTTACTCAGTGATGCAATGAAAGTTAGGGATGCTAAGTAAATGAAGACGGGGATGGAATCGAAGGAAATATAGAAATGCATTGATCACAAAACGTATTAATTCCTTAAGCCAAGATTTAATACAATACAGAAGATAGAAGAGAAATTGAGGGCTAGCTGGAAGCAATGTCTTGCTTCTAGCAGATATGTGTCAAGGCTGTCAGTGTTGCCATGGATGGGCAGTGGACTGGACTTTTTCGATCTCTAACTCCGACGAAGGATCCAGTCGTCACTCGAAATGTTTGGAAGGGATGAAGAACTCTCAAGCTATCTTCTTACGCTTTAGTCTAGATCACAAGGATCCACCCTAAGGCAGGGAGCCTCAGGCAAAAAACCTTGGATGATTTGGAATTCTGCTCAACGGCTTCTATTTATAGGGCTTGATCGGTGACAGCATTTATGGACCTGCTCTAAATTTGACACTCGCGACGCAATGGTCCTTTTCTGAATCTCTGTTGCTAACGGCGTGGTAGGTAAAATGTCAACATCATCTTTTGATACTCCTGAGGTATGCTTTCGTATTTGCATTCCACCAACCTTGCGTTCACCCTTCTATTATGGTCATCATTATGTAGCCGCAATCTCTCTGTGATGACCACATTCGCTTGACGGCCGCAACTTCTATGCGATGCACGCATGCGGTTGATGGTCGCAACATCCATGCGATGGACATATGCGGTAGATGGGCGCAACATCCATGCGATCGTCTCCACGATAACCTAGATCCCGCGTATGCGATCGATTTCTGCGGTTGCTATAGAAATAAACAATTGAACGCATAATAACGCATAATTGTGGGTTAGTCGAGATTCTTAATGTCGATCGATGCAAACTCGTTTTCTCATGAATTCCTGACATATTCGCCACATATTTTACTTAACAGCCCTCATAATTCTAAATAAAAGGCTTAAAATGACGTGCATTTCTGCCCGTCATCAAAATCACTAATGACAACTAAAAAGGCCAATTGGGACACTATATATATATAATAATAATAATAACAATAATAATAATAACTAATTTATTATACATATATATACATACATAACTATATGTTATATCACATATAACATATAACCTATAGTTTTTATATTGTATCAAATACAATATGACCTACAATTTCAATTATCTCTCACTAAAGGCTTTTAATATAAGTCATATTTACAATAAATTAAATTATATGAATCCAATTCATATAATTAATATTTGAATCATATTCAAATATTTTTTTCCTCTCATAAATACTTAATAATATAATGTATCAAATATATTATAGTAATTATATCACATATAATTAAAACTTAATTAATTATATCATATATTATTAATTCCCTCAATTAATTTGAACAATTCAAACTAATCCAAAAACTTATTCTCATTTAATCCTATTATGTTACCAAGGGTACCTCATAGACCTGTAGCTTGAAGCTCCAAGGGTACGTGAATAATTAATTAAACTCTTTAATTAAATTAGTCATCATTCGTTAACTGTCGGGTACTGTATTAAAGATCGTCAGTTGCACTCTTCGCATTGCAAATATATTTATGTGTCCATTGGATATAACCAATCAACAATACAATGACCTTTCACAAATTGCTCGTAAGTACAACTAGGCAAAATTACCGTTTTTCTCTTGTAGTTACATCTAACTCCTTACGTACCACCGATCCCTCTAATGAACAATAAACCATAGTCTAGCTATGATCAAACCCTTCTCACGTCAGGAGAGGGTGTGACGTCACATTGTTCAAACACCAAAATCTGCCCTTAAGAGAGCAATTTATCTACTTGTCCTGACATTTGGGAAGGAGTGAATTCCATCTTGTGTAGCTGTGTTCCTAATGCCCCAATCAACTAGTCTCCAAAATGGTAGGTTTTTTAGTTAGCGCTCTAGCCATTCTCACCCATACAAATCAAAGGACCGCCCTCATAGGCAGGAGTTCACAACTGTTGAGGATTTAGGTCATGTCATCTATGGTCATCCTGGTTGAAATGTAAGTCTCTATTATTAACGACGTTATATAATGAGACTATTCATTTCGTGGTCCGATCTTATACAAACCCCTTCATATGGAACACCCCTACTCACATGTCTCTACATGAATGATCAAGATTAGATCATTTGTAGCAGTTTACAACAATTGTAACATCTACAAAGTGGGCAATACTTGTAGTACCACTAGGATAAGGTATCCAGCCTTATCCATCTACTACAGATTATTTACGTTATCACTTAAACATGATCAACTCACATGTCTCTACATACATGTTTAAGCTACAAGATAACCCTGGATGTTAGTTTATTAGTTCGTGGTCAATGCAACTTTGAAATTAAACATAAAATATTTTACAAATAAAATGTTTGTACATTATAATTACAAATCATAGGACTCTACAAGATTTAGGACATCAACCCCAACAGTTACTTCTACGATCTTAAAGATAATAAAATATTTGTGTCGACAAATGTTACTTTTATAGAAGATGACCACATAAGGGAACATAAACCCCGCAGTAAGATAGTGTTAAATGAACTTTGCAGTGGAACTACTGTACCTTCTATAGGAACTGGTGAAGGTTTGTAGCGGAAGGGGATCGTCCCAAATTTTAGTTTTCTTAGAAACTAAGTTTTATATAACAAAAAAAAATTATGCAACAAGAATTTTATAGCATGCGTTTTAAAATTAAAATTGAGAACAAAGGAATTATGAAATCCTTACCTTTGAAGAACCCTTCTTCAAAATCCTTCTCCAAAAAATCACAAACTCAAAACCCCACATATAGTCACCACCTATTGGATTCCTATGTATTCTCTAGCATGAGAATCCAAGGAGTTCGTGGGCTTTTGGAATTTTGGGAAAGGGAAAGATGAGATGAAAGGAAGAGATTTTTCGTGTGGGGATATCTTTCTGAAGAAAAAAAACATCGTACCAAAAACCAGAGAGATCTATCATTCTTTAATCTCTTTTCTGTAGAAGACAAATAACCACCCCAAAACCCCTCCCACTAAACGTGTGTTGAAAAGAGAATTAAGGGGTGGGAAGCTATTTCTCTCCCTCTTAATTCAAATTAATTGTAAATTAATATATATGTATGTATGTATGTATATATATATATTAATTAATTTATTAAATATATATAGAAATAAAAAACTATATGTTATATCATATATAACATATAACATATAATTAACATTGTATCATATACAATATAAACTATAGTTCTAATTCTTTCATCAATAGCATTTAATATAAATCTCATTTATATTAAATTCAATTATATGAATCCAATTCATATAATTAATATTTTAATCATATTCAAATATTTATTTCCTCTCACATAAACTTTGTATTATAATGTATCAAATACATTATAGTAATTATATCATATATAATTAAATTAGATCAATTACATCACATATAATTAATTCCCTCAATTAATTTGAACAATTCAAATTAGTCCAAAATTGATTCTCATAAAATCCTGTTGAGCTACAGAGGAAACCTCATAGACCTGTAGCTTCAAGCTCTAACGATACTTGAATAATTAATTAAACTCCTTTAATTAAATTATTCGACATCCATTAACTGTCGAGCACTCCAGTAAAGACCAATAGCTGCAGTCTTCGCACTACCTATATATTTTTGTGTCCATTAGATATAACCAGTCAACAGTATGATGACTCTTCATAAATTACTCGTAAGTACAGTTAGGCCAAAATTATCGATTTGTCCCTATATTTACATCTAACTCCTTAAATACCACTGATCTCTCTAATGAACAATAAATCATAGTCTAACTATGACTAAACCCCTTTTGGGTCAGGAGAGGGTGTAGCCTCACATTTTTCAAACCCCGGAATCAGCCTTTAAAGGATTAATTTATCTACTTTTCCCAATGTTGGGGAATGAATGAATTTTGTCTTGCGTAGTTGTGTTCCCGGCTCCCCAATCAGACAAATCCCCAAAATGGTAGACTTATTGAGTCAGCAATCTAGCCACTCTCACCCATATAAATCAAAGGATCACCTTCGTAGGCAGGAGTTCACAACTCACTAAGGATTAAAGTCATGTCACATATGGCCATCCTGTTGAAATGTAAGTCACTATTATGAATGGTGTTATATAAATGAGACTAGTCATTTCATGGTCCGGTCTCATACAATATCTTTTATATACATACCCCCGCTCACATGTCTCTATATGAATGATAAGGATCAGATCATTTGTAGCACTTTACAACAATTGTAACATCTACAAAGCAGGTCGTATTTATAGTGTCACCAGGATAAGGTACTCAGCCTTATCCATCTACTATAGACCATTTAGATTATCACTTAAATATGATCTACCTGTATGTCTCTACATAAATGTTTAAGCTACAAAAGATAACCTAAGATGTTAGTTTATTGGTTTGTGGGTTTCATGCTACAAAATGTCAAATAAAACATCTCACATTTTATTAAATAAATAAAATATATGTACAATAAAATTATTAACTATAGGATCGTACTAGATTTAGGGCATCAACCCTAACACCTTCGACAAGAGTTGTTGAAAAGTCCAATACCTCAACAATGTATATCTGTAGGCACTACTTATTGGCAAGTCAAAGAAGGTTGTCGTGGATGATGAAGAATGGTAGACTCTTAAGGAGAAGACTCATTCGACGATCATGCTATGTTTGGCTATGATGTCATCTTTAAGGTCGCAGATGAAGAAACTGTAGCTGGTCATTGGTTGAAGTTGGAAAGTCTTTATATGGCAAAATCTTTAATAAAGACGTTGTTTATGAAGAAACATTTGTATCAACTATGTATGCAGGAAGGTACGCCTCTACGAGACCATCTAAATCAATTAAATAAAATCTTATTGGATTTTCATTACGTAGAGGTTAAGGTTGATTATGAGGATGTTGCCCTAATTTTGTTGATGTCTTTGCCCCCATCACAGGAGACTTTTGTTTCCTCATATATTGGAGGGAAAGAAACTCTTACCTTAGAAGATACAAAGTCCACGTTGCTTATGTGAGAGGACTGTTAAAATGCAGGAAGTTCAAATACAGAAAGTTAGACATCTGGGTTAGCTACTATAGGGAGCAAGAGACACGGAAATTCTGGTAAGCAGAAGTAAAACTAGAATAATAAGTCTTTGAAGTCAAAGGGTTCTAGGTTAGAGGATGTTTGTCATTATTGTAAAGAAAAGGGGCATTGGAAAACCGAATGTCCTAAGATAAAAAGGTATCATAAAAAGACGAAAAAGAGTGACAAAAAGGAAGCATCTGCCTCTGTTGCACAAGTTTAGATTGATCCTAAAGAAGTTGAGATCGATTTTGAAAGAGATCTAGCTTTAGTTGTGAATGAACATTCACATTCTGATGATGTGTGGGTTCTTGATTCTAAGGCATTTTATCATATGTCCCCAAATAGAGAGTGGTTCTCAACGTATCAGAAAATAGATGGAGGGAATGTTAGCATGGCTAATGGTGTTGTGTGCAAGATAGTTAGAATCAACTTAGTCTAGATACGAACACATAATGGTGTCTTCTACACTTTAAACGAGGTTAGGCATGTTCCATTAATGACAAAGAGTTTAATATCCTTTAGTGTACTCGATAGCAAAGGTTACAGTTTTAAAGGTAAAGATGGAGCAATGTATGACTACAAGGGTTCTAAGGTAGTTCTGAACGACATAAAACATGGAACACTGTATTTCTTATCAGGTTCCACAATAACTTGTTATGTTGTTCCTGCATCGTATCTCGTTCACAAGGATGATATGACTAAGTTATGGCATATGAGACTTGGTTATATGAGTGAAAAAGGGATGCGAATTCTGTCAAAAGGGATTTTCTATGTGGGCACAAGGTGTAGGATTTTGAATTTTGTGAACATTGTGTATTCGGAAAGCTTCATCGCAGCAAGTTTCTAAGAGGTGTTCATCATACAAAAGGGACACTTGATTATATTCATTCAGACTGTTGGGGACCTTTCAGAGTTGAATCTATTGGAGGCAACGGGTATTTTATGTCTATAATTGATGATTACTCAAGAATGACTTGGGTTTTTATGATGAAACAAAAATGTGAAGCCTTCAAGAATTTCAAGCAGTGGAAGATATTAATTGAAAATCAATCTGGGAAGAAGATCAAAAGGCTACGAATTGATAATGGTTTGGAATTTTGTGATCATGAATTTAATGAGTTCTATAAAGTTGAAGGGATTGTTCGTCATCACACGGTTAGGGATACTCTATAGCAAAATGGAGTTGCAAAACGTATGAATCAAACGTTGTTAGAGAGAGCAAGATGCATGCTCTCTATTGCAGGGTTGACTAAAAGGTTTTGGGTAGAAGTAGTAAATACATCATGTTATCTAATCAATCGTGGACCTCACATAGCTATTGATTGTAAAACACCTTACGAGGTATGGCTAGTAAGCCTGTAAATTATTTTTTATTAGGAGTTTTTTGTTGTACTATCTTCTATCATGTTAATGAGGATAAATTAGAACCGATAGCTAAAATGGTATATTTATGGGTTTTAAGGACGAAGTTAAGGGATATAGAGTCTGACCACCTTCTAACAATAGAGTTACTTAGTAGGAATGTGATATTTGATCAAAATTCTATGCTTAACTCAACTGTGAAACCTTTTGTGACGTCTACTGGTGTGGGAGAAAGTAGTGGTGTTGATAAACATGTGTAGATGCAATTTACTTTAGCTGTGAATGAATTACAATACCAAGATAGAGAATATCAATACGTTACTACAGAAACTAATGTGCAACCAGAAACTACTATGCCTGAAACATTATAAGTTGTTTTTCCTGAAAATTCTAGCTCATAAGTAGATCAACCGAGTATAGCTCGTGATAGAGCTAAAAGAGTTGGTGTTGGACGTCCTGTGGGGTATGGTTTTGAAGATATGGTTACTTTCTCACTGCAGGTTGCTAAAAAGAGGAATCCTCATGAGCCATCCTAGAGAAGTTGTATCATGTAGTGAGTCTGCTCAATGACTTGTTGCTATGGGGGATGAGATGGAATCTCTTGACAAAAATCAAACATGAGAATTAGTTAAACGGCCTAAGAAGAGAAAAAATGTCACTTGTAAATGGATCTTCAAGAAAAAAGAGGGAATATCACCTTCAAAGGGCATTAAATATAAAGCTCGAGTTGTTGCTAAAGGGTTCATACAGAGGGAAAGAGTTGATTATAGTGAGACTTCTTACCAGTAGTCAGACATACTTCTATCAGGGTGTTACTAGCAATAGTAGCACATCAGAATTTGGAACTTGAGCAACTAGATGTGAAGATAGCTTTCTTACATGGAGAGTTGGAGGAAAAGATTTATATTACAAACCAGATGTTTCCAGTGTCCAGGTAAAGAAGATTATGTTTGTATGTTGAAGAAATCTTTGTATGGGTTAAAGTAGTGGTACAAACGATTTGATAGCTATATGGTTGGACTTGGGTATAATAGGTGTTTGTATGCTTGTTGTGTATATCATAACAAAGTTGATGATGGTTCAATTATTTGTCTACTTTTATATGTAGATGATATGCTTATAGCTGCAAAGTCCAAGTCTGACATTCTGAAAATGAAGATTATTCTCAGTGCTAAGTTTGATATGAAGGATTTGAGTGTTGCTCAGAAAATTTGGGTATGAAGATTTATAGGGAGAGAGATAAGAATAAGCTCTTCTTGTCAGAGAAAGGTTATATTCAGAAAATATTGTCCAAGTTTGGTGTGTCATCAGCTAAGCCTATAGATAATCTCAGTGTTGCAAAAGCTCGTTTATCATTTGTGCTTTCACCATAATCTGAAGCTGAGAAGGAGTACATGTCTCGAGTTCTTTATGCTAGTATAGTGGGAAGTTTTATGTATGCTATGGTCTATATTATGCCTAATCTTGCCCATGTTGTTAGTATTGTCAGCAGTTTCATGGGTCTGCAGGGATTAAAGCCCCGCGCAATGGAAAAAATCAGATCTAACTCTAATTTAATATCAAACAAAATAGCATTGGAAAATAAACCTAGGCTAAACCTATATTTTCAACAAAATAAAGAAAGAGGAAATCATACCTTGTTGAAAAATCTTTGTTGGATATCAACGACACTCCCAAAAAAGTCTTCACTGGTATCCTCTATGGGATTTTCTGAGGCAGGATAATGGGATCCTCTCTTCTTTGTTTGGGAGAAAAAAAATCAGTTTCAGAGAGAACTCTGTACTAATGAGAGGTTTTTTTTCGTTAAAGCCATACTTTTAAGCGTGAGAATTAGAATGAGAGGGAGAAAATCAGGGAGAAGATTCCCTCACCCCATAAAAAACGTAACTCCCCAACGTGGGGAGTTACCTAAATTTTTTTATTTAACTTTATTTATTATTATTATAATTATTAACTAAAATAAACAAATCTAATTTTAATTTATTTTAATTAATTCAATAATAATAACTATATTTATTTAACTAAATAAATTAAATCGAATTTAATTTATTAGAAAAAAATAAATTAAATAATTATTAATTAATCAAATTAATTAATAATAATTAAATATCTCCTATATTTAATTAAATATTTATTAGAATCATATTCTCATACATCATCATACATAACTTGTAGTTTCAATTCAATTAATTTAATCAAATCATATTTAATTAAATATAATTAAATTAAAATAATTAATTCTCCAATTAATTAATCATTAAATTAAATATCACATATTTGATTTAACCTTATAATTGAATCACATTCAATTATCTTTCTCTCATATAATCTATAGTTTTAATGTGCATCTTATGCACATTATTTTTAACCTATAGTTTTAAGATGAAATTAATTCATATTACATTTAATATTTGAAATCCTTCAAATATATAATTCTCCCATAAATTAATTTTTAAATCAAATTCAAAAAGAAATTTATATCATAAAGTTTAGTTAAATTATAAACTTTATATTATAATGTATCAACATATATTATATGATTTTTTCTTAGTTAATTTGAACAATTCAAATTATTTTAATTTTCTCAATACCCTTTTTTGAGCTACCAGTGGGACCTAATAGACCTACAAATTAGAAGCTTCAACGATATGAGATTAATTGGCTAAATTCATTAATCGAGTTAATTAATATTCGTTAACTGTGGATACACTCCACTATAGATTTATAGTTGCGCTCTTCTCACTGTAGATATATTACTGTGTCCACGGATATAGACCAATAACAGCAAGTTAGTCCTTCAGGAGTGTTCGTAATACCAACTGGGTCAAATTATCGTTTTACCCCTAGGTTACATCTACATCCTTAAGTACCAGTGCTCCTCTAATGAACAACCTATTTGTGGTCCAACCAACAAATTGAAATCCCTCTCAAGCCAATGATAAGGCAAGGCTCTTTGTTCAAGACCTAGAAACACTACTTAAAGAAACACTCATCTACTTTCCTAAAGCAGAAAATGAGTGAATTGTAGGATTGTATCAGTAACAGCGGAAGTACAAGGATCATCTAAGCACTCTAATTCACTAATTTTGGCACAATATAAAGCATGCTCTTACAGATAACAAGCGAGTTTCAAGACATACCTCTTGTAGAACTTCTTCAAAGCTTATTCTTCAGCTGCTATCTTCTCCAAATCTGATTGCAGACCACCTCAAGATCTTCCCCACTATTCTCTTGGTACTCTAGATTGAGTTGTGGAACTCAAAACAAGCTTGAATCAAAGGATGAAGAAGACAAGCTCACAACAACAATCTTGGTGAATAACCATTTCTTCAACTCGAATTTTCTCTAAAATTCTCTATTGATTGCATGCCCGATTTTCACTCCAATCTCTTCATTATATTGTAGATCAACATGCAAAAGAGAGAGTTGCATGAGTTTCAGCTCATGCTTGGAGAAGACTAAGGCAAAAAGAATGCTATTTGTGTGAGCTACTTAGGTGATGGATAATTGAAAATCTTCTTTTTCCATTTTGTGTGTTTTGCTTTTCTCTTTTTCAATTTTATCATAAAATCAAAAATGATTTTATAAAATTTATTTTGATTTTAAAACTGAAAAAATTAATTAATTTCATAAATTTATTATTAAATTAAACTTAATTAATTTAATATCAAATATTAAATTAATCTTAACACATATCCATCTTTAAATATTTAAATCATATTTAAATATATAAATTCTTCTATTCTGTTTAATTATCAAATTAAACATATAATTATATCTCATATAATTACTAATTCCCTTAATTCTAATTTGAAAATTTCAAATTAACTTATCACGCTATTCTAGAGCTAGTCCGTTACGAGCTAGTAGGGGGACCTCGCGGATTTACAGATCATGGGCTCCAATGATCCGAGATTATTTGGCTAAACATATTAGACCAAATTAATCTCCATTCATTAACTAATGGGTCACTCCACTAAAGCCCATAGTTGTACTTCCCTTACTATGGATATATTATGTCCACATGATTTAACCATAATCAACAAGTTGACCCTTCACAAGTTGTTCGTAATAATGACTGGGTCAAATATCTGTTTTACCCCCGAGATTACGTTTAATTCCTCAAGTCCCTACTGATCCTCTAATGTATAAGTGGTTTGTGATCCAATCACTAAACCAAACTCTCTCAGCCCAGTCAGAGGGTGGGGTCCCTTGTTTAAGACCTGGATTCGGTACTTGAGAGAACAACCTTTCTCCTATCCCTAAATCGAGTAGGCATGAACTCCATCTTGCACCCTATGTCCCCAGCTATCTATCCGGTCTTACCTCTGAATGAGAGTGTTATTGAGCCAACGCTATTGAGCAAACCCTCACTTATACAAATCTAAGGGCAATCTCGAATGAACAGAAGTTTATAGTTAGCTTAGGATTAAGATTGAGTTACCTAGGTCATCTAGGTGAAATAGTAAGAGTGACTGATAAAGTAAGAGTGACTTATTTCTTGGTCCTGATCTTATGCAGACTCATTGCATAGGATGACCCCAGTCCTCATGTCAGAATATGTACGAATTAGGATCACATCGTATGTAGTACTTTACAACTTTTTGTAACAACTACAGAGTAGGCCACATCTAATGGTGTTACTAGAATAAGGTACCCAACCTCATTCATGTACCATAGATCATTTTGACTATTTACTCGAACCTGATCCACTCTTATATCTCCACATAAAGTTCAAGTACTCATACAATAGTCATAGGTCTTAGTTTATTGGATTTAGACGTTCATACAATTTATGAAATCAATAATAAGTATATTGATTATAGAAAATGTTTATCATTTTACAAACTGCGAGTTTTAGGACATAAAATCCAACATGAATTCCATCTTATGAAATTACGTTCCTAGCTATCCACTCGATTTTGTCCCCCAAAATAGTAGGCATATTGAGTCGGCGAGCCAGACACTCTCACCCATACAAATCAAAGGACAATCTTTCGTGAATAGGAGTTCATAACTCACTCAGGATTGAGACTAAGTTGCATAGGTCATCCTAGTGAAATAGAAACCTAAGTAGTCGACGGTGTTACAGTTAAAGGTTACTATTTCGCGGTCTAGTCTTACTCAAACTCATTGCATGGGATAACCCCACTCACATGTCTCCTACACGAACACGTTGCATCATTGTGTTTGTATCAAATGCAAAGTAGGTCGTATCCATAGTGTTACAGGATAAGGTACTCAACCTTATCCCTATACTATAGACCCTTTAGGTTGTATTTTGAACAGTGATCCCCATATGTCTCCACATACAGCTCAAGACTCATACAACAACCCAAGATATTTGTTTATTGGATTAGAGTTTATTTAGGCATGATTAACATAATATAAACAATAACGCTTTATTGAAAAACATCAATAATAATTTACTAATGAACAGTCAAAAGTTACATTTACTATCTACGAGTTTTAGGGCGTAAAACCTAACAGGGTCAACTTGGAAAGAGCATTGGCAAGCTGTTAAAAGGATTTTTCATTACCTTAGAGGTACGTCGGATGTTGGTCTTGTTTATGGGAATGACACAAAGTGTTTGATGACTGGTTATTCTAATTTTGACTATGTTAGAGATGTTGACAATAGAAAGTCTATGACTGGCTGTGTGTGCACTCTGGGTAGTTCTGTTATTAATTGGAAGGCAACGTTACAGCCTAAAGTTACTTTGTCTACTACTGAAGCAGAGTACATGGCCTTGACAAAAGCTACTAAAGAGAGAATATGGTTAAGGGGGTTAGTTGATGATCTTGGTTTACATCATGACCAAGCTATTGTATATTGTGATAGTTTGAGTGCAATATGCGTAGTCAAGGATCAAGTCCATCATGAGAGAACTAAGCACATCGATATAAGATATCACTTCTTAAGAGGTGAGTAGAGAGTTAAACTGATGAAAATTGGTACTACTGATAACCCTGCTAATATATTCACCAAACCGGTTCCACAAGGCAAGTTCCAACATTGTTCGGACTTGCTGAATGTTTTGAATTATTAGTGGTCCCCTTTGTGGGACACTATGAGGCATGAAGGAGAAGTCTGGGTATGTCTAGCAATGTTGATTTATGTTGCATCTGGTACATTTATTATCTGGGAGAGAATTCAAGTCAAGGTGGAGATTTGTTGAAATACATTGAATTTGTTTGTTGGTGCTTCGAACAACCAAGTGCTTCGTATTTAGCATATTTATTTATTTATTTACAATTATTTATGATTATAACCCTAGGGTTTAGAGTAGTGCACTATATAAACTCTTTAACCCTTTAAGACGTTGTTATTGATGTATTCAGAAAACATTCTCTCTAATAATATTGTTCTCCCTCTGCCTTGTGAACATAGCTAACACACCATTAGGATTATCTGTATGTTGATATTTTTTTACGTTTTTTGTATTCTTTAATTGCCGGTTACGTAACAATGTCCCCAAGATGATTTTCTATGTAAAAGATCTCTTTCTTATATCTGTTTTTACTATGGGTCCTAAGTTTGAATAGTTTTCCCCTATATGATAAAAAAATTAAAGGTTAAAGGAAGCAAAATGAAAATCCCCCAATTGAGCTTTGAACATCACTCATCAACATCTTTCATTCTCAAAGCTTTCTCCTCGAGCATGTGCAGTAATATCTTCAATCAGCCGACTGAGATTCCTACGAGACAAACTTCCTTCTTCCATCGCTTTCTTTGCCTTCTCACCAATCTCTTTACATCTTCTTTTCATTTATTCTCTATCATCTCGATCCATCACCATTTCTATGGCTTCCCTCACTTTCTCCCTCTTCACCACTATCCTTTCTACCTCTTCATCTGCCAAATGCATATCTGTTTCCTCTCCCACACTCACACCTACTTTTAGTATCTCTACAATCAGCCTATAATTGAACACTTAATCTACGAACAACGGCCATGTGATCATCGGTACCCCTGCAGATATCCCTTAATGCTCAAATTCCATCCGCAGTGCATCAGAAAGCACCCGATTGCAGAGTGCGACAGTATTAGAACTTGTGGAGCCCACCCACGAATCACTAGCCCACGTCCTTTTGTTTTCTCCTCGAAATCATATTTCTCTACCCATTTTAGTAGATCTTCTGTCAAATTTACTTTTCTTATCACCCAAATGAATGGTTTGTTTGATGCTTCCAATCCCAATCCCAACTCTATGATTTACGTTGTACCCAAATTATAGAGGCTTCCCTACGACACATAAACCACCGAGGATGGGTTTTTTCCACCGAGCCATTTGATAAATTTGTGTCTGTCAATTGTGGCTTTGTCACCTCTTTCGGCTTTGTCAAGTTCATTGTCGTTGGAAAGCGAAAGAGGGCCAATGCACTAGACTTTTTCAGGCGATTCTCTTCCCTTTATATACTCTGTTACATGCCTTGGCTCCTTTTCTTCAAATATATTTAAAACGATGTCGTATGATTGTCGATCAGCCTCACATTACCAAATTAAATTGTGTGAGGTAATCATTGGTGGATTTATATAGCTGAGACCTGCGAAATTCAACTAGAAAAGGCAAGCCTGGTAAAGCCACTAGTTCAGAATTAGGGATAGATTTCACAAAATCGAAGTTAGCAAATAAACTCTGGATACAGAGAAGGAAGAAGTAGCTCAAGCTATAGAAAACGAGCCTGGGGATGTGAAATTTCTGAGAAAGTTGGAAGGTCCAAGGGAGGCACATGTCAGAGATGATGCAATTGGAAGGAGGGGTTAGTTGTTTAAACAATTTTTTCGATGAGCCATAAAGGAGACTCGCTGCTCTGTAGAATTTGGATAAGAAAGCAATTGAAGGTAGCAAATCGACATTCTTGCAGCCTTCTGGGAGGCCAATTTCTTTGTTGCTTGGGAATGAGAGTTCAACAACGTGGATTTGAAGGTCGGAATGAATTGCACGAGTGAGAATAGAGTGAAAGCGAGCAGAGTTGAGAGAAGTAGTGACAATGGTGATTATGGCTCCACGACGAGCGAGAAGCTTGGCGAGGTCGATCATGGGGATCATATGGCCTTGTTTCATTAAAGGGAAGAGAAGAAAGTGAGGTGTTCTGTGGTTTGAGAAGCCATAGGAGAGCTGTGTGAAAGGAAAAGGTCGTTTCTTCCACTATCACGTCTTTGGAAAGAACTTATAAGAAGTTAGGAAAACGAAAGAGTAGGAAAATGAAAAGGCATAGGGTAAAAGAAGGAAGACGAAGAGACGAAGTCGTTTGCTCTTAAATTTCTGTGTATTTTTCACTATATTCAATGATGTCATTACAGTGATTTTAAATAGCCATTTTTAAAGAAATATTAATGAATAAATGAATATATGTGTACAATTTTGATTGGTTGGAATAAATATTCTTTGTAACAAACTTTTCTTCTAGAAGAGGGATGACATGGTCTGTGTATGCTGACTGTAAGAGCTTGTTTGTATATGTGTACTGTTGACTGGGTGGCTGACGTGGACTTCTCAAACATCCCCCTCAAACGAGAAGGTACATCAAGTACACAAGGTTTGGAACGAAGATACTGGAAGTGAGAGTGTGTGAGTAGATTCGTGAGGCAGTCAGCAAGTTGACTTGCCGAAGGAACATACCAAACTTCTAAGGCTCCACGAAGAACATGGTCTCTCACAAAGTGAGCATCAATCTCAATGTGTTTTGTTCTAGCATGAAACGCATGATTGATGGCAATCGCAGCGGCACTTAAGTTATCACACCATATGATGGGTTTTACAGAAGCCAACTTCCCAAGTTCTGACATCAGTTGATTAAGCCAGATGACTTCAGAAGCAGTGTGTGCTAAGGCCCAATATTCAGATTCCGTACTTGATCGAGCTACGGCTGTTTACTTTTTAGATGACTAAGAAACTAAGTTGCTTCCAATGAATATACAGTATGTTGCAACTGATTTTCTATCATCAATATTGGAAGCCCAATCTGTCTCAGAGTAGGCAGAGACTGATAGGTCAGAGCTTGGTTGAAACAGTAGACCAAAGTGTTTGGTTGCATTGATGTACCGAAGGATGTGTTTGACAATTTGCCAGTGAACATTAGATGGTTCTTGAAGAAATTGGCTTAAGTGGTTGACTATATAAGTGATGTCCAGTCGGGTTGTGGTGAGGTACTGAAGTGCACCAATTGTGCTTCTATAGACAAAGGGATCATCGAGAGAAGTACCATCAGCAATAGACAAGTGTTTGCCAAGAACACTAGAAGTAGGCTTTAGATTTGTGAGTTGTAAATGGTTTAGAAGGTCATCCACATATTTTGCTTGATTTATGATGAGACCGGAATCAAGATAGTGGACTTGAAAGCCAAGGAAGTATGTGAGTTGTCCCAAGTCTTTGAGAGCAAAGGTGTTGTCCAACGATCGAATGAGTTGATTGATTATTGAGGGGTCATTGCCAGTGACGATAACATCATCAACATAAACTAGAAGAAAGATGACAAAGGACTGCTTGTTGTAGATGAACAGAGAGGAGTCTGACCTTTAGTTTGTGAATCCCCATCGAAGAAGCTCTCTTGTGAGAGCAGCATTCCAGGCCCTTGGGGCCTGTTTTAGGCCGTAAAGATCTTTTTCAAGCTTACAGACATGATATGGTAGGATGGATGTACATACTCGGAAGGTTGTGTCATATACACATTTTCTTCTAGTGTTCCGTTCAAAAAGACATTGTCAAAGTCTAGTTGTCGTAGACTCCATCCTTGAGAGGCAGCAATACTGAGAATTACCCAAATTGTTGAAGGCTTGACAACCGGACTAAATGTCTCAAAGAAATCAATGCCCAGGTTCTGGTGAAATCCCTTTGCTACAAGCCGTGCTTTGTAGCATTGAACTGAACCGTCAGAGTTGCGCTTGATTCTGAACACCTATTTATGCCCCACAATGTTCATGTCTGGTGTAGGAGGCACAAGCCGCCAGGTCTGGTTTCGCATTAGAGTAGCATATTCGGCATCCATGGCTTGCTTCCAAGGAAGAGAAACTAAGGCATCTCGAATTCGAGTGGGTTCGATTACCGACCAGTACACAGGGGATGAGGTAGTGAGGATTTTTTGTTTGAAGATACCAGCTTTCCCTCAGGTTATCATAGGATGAGTGGGTAGGGGGACAGGTTTGGTTGATGTAGAATTTGTAAGGTCAGGTTGAAGGTGTCAGGTGAGAGAGGCAGGAGGTGCACGATCGGGTGGTGATGATACTGGTATACGATCGGTAGGCGATCAAGTCTAGGTGAACGATTGTTTAGTAATGGATTTGGTAGGCGATCAGGTGAGGAAGGGATAGGTAGATGATCGTTGGATATAGGTGATCGTGTAAACAATCGGGTGTGGGTAGACGATAAGTGTTGGGTAAGCGATCGTTTAGTGATGAGGGAAGTGAACGATCGGTTTGGGTTGATATAGCTAAACGATCGTGTAGAGATGTTATTGGTAAACAATCGGGTAGATAATCAGGTGAGGGTAGGCGATGGGTAGTAGGTAAGTGATCGACGTGAGGTGAACGATCTTTAAGGATCAATCATGTGGGCGATTGGGTAGATGATCCAACGTGGGTAGGCGATGGATATTGGGTAAGCGATCATGTAGTGAGAGATTTGGTATACGATCGTGTAAGCGATTTAGAGAGGTTGAACGATGGGTAATGGGTAAGTGATCGGGTGATGAATTTGGTAGGCGATGGGCATTTGGTGAGCGATCACGTGGTAAAGGATTTGGTATGCGATCGTGTAGGCGATTTAGAGAGGGTGAGCGATGGGTGGTAGGTAAGCGATTGGGTGATGAGTTTTGTAGGCGATGAACATTTAGTGAGTATCGTGTGGTAATAGATTAGATATATGATGGGGTAGGCAATTGGTAATAGGTAAGTGATCAAGTGAATTTAGTGCGCGATGAGCATTAGGTGAGCGATCGTGTAGTGATGAGGTTGGTGATCGTTGGGGTTGAGGTAAACGATCATGTATAGGATTGTTCTGTGGGCAAGGATCATTAGGTGGAAGGATGGGCAGGGTGAGGTTGGGTGAGGGATTAAGCTGGTTTTTGGGATTAGCCTGGGATAATTGGGTGAAAGGAAACTCATCCTCATTGAAGGTGACATGTCGAGAAATGATGATCCAGCCATCTTTGGTCAAACATTTGAAGCCTTTGTGCTGTTGACAGGGGCCTAGATACACACATTTTTCTGAGTGAAAGTTGAACTTGTTGTGCTAAAAGGGCAGGAGGTATGGAAAGAAAGCGCAGCCAAAGACCCTGAGCTATGCAAAATTCAAGTTCTTGTTAAAGAGAATAAAGACAGGGGATTTACCTTGCAGTACCTTTGTTGGTAGTCCATTTATGAGCATGGTGGCTGTGAGGAAGGCATCCCACCAAAAACTCAAAGATAGGATGGCCTGTGCTAGCAGTGTAAGGCCAGTTTCTAATTCATGTCTGTGTTTTCTTTCTACTCGACCATTTTGAGCAAAGGTGTAAGGGAATAATAGCCTGGTTATGATTCCTCTTGAGTTGCATAGCTGATGAATTTTGGCATACTCACCTCTGTTATCAGACTAAAGCACTTTGATTGTTTTGTTTAATTGGTTCTGAACATATATAAGAAAGTACTGAAAGGCTTCCAATGCACCACTCTTTTGTCTCAAGGGATAGATCTAGGTGTATCTGCTATAATCATCAACAAACAATATGTATATCTATACCTATCTGATGAAATAACAAGGGCAGGTCCCCATAAGTCGGAGTGAATCAGTTCAAAGGGTTTGGTAGCATGGCTTTCAGACTTAGAAAATGGTAGATTATGAGCTTTACCCAAAGGACATGATTCACAAAACATAGTCTCTTCATTACTTTTAACTTTCAGATTACAAGCACTGATAATATAATTCAAAATTTTCAATGAAGGATGTCCTAAACGTCTATGCCAGATGGCTTTAGATATAGCTACATTAATACTTGCTGTTTTTCCAGACAAAACTAATGCAGAGGTGTTCTTATTTATGTTCAAAAGCCTTCTGTACTCAGTGTTCTGATTCTTCAATTCTTCATTTCTTTTCACGGCCACTTAATCCAAGTGATACATCCCATCCTTAAGGTTTCCTTCCAGAAGAGTTTAACTCGTACGCTTGTCCTTAACAAAGCAATAAACATCATGAAACTCAAAATAGATGTTATTATCTTGAGCTAACTTAGATACACTAACCAAGTTCATTGTAATTTCAGGCACACATAGCACATTCTCAAGTATAACAGTGTTTTTTCCATCAGACAACAAGGTATTATCAATATAAGATATTTGCAGTTTATTTCCATTTTTTACTTTGACTTTCTCATTACCTGAGTATTCTCTTGGATTGTTCAAATTTGCATAGTCAGCAGTGCATGGTTTGTTGCTCCATTGTCCACATACCAATTCGGATCCACAACTGTCTCTAGTCCAGCAAAGGGGTTGGAGTTTTGGGCTGCTATGAATGCAGTGGGATTATGAAGGGCATTGTTACTAGGATTCAAGCTCTGTCCTCCTTTGTTCTGCCCAAAATTTCCAAAAAACTCTTTGTTAAATCAATTAAATCATATAAGGACTGAATGGCCATATTTACCACAAACTTGACAGATAGGTTTGTTGCCGCGTCCACGACCTCGTCCTCGACCAGTGGAATTGCCATTACCTCCTCCTCGTTGTTGATTAAATGAAGGTCGAGAGTTTGTCTGATGGTAGTTGTTCATCTGCCTAGCATCACTGGAGTTCCGACTTTGAGCTACATTCATAGTGGGCATAATGTTGCCGAGATTTCTTTGAGCATTTTGATGTTCCAATTGTTTCTCGTAAATGAGAAGCTCGGACTGCATATCCAGCCAAGAGATGTCTGGTTTTCCTTGTATGACAGCAATTACCAGGATGTAAACTTCCTCTAGACCAAGAAGAACCTAAGAGATTAAGGATCGTCTAGGTATAGGACTTCCAGCCTGTCCTAAGTTGTCGACATTAGTTTTCATGATGCATAAATAATCTTCCATTTTAGAGTTACCTTTCTTGGTAGTCTAGAAGATGTGGTAAAGGAAATCCTCCTCCGCTCTTGATTGCACACCGAAGAGGTCTTTGGTAGCTTCCTATAAATCCTTAACATTGTTGAAGCCTAACAGCTGCAGGGCTACTTCAGGAATCATCGAGTTATAAAGCCATCCAGAAGCAGAAGATCTGTCGTGACCCATTGTTCGAACAAGGGATTGACTGTTCTGGAGCAAGCGGAGCTCGACGAGGCTTTATCGGTGCTTTCGGTAGTATCCTCACCTTGAAGGAGACTGGATTCTTCATTCAATGGTGAGACAAATTTCAGAACATAGGGTTTTTTCACCTGTGAGATGACCTTCTAGTTTGTAGCTTCTTAGGATGGGTAACTGATAATGGGTAGAAATGCACATTATTACAATGCAAATAAGTAAAACAATGAGGGAATGAAACGATAAAAATATATAAAATTATGTCTGAAAGCGTTAAACTGAGAATATTGCGATCGCATGTGCCCATCGCATAAAAGCAGCTAATTTACTTATTTTGTGCAGGAAAAACTGCGTTGGCACAAGTAAAATTGCGATCCAAGGAATTACACATCTGCGCGCAATAAAAGATTGCGATCGCAAAGCCATACGATCGTATGTGATTGCAAGAAGTTGCTCAAGAAAGTGGCTGCATAAAGACGGCGCATCAAGGTATAGCAAAATAAATCATGATGGGATAGAAAGTTGATGACGGTCGAATCCGAATTTAGTTGATAAGTCGTTAACGACACATTGTAGCAATACACTCAACTTTCGGTGACCATTAATCGACACATCAGAGCAGGAGATTTAATGACCACCCATCATTGCAATCATTAGAGAGAAAAGCTTCTCCTTCAGCTCCATAAATACCGAAGGCCACCATCGTTAAAAGAGTTCGCCATATAGAATAGAGATCATATACAAGATAGAAAGTCATCTGTCTGTTCATAGTCATTCTTATACTTAGAAGATGGAGACGAGCGAAGAGAAGAAGACGCCGAGATATCATTCCCGGATAGCTCGAAAGACTGTCGGGAAGCGCTACAAAAGGAGAGAGGGGCTAACACTTGTGAAAGCAAGGATATTCATCTGGACAGAGTTGGAGTGAAAGACAATGTAAACATCCACGGGAAGCAAGACATTGCTACCGGGCTTCTTATCTTTACCTTCTATTGTTATTTTGTATTTTGCATTTAATTTATAAACAATGGAAATCTCATTTCAACTTATGTTCAATCTCTCCATACTTCGCATGAGTAGCTAAATTTCTAAATGGGTTGAGAAGTACTTAGCGAGCATGACCTAAGATTTACACTTTATGCATCATTCACCCTTTAGAGATACTTGAGAGAGTATTCTAAAGAAAGAATCTAGACTTGAAAGAGTTAGATTAGAATCTAGGCTTGAGAGAGTCAGATTAGAACCGCATAAGAAGAGATAGAAACTTAGACATAAGTTATGTTTGCTATTATGCATCACATGCACCCTAGAAATAGGATATGATAGTATGCGGTCACCTTGTGTATGTGTGCATCATTCATCATCGCATAGACAAGAATAAAGGCTTAGACATAAGTCCTATCAACATTATCATGTGCATCGCATGCATCCTAGAAATAGGAATTATGGCATTTGCATTGGGAGATGGCATGCTATTGTTTGTGTGTAGCATGATCGCATAACTTGAATGCAATCTTAGAAAGTGTTAGCTAAACCCCTTCTCAACCCGTTCATAGCATACTCATTGTAATTCTGAATTTCATAAACTCTTTACTCAAACTCTGTTACATAGGAAATATACTTAAACAAAACACCATCCAACTTATTTGTTTTCACCACCACAAAGGAATCAAATTTATTATCACATATTAACTTTGTAGTCCCTGTGTTCAACCCTGGACTTACCAGGAAACCTCGTAAGATTTGTACTTGGGACTTATTAGGAAAACTTGAATGTGTAATGCATAACTCATCACCGCAACTTACACCATAATTGCATCACCATTTACAACGCATCAAGTTTTTAGCACCGTTACTGGGGACTACGACAGTACATATTGCGCTAATAGTAACTTTTTTATTTTCTTTGCAGCTTTTGACCTCTGTGCACTGTCATTCCTATAGGAAGGGAAGAAGCAGGTGTCATATGAGCGAAGAACATGTTCCTAAGCCCAACTATGACCCAGAGATCGAGAGAACGTTCCAAAGAAGACAAAAAAACAACCACCACCAACAACAAGAGAGAAATCTCAATATGGCGGAACAACCGGAAGAAAGAGCACCAAACGCGAACAACATCATGGCAAACCCCATTCTTCTGGCGAACGACCGCAATAGACCCAGCCGAGACTATGCGTCGCCTAACCTCTATGATTTCTCCCCAGGAATCATGAGGCCAGCTTTGGATGGATCGAGGTTTGAGATGAAGTCGTTTATGTTGCAGATGATTCAGACAGCCAAACAGTTTGGTGGAAGGCGTGGCGAGGACCCGCATGCCCATCTCTGGAGTTTCATTGAAATCTGTAAAAATTTTGTGTTCCCAAACATCTCTGCTGAAGAATTTCGACTAACGTTGTTCCCATTTTCGTTATGCGACCAAGCAAAGAAATGGGCCTATTATCTCGAACCAGGGGAGATAACCTCGTGGGAACAAGTTGTAGAAAAGTTCATGAAGAAATACTTCCCCCTACCGAGAACACAAGAAGAAAGAAGTTGATTACAAATTTGGAACAGGAAATTGACGAATCGCTCGGCGACGACTGGGCGAGGTTTAAGAGACTGGTGCGAGATTGTCCACACAAAGACTTACCTGACTGTCTCCAAATGGAGATATTTTATCACGGTTTGAACCCTGCATCGCAGACAGCTGCCAATGTGTCAATAGCTAAAGGTCTGCTTGACAAAACTTATGATGAGGCTAAAAACATTCTTCATCGCATATCAAAGAATCACGAAGATTGGAGGGAAAGCCAACGACTAAAAATTCGAGAAGGTGACGTAAACAACAGGGCCATCGCATCTCTATAGAATCAAATGAATGCGATGATCAATCTATTCCAGGGCATCGCAATCAACAACCCTGGAACATAAAGAGGGCAGGTCAACGCAATTGATCAAACGAGCATGAGTTGTACCGCTTGTGGAGAAGCACATCTGATGGAAGAATGTCCGAGGAACCTGCAATCAGTATACTTCATAAAGAACAATCCTTTCTCTAACATATACAACCCCGGGTGGAAAAACCACCCCAATTTCACTTGGAAAAATACTCAACAATAGAATTATCAACCTATGGCGCAAAAGGAAGGGTCGCCAAGATTTTTCCAGCGAACGAGCGTTCAACCGCAACATCAAGCAAGCAGCTCGCAAGTACCGCCATCTTCCTCTCTAGAGAGCCTATTAAAGCAGTATATTGAGAAGAATGAAACGGTCCTCTAGAATCAGGTGACTTCAATCCGCAATCTAGAGATCCAGATAAGACAGATTGTGGGAGAGCTTAAAAGTAAATCGTAAGGGACGTTGCCGAGCTCAACTGAGCTCCCTCGCAACCCGGGAAACATGGGAAAGAAGCAATGTCAAGTCGTGACCTTTTGAAGTGGAAATACAATAGCGGAAGAGAAGAAGGAGCCAAGTAGGACTAATCCAGTTGCGATGGAATCCAAGACCTCATTGGCACAGGATGAACCAAAAGAGCATGAGATGATGGAACCAGAAATTGCGTCCACCTCTAAGCCTATAAAACAAGGAACCATGAAGGTACAACTACCACCATTCCCACAAAGACTTAAGAAAAAGAAAAATGATGAAGTGCAGTATCATCACTTCATGGATATGTTAAAACAGTTACACATCAATATCCCTTTTATAGAAGCAGAACAAATGCCAGAATATGCGAAGTTTTTAAAGGACATGGTGACAAAGAAAAGGAGCACAGGAAAGTTCGCAACGGTGGCATTAACATAAAAGTCAAACACCATAATTCCAAAGATGCGCGACCCAGGAAGTTTCACGATACCCTGCTCTATTGGCGGGATATATATCGGTCAAGCGCTTTGTGACCTTGAGGCCAATATAAATTTAATGCCCCTTTCAATTTTCAAACAGTTGAATGTGGGGCAGCTGGCGCCCATGACGGTGACTCTCCAACTGGTAGATAGGTCCCTAGTTCACCCAGAGGGAAAGTTGAAGGATGTTCTGGTCTCAATTGATAAATTCATTCTACCAGCAGACTTCATCATTCTCGACTATAAAGCGGACAAAGATATGCCCATCATATTGGGACGACCATTTTTATCTACTGGTCACGCTCAAATTGATGTGTACAAAGGAGAGATCACGATGAGTGTAAATGGGAAGAAGCTCAGGTTTAACATCATTAAAGCCATGAAGTATCTAAAAGATGGAGACCTATCCAAGTCTGACAATGAACCCAGTTTTAATGAAGAAGAGGAGTCTGAAGACGAAGATGAAAGAGAGGATGTGATCGTATCCCTAAAAACCTGCAATGTGATCATGGAAATAGCAAACAAAGAAGAAAAATTGAATTTGAATGAAGAGAGAAAAACACAAAAACCATCCTTGGAACAACCACCTTTCGTGGAATTAAAAACTCTGCCAAGTCATTTGAAGTATGTTTTCCTGGGACAAAATGAAACTTTGCCAGTGATAATTTCCTCTACACTACAAGAAGAACAAGAAAATGTGTTTCTTAGCATCCTGAAGAAGTACATAAAAGCAATAGGGTGGATGTTAGCAGATATAAGAGGAATCAGCCGAACATACTATATGCACAGAATACGTCTCAAAGAAAACCAAAAAGGATCTCTCGAAACTCAATGCAGACTGAAACCTACGATGAAGGAGGTTGTGAAAAAAGGAGATAATTAAATGGTTGGACGCAGGCATCATATACCCAATCGTCGATAGCACGTAGGTCAGCCCCATGCAATGCATGTCTAAGAAGGGAGGAATGATGGTAGTTCCAAATGCAAACAATGAGTTAATACCAATGAGAACCGTCACTTGTTGGCAGATTTACATGGACTACCGCAAACTTAATGCGGCTACGAAGAATGACTATTTCCCCTTGCATTTTATTGACCAGATGTTAGACCACCAAGCAGGAAATGATTACTTATGCTTTTTGGATGGGTATACAGGCTACAACCAAATAATGATTGCGCCTGAAGACCAAGAGAAAACCACATTCACCTGCCCATACGGAACGCTTTCTTTTCGCTGCATGCCATTTGGATTATGCAATGCGCTGAGCACGTTCTAGAGGTACATGATGGCTATCTTCTTTGAGTATCTTGAGGATTTAGTGAAAATTTTTATGTACGACTTCTCGGTTTATAGGCAAATGTATGAAGTCTGTCTGAACAACTTGGAGAAGATATTAAGGAGATGTGAAGAGACAAATCTTGTGCTGAATTGGGAGAAGTGCCACTTCATGATGAATGAAGGTATTGTGCTCGGGCACAAGGTTTCCAAGGAAGGGCTGGAGGTGGATAAAGAAAAAATTGAGGCCACTGAAAAGCTTCCACCTCCAGCAAATGTGAAGCCTGTCAGGAGTTTCCTAGGACATGCAAAAATTTACTGTCATTTTGTGAAAGACATTTCGAAGATTGCTCGACCATTGAGTGCATTGTTGGAGACCGATAGAATGTTTAACTTTGATTTATAATGCCTCAACGCATTCAAAATACTAAAGAACACATTAATTACCGTGCCTATGTTGATTGCACCTGATTGGACAAAGCCATTTGAGCTAATGTGTGATGCTAGCGGTTATGCAATGGGGGCAATGCTAACACAAAAGAAAAAAACAATGCTACATTGTATCACATATGCAAGTAGAATATTGAACCCTGCCAAGAAAATTACACTACCACTGAAAAGGAACTTCTTGCAGTGATCTTTGCGCTAGAAAAATTTAGAGCTTACTTGCTGGGATCCAAAGTGATAGTTCACACCGACCACTCGACAATCAAATATATGATGATCAAGAAAGATGAAAAGCCGAGGTTAATTCGATGGGTTCTCCTCGTCTAAGAATTCAACATGGAAATCATTGACTGAAAAGGGGCGGAGAAACAGGTTGCAGACCACCTATCAAGATTAGAGAATCCAAAAATAGACCGCAACCAGTCGGAGGTGAACGCATCCTTTCCAGATGAGCAGTTGTTCAAACTTGAAGAATTACAATGGTACGCAGATGTTGTCAATTATCTGGTCTGTGAACAGTTTCCAGAAAATTACACAACCCACCAAAAGAGGCGGCTTATGCATGAATGTAAATCCTACTATTGGGACGAGCCGAATCTTTACAATAGGGGGTCAAACCAGATCTTGCATCTATATGTACCAGAGACTGCTCATCAGTGCATACTATCCCAATGCCATGACGCACCTTATGGTGAACACTTTAGAGGTCAACGTATAACAGCAAAAGTGTTACAAAGCGGGTATTATTGGCCGATTCTATTCAAGGATGCGCGAGACTATTCTATGAGATGCGACAAGTGCCAACGCACGAGAAACATTTCATGGAAGAATGTGATACTAATGAATATTATATTAGAATTGGAACTTTTTGACGTATGGGACATAGACTTCATGGGACCATTTTCACCATCAAATGGTCATAAGTACATTCTGTTGGCTGTTGATTATGTCTCCAAGTGAGTTGAAGTGGTATCATGCATTGCAAGTGATGCAATGGTAGTCTCCAAATTCTTGAGAAGAAATATCTTCACTCATTTTGGCACCCCATGTGCCTTAATAAGTGATGAAGGCTCCCACTTTGTCAATGGTGTCATCAACAAACCACTACTCAAATACAATATCCACCATAAGGTCACCACTACATACCATCCATAGACAAACGGCCAAGTTGAGGTGTCTAATAGGGAAATCAAATTGATCCTAGAGAAGGTGGTGAATCCTTCATGCAAAGATTGGGTCATGAAGCTGGACGATGCCTTGTGGGCATACAGGACCGCCTATAAAACACCTATAGAAATGTCCCCACATGCACTGGTGTTTGGGAAGGCATGTCACTTACCGCTGGAATTGGAGCACAAAGCATTGTGGGCAATGAAGAAGCTCAATTTTGATTTGAAGACTACAGGGGAGGCAAGAAAACTTTAGTTGCTCGAGCTAGACGAATGGAGAATTCAAGCATATGAAAAGGCTAAGATCTACAAGGAACACGCAAAACATTGGCATGACAAACGACTATGCGAAAAGAATCTCCAGGTTAGACAGAAGGTCTTGTTATACAATTCTCGGCTACGACTTTTTCCTGAAAAATTAAAGTCACACTGGTCTAGACCATTTATAATCAAAGAAGTATTCCCGCAAGGTGCGTCGAATTAACCAATGAAGAAAGGACCAGCACATTCAAGGTCAATAGGCAAAGAGTCAAGATATATCACGGAGGAGACTTGCATCGCGAGAAAACCTCCATGGACCTGAGGAATTCTTGACTGAAGAAGAAATGAGCAGTCCCTGCGATAATATGCGATACATACTAATCAGGGACGCATTTTTTTGAAGTATCCTTTTGATATCTTTATTTCATGAACTTACTTTAGCTTTTATTACAAACACTACTCTTTACAATTATCAACTATGTCTTTCATACTTTTGATCCTCTTGATTTTCAGCAACGATCGTAGTAAACGATTGCGGTGGAGCTATACAATAAACTAAAAACACACGACCAGTTCATTTAGCCTATCGCAATCGAGAAATCAACCTGCAACAAAGAAGAATGCGATCACAGATGATGCGGACAACAAGGTAAATTTGGGGGTTGTATCTTTCTTTGACTTTTTTATTCCAAATTTTGCACTCTTGCATCTCATATTATCATTGCTAATTTTATCATCGCATCCTCTTTAGTTTGGCGTAATCATTAAATATTGATTAATTTATTTAGTCACCGCATTTTTTTCCATACCAATTATGATTTCAGTGATGAAACTCATGCCTTTATTTCTCATCGCATGTACTAAAATCAAATTAGTTTCAGGACGGTCAATTCATAAAACATTTCTAGAAGTTAGTGGTCCACCAGCTTTCTTTCAAAATGATTTTTACGAAACTTCCTAAGTGCATCTCATAAGTCATTTCAGTCTATCAGCAATGAGGACATTGTTGTGTATAAATTTGGGGGTGCCAGTATTTATTTTCAACCTTGCCACTTTTAGAGATTTTTTTGAGAAAAAAATCATAACAATGAGGTTGGATCCAACTCGTAGTTGGATGTCCGCATGACATCTGTGAGGGAAAGCTAAAATGAAGGTAGGAATCGTGATCAACGCATAAATCAAGTGATCGCAACTCTGCTGCCAAATGGGCATGAGTTTAAACTGAGAAAGAGCGCCTTGCTCGTAGTTGAATGCTCACATGACACCCGTGGGAGCAAGCCAAAACGAAGACTAGGTACTTGGATCAGCGCAAGGTCACAAAAAGAATATCTAAACCGTGCAAGGATAAAACAAATCTTTTGGACACACCCCGATTGGAAAAAGTTTTGAAATAGATCATGCGATGTCCTAGAAATAAGTCAAGTCTTTTTTAAGGTTAAACTTGCAGTCCTTAAGTATTAGAAAGATTTTAGGAGGAGACCAGGATGGAAATTAAGAAGATTTGGGTTCATAAATTTGAATAAGGCACCTTGAGAAATCTAGGTAGGGAAAAGGCGATTGACTCTTTAAAGAAAATCTTTAGTTTATGCTTGAGAACAAGCAATGTTTTAAATTTGGGGGTGTGATAATGGGTAGAAATGCACGTTATTACAGCGCAAATAAGTAAAACAATGAGATAATGCGATGATAAAAATATACAAAATCATGTCCGAAAGCGTTAAACTAAGAATATTGTGATCGCATACGCCCATCGCATAAAGGTAGCTAATTTACTTATTTTGTGCAGGAAAAATGTGTTGGCGCAAGTAAAATTGCGATCCAAGGAATTAGGCATCTGCGCGCAATAAAAGATTGTGATCGCAAAGCCATGCGATCGTATGCGATCGCGAGAAGTTGCTCAAGAAAGTGGCCGCATAAAGACGGGGCATCAAGGTGATAGCATAATAAATCATGATGGGACAGAAAGCTGATGACGGTCGAATCCAAATTTAGTTGATAAGTCGTTAACGACACACTGTAGCAAGTATACTCAACTTTCGGTGACCATTAATCAGCGCATCAGAGCAGAAGATTTAATGACCGCCCATCATTGCAATCATTAGAGAGAAAAGCTTCTTCACCTTGAGCTCTATAAATACCGAAGGCTACCATCATTAAAGAAGTTCACCATATAGAATAGAGATCATATACAAGATAGATAGCCGTCAGTCTGTTTATAATCATTCTTATGCTTAGAAGACGGAGACGAGCAAAGAGAAAAAGATGTCGAGAGATCATTCCCGGACAGCTCGAAAGACTGCCGGGAAGCGCTACAAAAGAAGAGAGGGGCCAACACTTGCAAAAGCAAGGATATTCATCCGGGAAGAGTTGGAGTGAAAGACAGTGTAAACGGCCACCACAAGCAAGACATTGCTACCAGGCTTCTTATCTTTACCTTCTGTTGTTATTTTGTATTCTACATTTAATTTATAAACAATGGAAATCTCATTTCAACTTATGTTTAATCTCTCCATACTTCGCATGAGTAGCTAAATTTCTGAATGGGTTGAGAAGTACTTAGCTAGCATGACCTAAGATTTACACTTTATACGATCATCTTGTCTTATGTATGCGTCATTCACCCTTTAGAGATACTTGAGAGAGTAGTCTAAAGAAAGAATCTAGACATGAAAAAGTAAGATTAGAATCTAGGCTTGAGAGAATCAGATTAGAACCGCATAAGCAAGAGATAAAAACTTAGACATAAGTTCTGTTTGCTATTATGCATCGCATGCACCCTAGAAATAGGATATGATAGTATGCGGTCACCTTGTGTATGTGTGCATCATTCATCATCGCATAGAAAAAAATAGATGCTTAGACATAAGTCCTATCGACATTATCGTATACATCGCATGCGTCCTAGAAATAGGAATTATGGCACTTTCATTGAGAGATGACATGCTGTTATTTGTGTGTAGCATGATTGCATAACTTGAACGCAATCTTAAGAAGTGTTAGCTAAACCCCTTCTCAACCTGTTCATTGCATACTCATTGTAATTCTCGATTTCATCAACTTTTTACTCGAACACCGTTGCATAGGAAATATACTTAAACAAAACACCATCCAACTTATTTGTTTTCACCACCAGAAAGGAATCAAATTTATTATCGCATATTAACTCAGTAGTCCCTATATTCGACCCTGGACTTACTCGGAAACCTAGTAAGATTTATACTTGGGTCTTATTAGGAAACTTGCATGTGCAACGCATAACTCATCATCGCAACTTACACCATAATTGCATCACCATTTACAACGCATCAGTAACGCAAGGGTTTTCCATAATAGGTAGTTGCTTCGGTCGAGTTTTACTGTGGTTATCTGGTTCAACAACTAATTCAATGGTGGGTTGCTAAAAACGGTGGCGGATGAGGAAGACGAAGCGTTGGAGAAGGCTTGGCCATTAAAAAGCTCTGATACCAAGTTAGGAAAACGAAAGAGCAAGAAAATGAAAAGGTAGAGGGTAAAAGAAGGAATACGAAGAGATGAAGCCGTTTGCTCTTGAATTTCTTTGTATTTTTCACTATATTCAATGATGTCATTACCGTGGCTTTAAATAGCCATTTTTAGAGAAATAATAAAGAATAAATGAATATATGTGTACAATTTTGATTGGTTGGAATAAATATTCTTTGTAACAAACTTTTATTCTAGAAGAGGGATGACATGACCTATGTATGCTGACTGTGATAGGTTGTTTGTATATATGTACTGCTGACTAGGTGGTTGATGACATGCAGAAATGCATGACATCTTAGGCCTTTTACTTAGAATTATGAAGGTTGTTAGGCAGAAATTGCATCGATCATGATAGGAATTCATGAGAAAAGGAGTTTGCATTGATCGGCATAACGAATCTCAGTTAACCCATTACTTTTCGTTAATTATGCGTTCAATGTTCTATTTTTGTAGCCAATGCAGGAAATGAACGCAAACGCGGAAACCAGACCATCGCATAGACGACCGCATGCTGAGAAACACTCCATCACAAGGCAAACGCATCGATCAACGCATGGATGTTGCGGTAATTAGCTGTATGCATCCATCGCATGGGAGTTGCGCTCGTCAAGCGATTGCGGTCATCATGTAAAGTTGTGGTGTTAAGCAAATGCGGCCATTGAATGATTGCGACTATGCGACAACGAATTCTAATGGGATCAACGCAAGGTAGGTGGAATGAACACATCAACACATCTACCTCGAGAAAATCCAAAGTTGATGTTGACATTTCACCTACCACGTCGTCAGTGGTAGAGGTTCAGAAAAGGACTAATGTACCGAACGTCAGACTCAGAGCAGTCCAATTAATGTTGTTGGTAACCCAAGCTCTATAAATAGAGGTCGAAAAGCTGAAATTCGATCATCCAGAGATTATCCCTCAACCGGGGATTTTCCCCGCGATCCAGACAAAATGCGTGAGAGGATGCCTAAGAGTTCTTCACCTCCTTCATCCATTTCGAGTGTCGACTGGAGTTAGATCTCGAGAAATTCAACTCCTCCGCCCATCCATGGCACCACCGGCAGCCTTGATGCACATCTGCTGGAAGCAAAGCTTTGCTTCCAGCCGGTCATTTCTTTTTCCTTTCTTTTCCTACATTGTATTGTATGTCATTTTGAATTAACAAATTAATACAATGTGTTTTCAATGCATTTCTTCTTGCTTAGCATCATTACTTCCATTGCAACAGTTAGTGGGATTACTTAGGTATTGCATACTTAGTCATGTGGATTAGGAATATGAAGCATGTAGCAACCCACCGAGAGGTTGCGTTGCGCGAGTGTGTGAGTAACCTTATTTTCTTAGTGTGAAGTTGCTGTAACACCTGTCTATGGGCTAACGCATTGCTTATCTATGAGTGAAGTCAGCAACAATCAACTGCTCGGGAGGGTAAGTGATTGGTCACATTAAGCAAGGTATGTGTTGTTCACTAGGGATAGTAACAATCTTGCGTCAACCAAGTTCATGCGTTTGTCTTGTCTTATGTTGTGCTCAACACCCCTTTAGAGCTACTCGAGAGAGAGTCTAAAGAAAGAACCTAATGACTCGAGAGTGCTAGGTTAGAATCTAGACTCAGGAGAGCGAGATTAGATCGGCATAAGCAAGAGATAGGGACTTAGAGATAAGCTCTGTTTTTCAACACTGCATCGTGTACACCCTAGGAATAAGAATGATGATATGTGATCGCCTTGTTCGTATATCATTGCATAGACAAGAATTAGAGGTTTATGTGTAGGCCCTATAGACACCGTTGCACATTCATCGCATGCGTTCTAGCATTAGAAGCCGTAGCATTCACATCGAGAGGTGGTTTACTATTGTATGAGTGTTGCATGATTGCATTAGTTTACGTTGACTAGGGTTGCCCTTGTGGTCACTCTTAGGGGTTGCAATGAAAACATCTCCGCATTTTATCTATTTCCCGTACATTTATTTCATGTCAAGGTTTGTTTCATCTCTACCTTTCATGCATGATTCTCATTGTGTTGTCTGTTAGATAGGAATAGGAGTAAGATTAACGTAGCACTATCCACTCCATTCTTTTATTCAACCACCGCATGTACAATCACCACAAACATATAACTACAAGTCCCTGTGTTCGACCTCGGATTACCCGAGAAACTTGCGTTCATGTTATACTTGGTGTGAACGCAAGAAAACTTGTGGCAGGACACATGGTCATCGTATACATTCGATTAACGCATTTCTCATACCAACGCATGACCATCGATGCATGACTATCAACGCATATCTTAGGAACATGCATCGCATCCCGCGTCCAAGGGAAGTTGGTTGTCAAGTAAAATTGACTTCCAATTTCCACGCATCAAGCTTTTGACGCCGTTGCCAGGGAAAATCCCCGATTGAGGGATAATCTCCGGATGATCAAATTTTATCCCTTTGGCCTCTATTTATAGAGCTTGGGTTGCCGACAGCATTAATTGGACTGCTCTGAGTCTGACGTTCGGCGCGTTAGTCTTTTTCTGAACCTCTACCATTGACGGCATGGTAGGTGAAATGTCAACATCAACTTTAGATTTTCTCGAGGTAGATGTGTTGATGCGTTCATTCCACTCCCTTGCGTTGATCCCATTATAATGCGTTGTCGCGTAGCCGCAATCACTCAATAGCTGCATTCGCTTAACACCATAACTCTATATGATGACCGCAATCGCTTGACGAGCGCAAATCCCATGCGATGGACACATACGGCTAATTACCACAACATCCATGTGTTGATCGATGCGTTTTCCTTGCGATGGAGTGTTTCTCCGCATGCGATCGTCTTGCGATTTTCTGATTTCTGCGTTTGCGTTCATTTCCTGCATTGACTAGAAAAATAGAATATTCAACGCATAATTAACGCAAAGTAGTGGGTTAGCTGAGATTCACCATGCTGATCGACGCAAACTCCTTTTCTCATGAATTCCTATCATGATCGACGCAATTTCTGTCTAACAACCTTCATAATTCTTAGTAAAAGGCCTAAGATGTCATGCATTTCTATATGTCATCAGTGGCTGACGTGGTCTTCTCTAACAATAAGGACTCTTGATAAAAGGGCAAGCAACACTTCTCGGAAGTTTCATGAAATAATAAGGGTAAATATATGATTTTGTTTCATACACTTTTAAGTTGGTTCAATTCTAGAACACTACTTGTTGATATTTTTTAAAATATAATAAATATCTATTATCATTTTTCTTTTAGATATTTATCCATTATCATTTTTACTAACCATTTTGAAAATATATTCACATATTGTATACTTTCTTTATATACTTCCTTATATAAAAATTATTATTATCATTGAACCAATTTTAATAATAATTAACTTTCATGAACTGAATTTAGATTTATTAAAAATAGACTAAAACTAGACCATTGAAAGCATAGAGACTAAAATTGAACAAATATTAGATTATGGAGACAAAAATGGTATCTTAACAAATAATAATTTAATCAATGAAATTAGTTAGTAATAATTTGGTATTTTCAAATTTGTAACAATGTAGGATCTATTTGATTACTTTGTTGTTTTATGTTATTTTATATATATATATATTTTGCAACTATTCTAATTTCTTGTTTCTAACAATTAAGTCCTATTGTCTTGAAATATCTCATCTAAGTCAAATGTCAATTTTTACATTTTTTTTATTACATAATGCCTTAGTATTTATAGTTTATAAGCAAAATTGATATTCAATTAGATTATCCATCTATACGTGAAAAACTCATCAAATTTCAATAATATCTTTTACTAAATTCTAAAGTATAGACTCAATTATAATGAATTTGAAAGTTTTAAAGACTCATTATTAAATAAATAAAAACTTAAAGACCACAATTAATTTTTTTTATAATATATAAAACCATAGATTTAAAACCAATACTTAGGTGGTATCTTAGACACGATGTGCGCATCAAATTTAAAAGAGGTGTGAGGTAATGCTTTGCATCAGTATTCGAATTGAATGAGTTACATTCTTTTTATACTTTTCGTTGGAATGCTCATATAGTCTTAGAACAGCCTGACAGAGACAATTTGGCTTCGTCTTAGAGTGCCCACCCATTGCCAAATCCACATATATAGATCATGTAGGAGCCTAGTATTCTCCGAGTTCTTTTAGACATTTTTTTTTTTTTTTCTTTTTCAATTGAATTTGGATTCATGTAATGATAAAATATTGATCATGAAGGCTAGAATGTAATCGAATTACTGAAAATTAAGATTATACTACAATGTTAAAATTAGTATTGAAATGGATAAATCTTGAAATAGAATTATAAAACATGAAAACAGTGGAATTAGGCTCAAAACAGTGAGAAGGGAATGGAATAAGAATTACAAACTGAGGCCAAAATCCTCAATCTAAATGTGGGGCTTGAGATTACTATCTATTACAAACCATGACATTCCAATCTAAATTATACCTAATAATAGGGATAACCATTTTAGTTGTCATCTCCAATGCTTTTGGACTCCTTTTTTTTGTTTTTTTCTTCTACACTTATATAAATATATTTCAAATATGGTAACTTTTGGATTACATATATCCACTTAAATATTAGATGAAAATTGGGATTTGAAATAATGTGGTAATGATTTCGAATCAAAGGTTGGACTCGTATATTGCCAGATTGATCCAAGTTCCAATTCCATTCAAGAATTTCTACTTCAAAAATAATTTTTAAATATTTATGAAAAGCTGTAGGTAATTTCTCTAAAACAAATTATAAAGTTTAGGGATTTTTTTTTAATTTTTTTAGTTCAACATAACATTTAGGATAAAGAGATTTAAGTCTCTACAAATCAATAGGTATTTATCACTCATTAAATTACAAATTAATTAGGAAAAAATTTTAGTTTGAATAGAGAGGTCTCCAAAAGAATTTTTTTTTAAAATTATTTAGGAGAATTTTTTCAAACAAAGTGGATAAATTTTATTAAATCACAAGGACTAAATTTTAACTTTTCCTTCTCCAAACTATATGAACTAAATTTGTGATTTAATCTTAATGTTTTAACCATAACATGTTGGGTTAAAAAAATCTATTTATATAGTACCATCCAAATTTTAGTTTTTCTTGTTGCATGTCTTCTTCTCCGATTTTTTTATTTTTTTATTTTCTTTTATTTCTCCGGGTTATTTTTTTTTATTTTTTTTTCTTTTCACCAGTTTTTGCTTCCATCTTTCCAATCTCCTCATCTCTCCAAACATTTCCCTCTCTCTCTCATCTTCTCATTTCCCACTATAATCATTAAAAAAAGAATTATGAGACTGAATTTCAAACCCAAGACTTGAAAGTGCCTAACTCATAAGTGACTTAGCATCAACAAGTCAATCATCAAGTTTGATTATTATAACAAAACGTTAAATATAAATAGCAAATGAAAACGGATTTGAAAGAAACTACTTCTTTTCATCCTCACGTTTGCACCGTTTTTAGAAACATTTATTAAATGTTTGAAATATGAAATGATAATAGTTATTAAACAAGTCTATTTCTCAAAAAATGAGAAATGAGAATGTTATCAAACAAGCCAACATTTTTTTTAAATAGGATTTTAAGAGTATGAATTCTATCAGTAGTATCACCGATGTTATCAGTAATACTATGATATCATGCTATCAAGGAAAACTTTTATGTACAATTAAACAATCTCAAAGAGTCATTTCATCTCAAATACTACATTACATAAAATACATAAATACTATTAGGGATATCCTATACATTGATAGCAATAGAAAGATATCACTGACAATAGCTATCAATGATATCCATTCCAACTATCAATGTAGAAGGATATCATTTGATACCTATATGAATCAATAATGACATACAAACACACTGCATGTATCAATAAATTAATCCAAATACCCCGATTATTTACAAACAAGTATAACATCGTATCAAATTCAAACAACAAAAAGCATCAAAACATTACCATTAATAGAAACATGTCAGCAATAGCTACTATTTGGCTATCATTTATAGAAACATATCAGTGATAGGTACTAATAACTCATTTTTCAAATTGAAAACTATAACTAGAAGCATCACTAATAATAGCTATCATTGATTGACTGATAGCACATTTTTCAAATTGAAAGTTGCTATCACTAATAGCAGCTATCAATGATATTCACCGATAACAACATTACTGATAGCAATTGATAGTAGCTATTAATCAAAATAACTAATAACACATTTCTTAAATTGAAAGTTATCACTGATAGCGATATCACTAATTGCAACTATCAACGATAGCAACTAATAACATACTTCTCAAATTGAAAGTTATCACTGATAGCTGCTATTAGTGATAGCAACTGATAGTGATATTCATTGATAGCAACTATAAGAGATAGTAACTAATAGCATACTTCTCAAATCAAAAAGCTATCATTGATAGCAACTACCCGTGATAGCTACTGATAGCAGCTATCAGTGATAGTCACTGATAGCAAACTTCTCAAATTGAAAGTTATCACTGATAGCGACTATCAACGATAGCTTTTAATTAGATAAAATAGGGAAGCACGTGTAAAATGGTGGCTAGGTGTGGGTTTTTTTTTAATATATTTTACCATTTTTTGTTCTATATATATAATTATTTTATTTTGGTACCATATAACCTATTATTTTGGACTTAAATTCCATTTATGTAACTAGCCCTTTTTAATTAGCGTACAATTTAAAAATGGGTTTTTAAATGATCTTTTTTACTTTCATTAACCTAACAAAATGGTGGGATTAAGCGTGGCACCTTGGTTATTTTAAAAAGTATTAGTAAAAACGTGGTAGTTTTGAAACCATTTGCAAAAAAATAAAATAAAATAATTTTTTTTTTATTGTGCTCGATCACTTCAAAAGATTGAACTGTATTAGTCTACTCTCACTTTAGCAAGATTTTTCATGTTGGTGATTATACTTTTACTTCTTTCTATTATAATCTATTTTTTCCTTTAATTTTTTTTTCAACTATTTTTTAAATTTTATTTTTTTTATATTTCCTTAATACCCTAATTTTCTTCTTTTTTTTTTTTTTTCTCATTTTCTCTTTTTAAGTTTATTTCGTTTTTATACATTTCAAGATGGTGGATACATACTTCTTTTTTATTAAAGTTCTCCGTTTGCAATTTTTTGATGCATTACATGCTATACGGAAAATGTTATATAACTAACGGAGAGAATAATTTTGTAAGATTGTAATTAGAAACTGAATAATTTTGTAAAATAAAAGGAGATTTAGGGAACTTAGTCAACATCTTATTTTCTACTTAAAAAAAATTATATGTATTTATATTAGGGGTGTTCAAAAAATTTGATGTTAAAAAAAATCGATTAACTCAACCCAACCGATAAGGTTTGGGTTGGGTTACAACTCATTTGGGTTAGATTGCATTCACATAAATGAAAATTCTATAAATTGAGTTAGCTCATAGATTCACCAAAAATAATTCGAACGAACTCAAATTTATTATTAATTTTTAAAAATATATTTTTTACTTATAATAATACATATTTTTTAATTTAATTTAATTTCATGATATTTTGGATAATTTATTTTCTAACCAATCCTAGAGACAATTTGTTGAGCACTTTAGAAAGAAAACTTTCACGATATAAATTGAAATTTAGTTATTAATCTTAATTCAATATATGAAAATAGTTAAATAAATTTTAATATATTAGCATTTGTAGAACAAAAATTTTAATAAATGATCTCGAATAACTTGAATCAACCCAACCTAAATGTTTTAGGGTATGGTTGGAGTTGTGTTTATTATTTAAGGAAGATTATTTGGGTACAAAAAACTTACATCCAAACAATTGAATTGGATTTAAACAATGTTTCAACCTAATCAATCCTTGAACATCTTTAATCTTGAATATAAAAGTAAAATAACTTAGAAGGAGGAAATGGAAGGAAAAAATTAGGACATGCATTAGCCAAACATATAAATAAAATAAAATAAAGAATTAAAAAGAATTAAAGGCACAATTAGACGTATTTTAGAAAGAGAGTGTACAAACACAGAGTTTTAAAGGGCCAATATTAATATTTTTTGAGTGCTTCCGCTTATGTTTGTATATTTCATCACTTTAAAAGATAGAACTCCCATTTATTTAATTACAAAATTGAACATAATCTACCGTATGTTTGTAAATTTCCTATCCAACAGTAATGTATCGGATTCCATCAAAACTCCGCAATTAAGCGTGTGGTAACAAGAGTGTAGCTCAATTAACATAATGTTCATACTATCAACCTCGTGATTTGAGGTTCGATTCTCCCATCTCACACTTTAATTACAATACCTCTTCAAAAAAAATAATTAATATTTTCCAACACTATAAAAGCAAAAAAAAAAAAAAAAAAAAAATGTTTACAAAAATGAAATAAATTTGTTCTATTTTTTAAATTGTTTCAAAATTATACCACACTTTTGCTACTATTTGTAAAAATAACTCTAGTTTTATACCTTATCGCAAAATGGTGACATTAATTAACATTAATTAACATATGCCGACTACACTTCAATTTTATTTATTTATTTTGTTAGTTACTAGACTAGCCAACATTAACGGTCAGCAATTAATATAAATTAAATAGTTATTAATAATCATAAATAATTTTAATTAAATAACTAACTCTAATTATCAAAAGAAAAGCTAAATAATCTTACAAAATTATTTAATTGATAAATGTCGCTGACTCACTTATTATATTATTACTTAAATTATTCATTTTTAGAACTATCATTAGTTTTAATAATTTGTTAATTTAATGTATGTTATCAATAAATGAGTTACGTGAAATATCAATCAACCCCTAAATATGTAATAGATTAAATTAAAATTTTAAACTATAGAGTTTGAGATTTGTATCAACTTGACTCAAACTTTTGAAGTTGTTAAATTGAACTTTTAATTTTGTGTTTAATAAATCCGAACTTTAGTAAACGAATAAGGTCCTTAAACTTTCTCAATTTCATATTCATTAGCGATTATTAGATTTTTAATTTCATGTCTAATATGTCGTCATCTATTTGATATTTTTAAAATTTCATGAATGTAATAGATACCAAATTGAAAATTTATTTAATAACATATAAAATTAAATTTTATATTTAATAGATTAATTAACTTTTAAAAAGTTCGAGTATGTCAAGAATCTATTTGACACAAAAAGACAAAGGATATAAATATTTTTAAATTTAGGGACCTATCAAACAATCTCTAGGAAGTGCAAAATGAGGAGAATCTTTTTTTTTTTTCTTTTGCCCATTTGCCCTTAATTTTCTGTTTTTTCTCTTCAAGTAAATTTTTCTAAAGCCTCACTTTTTGCTTTTCAAATAACTATCTTTTTAAGCCTGAATCATTTTAAAACCTTTCGATCCCTCCATTTAAAATTTTTTCAAGTATAACTAATTCTTTATGATAAGGTAGAAACTTTTTACGAGTAAGAACTTTCATCAAATTAGTTTGTTACATAGTGATTTTTTAAAAGTTGTCGGATCTCGATGTTCATGATTTCTGAAAGTTAGTAATCATTTCAAGTAGTTTCATGATTTTAAAATTTTTGATGATGGACATGGATGAATGGTCATTGGATTTATATCATTAATCCATTACCACGATTTATTTAAATTTTCTTACTCCATTGCAAATTTCCATGGGCCTTTAAAATTTGTGTGAATTGAGGATTTTCGTGAATTTGATCTACTTTTTTTGGCATATGAACAAATCATTTGAAATTTGTGAACGTGTTATGAAGATTAGGTTGGGGTTTGATTTGATTGGTTTTTATTGGTTGAAATATAGATTTTAAATAAGATTATTTCTTTTTTAGAATAATCTTGTATATTTTTATTTAAATCTTTGATATATTTATGAGAGATTATGTTAGAGAATCTCTCATTCTTCCCTTTTATATTAGTCCATAATAGTAATTTTGTAGATTTCTATTTTGTATCATGGTTGTAAATATATGTTGCTCTTCATTGATATTTGTGTAGTCTTCAAATTCTTGCTTAATGCTTAAAAATTTACAATTATTTTTTCTTTTCATTTACATATATATAAGATATGTAAATTATTGTGTTCTTAAATTTTGGATTTATAGGGAAATTTAAAGGGTATTATGATATTTTGATATACAGTATTATGATTTTTTTTTTATTTAAGTTGTGAATTTTTGTAACATATGTTTGTTCATCTTCATTTGTAGTTTTTTTTATATATATTATTAAGCTTTATTGTTATTGGTATGTTTTATTATTTTTCTCAATTACGCAATTATATTCATATTGTAAGGAGAAAAAAGAAAGTTGGTTGAGATAACAAAGAAATGGAGAAAAAAATAAAGAAAAAATAGGGAATGGGAGATATAGAGAGAGATTTGAAAAAAATTTGGGAATAAGTGAAGAATGAAGGGAGAAATTCATAAAAATGGGGAGTTATTATGTAAAAATGCTTTTAGTTTTATTTTTAATTTTAAAAGTACAATCATCTATTAGTTCTCCATTTCTATAATCCCATAATTTTACAATATTTGTTAATAAAATTAAATATTAGTATTCAACAAAATTCATCATAACATAAGTTATCATGCTTGCATATCCATTATTTGAGTCTCCAACAATTATTCCAATAATTACATATCTAATTTGATTCATGGACGAATTTTAGCGTATCTCTAAATTTGGTAATCATTGATTTATTGTGTAGCTAAATCAAAATTAAATATTATTATTCGATCACATAAGTTTCTATTTATTATATTATTATTTAAAATTAAATATTAATTTGTAGCTCTTTTCTTCATTAATCTTTTTTAGATTCTAAATCATTAAAATTAACTAGTTTTTAAGATTTTAATTAGATGAAGAGTTATTTGATTATGAAAATTCAATAAGAATCGAGTTTTCAATCTTTTGTTAAATCTATCCTTTTTATCCGTTACATTAATTAATTTTTTTAAAATTTTTAGTCATGGAAATTAAAGTTTTTCTTTTTTGCAATTGTCAACCTGGAGAATCATTAATTTATTTAATGTTATTATTTCAAATCTTAATGTTCTTTTTTTTAAATCTTTCAGTTGTATAAGTTTTTTTTTTTTTTTTTTTTTTTTTTTTTTTTTTAGATTCTTAACCATAAAACTTTTTTTTAAAAAAAAATTTTAATTAGAAGGAGATGTATTGGATCATGAAAGATCAACATGCAATTAAATTCATAAATTTATCTTTCTCCGTTGTTTGAACTCTGAGTATTTACATATTTTTGTTTAATTTTCTACATTCCATTTTTCATTTTCAAATTTCTATTATTAGATCATAATTTTATGTTAAAAAAACTATTAAATTACAATTTAAAATTTATTCTAAACATTTATATGAAAAAAATTTAAAGCCACGTAGACCACAAGTGTCTCTCAACTAGTATACTGAGCGTTCATAAATCAAATATACACAAACCTACAAATTTAGGAACGATGAACGAATTTTAACGTATCTCTAAATTTGGTAATCATTGGTTTATTGTATAGTTAAATCAAAATTAAATATTATTATTTGGTCACAAATAAGTTTCTACTTATTATATTATTATTCAAAATTCAATATTAATTTATAGCTATTTTCTTAATTAATCTTTTTTAGATTCTAAATCATTAAAATTAACTATTTTTAAGATTTTAATTAGATGAAGATTTATTTAATTATGAAAATTAAATAAGAATCAAGATTTCAATCCTCAACTTTTTTTTTTTTTTTTTTTTGGTTAAATCTATCATTTTATCCGTTACATTAATTATTATTATTTTTTTTTTTTATAGGTTTTTAGCCATTGAAATTAAAGTTTTTCTTTTTTCAATTGTCAACTTGGGAGAATCATTAATTTATTTAATGTTATTATTTCAAATCTTAATTTTACTGTTTTAGGTTAAATTTTAATTAGATGGAGATGTATTGGATCATGAAAGGTCAATGGGCAATTAAATTCATAAATTTATCTTTTTCTATGTATAGATAATGTTGTTATTTGAACTTTGAATATTTACATATTTTTGTTTAATTTTTTACCTTCCATTTTTTATTTTCAAATTTCTATTATTAGATCAAAATTTTATGTTAAAAAATTATTAAATTGCAATATAAAATTTATTCTAAACATTTATGTGAAAAAAATTTTAAATCGTGTAGATCACAAGTGTCTCTCAACTAGTATACTGAAAATTCATGAACCAAATATACACAAACTTACAAATTTAGGAATTAAATTTACCTCTTATAAATATGACTTGATTGTGTTAGGAAAATAAATATATTAATAATAATGCATTGTTGTCAATAAATTTTAATATAATTAATTTGACGTACGTTTACCCGTCAAAATTTCAATGCAAACAATTTTCTGAAAATATTAATTAAATAAATAACATAATCTGATATTTAAAAGAAAAAGAATAAATTAAAAAGGACAAGTTCTCGGATATGGAGAGAAGCCCATTGATTTGGGTGGATAATATGAAATCTTTCTCGTGAAAATTTATTTAATTAGGCAATGTAATTGTCTCTTAATTAGTAAATTATAGAAGATATGAAAAATTGTATATGAAAAAATAATTTTAAATTATTTAATACAAAATGTAAATGACCTAACATTAAAATGGTGAGTTTAGAGCATCTAGTCTAGAATTTCTTTACTTATAAACTTCTCTAAAATTTAACATTCAATTAGTTGTTCTCTTTAATTAAGTTAGTTATTATTCTTAGTTAGCCATGGTTTAAAAATATGTGAAATATTGATAAAAACGATACCACTGTAAAAAAGAAAAAAAAACATAGATCTCACTTTTCTTGACACTTACATTTAAATTGTTGGCTGTATTTTATGTCATGGACATAATAGATTGAAATTATTAAAAAAAAAATCACATCATTTTACCTAAATATATAAATCAATAAAAAAGGAGATTTTTTTTTAAAAAAAAAAAAAAACAAGAAAATCATTTACACAAAATAGCAAAATTTTAATCTTATTTAATAGAAGTCTATCACTGATAAATGCGGATAGAAGTCTATTAATGTGTATCGGTGTTTTTTTTTTTTTTTTACTTCTATAAATAATTTGATATTTTTTTATCCGTAAAAAATTCTCTAAAAAAATAGAAAATTTGTGTGAAAAAGAATAATAAATATCTAAGATTAAAAAAATGAGAGAACATGTGAGAGAAGAGCATTATTTATTTTCTTGTTCCTCATTGGTGAGATCAAATCGGAAGAGGCTAAGAATCAACGATTTCAGTCTGTATGTCACTCATAAGGAAAAGATAAAAAGAAAATGCATATAGATTTATTATAACGAAAAGTATAAAGGATGAGAGTGGAAATTTTTCTTTTCGTTTATACCCTTGGTATATACAAATATTTACGATCAACCCTTAATTGTAAGATGATTTTCAACAACTATTCAGGCCTACAACCACTAAATAGGGCTTGATTTTATGAGTTGGCTCATTAAATTCTTAATTTTTGTTAAACTCTTGTAAATGACATGTCAAGCCCTCTCCATATACCAACATATAGAGCAACATTTTGATATGACAAATGCAATGTATATCTATTTTGACGTGGATGTTCATCTCACCAAATTGTTTAATCATAATTTAAACATTGATGTATCTTAAGTATTACTCTTTTGATAATGTTGTGAAAAAGACAATGTCGACAAGCTTCTGGAACACAACCCATTGTCCAATTGAAAGAAACTTAAAACACTCATTCTCGTTTTTGTCATCCTTTTCATACAGAAAAGAACAATAATATTTAATGATAAACAAAATTCAAAACTCGTATAGAATAGAAGTACACAATCCAAATCTCAACAATATACCAAATTACTGATACATGAGTTGTGCCATATTTTTTCATGTGACTTTGGATTCATGTAATGGTAAAAGGAATACTTATCCATAATGTTTTTGAAATTATATAGTACGTAATAGAAACTACAATTTTAGTTCTCTCCTCTCATTACATTGTTGTGGCCTCATGCAAAATTATCCACTGTGGTTTTGAAATTATTGGGAAGGTCTCTAAAAGAACATTTTTGACCCAAAAAAAAAAAAAAGGCAAGTTTGTTTCATTTTCAACTATGAACTTTCAAAATGACTATTTTAGTACCAACAATTTTAAAAGACATTTGTCATTTTTATCATTGTTATGTTAATTTTTTTCTTTAAATATATTTAGCTCAATGTTCATCTCTAACTTATTTGGTTTGAAACCTAGCTGGCATTGTAATTTTGGAATGTGGTTCCTCACAAAGAACTCATATGCCACACAATATGTCCTAGCAAAGTGAGAGGCAACAACAAAGCAACAAAGAGCAAATTGATAGCATAAAAATGTGCTATCTCTCTCTCCTTAATTTGGGATCATTAGGCTATTTAATGTGTATAATTGATGATTTTGTAGGTCTCGAATGTATAAGAGGTTGAATGAAGCATTTGGGGTGAAAAGATGATAACGGCCAAGTTGGGAGCTAAATTACATAAAAAGGGAAAGAGGGATGAAGAATTACAATTATGCTCTCAGTCGGAGCGTTGCAACACTCAAAAGGAGTGTCGTGCAACGCTCGAAGACAAAAGCGTTACATTTTTGCGTAGAATAGGGCAGTGTTACAATGCTACGAATGGCAGACGAAGGCACACGCAACGTTGCGACACCCATGTGCAGTGTTGCAATGCTATGATGCCTGCTATATATCACGTTTTCTGTCCGAAACGTAGGTTATCACACAGTTTTGCCATTTTTGTGCTCATTTTTCTTCTCCTCTCAACTGAATACTGTAATTTCTTACCATTTTTAGCATCATAGAGCTTGATTATAAGTTTTAGAGCATGATTTGTGGCTAAGAGGTAAGTACTTAGCTTGGGTTTTGTAGTTTATCTCCATTCCTTCTTCATTATTGAGACTTAGGTTGTAATTCTACTGAGATTGTTCTGAATTTTATAAGATTTCATCTTGAATTTGTTCTTCAATCTATCTTGCATGGGACAATCTGACAAATTAGCTATGTTAATATGATCGATTGCTTTGGTTAGCCTTAATTTGTAATCGTTAGGTAGTTAAACACCTAGAAGCAAGGGTTAAGTTTGTGAAGTCAAATTGGGATTCCATTTGATAAGCATTACTTCTAATCTAGATAAATCTCGCTCAAATAGTTGGTTAGAAGATGAAAATCAATTATTCGACTTAGCATCGCCCTTAATCTTAATGCTTGTTGTTTTATTGATTAGTTGATGATTCTCGCTATTTCTTTAAATTAATATGATCTTTAGGACTACCGGTTAGGACTAAGCTTTAATTAAAAAATCTCACATTAGTCTTATAATTAAATCCATGATAGAATTGAAAGGGAATGGAATAAACTAAGCCAACCCAAGCTAGGTGTTTTGCTCAATTAATATTTTTCACACAAAAATTCACTCAATCTACTTCGTGCATTTAAACTCCACACCATTTTAATTTTCATGCAATTTATGTTAATCATTTTCACAAATCTCCCCTTTCGATTACATTCTATAAGTTTCAAAATTAAGAAATCTAAATCGGCTCTTTGTAGATCGACTCCGTACTTCCCTTGCTATATTAGTAAAGTAAGGCATAAACTTAATTTGGGGTGCGATACGACCTAGCGCACTATACCACAAATCAAGAATAAACAAATAGGATTATTCAACTCAGTTCGGTGATAAACTACCTACACTAGGGGGCAGTGTGGCTAGGAAAGATAATCAACTAATATACAAAAATCAAGCGATTACAATATTGTACTTATCTGTAAATAGCGAAGATTATAGTGACACACGTAGAGCCTAACTTAGCCAATCCCCTAGGCTCCCTCTAGATGTGAGATTCTTTCTTAATTAAACTTAGGCTCTGATGCATTTTATGTGCTGCGATGAAAATTAATCCTATGTCGTGCCTTTTAAACTTATAAACGCATTGTTTTATCTAATTGAACCCAAATGCAAGCTCAATCAGAGTCTTAAAGAGTCCAGAGTCGAACATAGGGATCACACTTAATCTTGTGATGAAATAATTATTATAATCTTAACGCGAATTGCTCCTCATGTATGCGATGATTTGGATTTTCTTCATCTACCTTACTAATTACAACTATAGTGCGTGAATGATGGTGGGTGTATGAATGATGATGTGATGGATGATGGTACGTACGCGATGACAATTACAATATGAAATGAAGTAGCTTACGAGGGTTGAGAGATAGGATTTCAATAAATAAAGTAGGGTTGAAAAAGATTTCTACTAACATTTTCAAAGCAATGCATAAGCCACATGTTCATGTAAATTACTCATAAATTATAAACGTCACCCCTCAGTTCTTTGAGCCACAATACCTTATCTCTAGGATGCATGCAATGAGTATTTCACACGAAGATTAACTTTTATTTCTAAAGCTACTTCTTCTCTTGTTTAATGAGTTCCAAAATCCATTACTTTCTAGAGTAGTGATTGATTCTATTTAGAGCAATATCTCAATTTGATCTAAAATAGTTCATGAAACATACACTAAACAAGATGAATGTTTACTTATGTACTACTTAGTAACATGTTAGCCTTATCTTTCCCAACCCATTATGAATTTAATTGCTCATGCTAGATGAAAGAAATATGATTGAATGGAGGAATGTAATGACATTCATATTGATAATGAGAGTTTTTCAATCTCTACAAAATAATACAAATACTAATGATAAGAAAATAAAATAAAAAGGCAAGGGTGGAGAGTGTCAATCTGCGGGTTGCAATTTCATACATCCGTGGCTCCAATGGTGGCTGCTTCATGGTAGTTATAATGGTGGTGATGTCTTTCTTTCTCCTTTTCAGAGAAAAAATTGAGCTTCATCTGAAATTTCTCAAAGAAAAAGCTTCAGAGGTGGTGGCTATGGCGGATTGGAGGTGGAAAATGAGCAGATCTTTGGTTAATTTCTTGGTTAGAAGTCTGATACTTAGTCAATTCTTCGATGTACTATTTACAAACGTCAAAAAGGAAGGTTCCATGTCTCTTTCTAGTGATTATGCTGACACATTGCATTAAATTTCATGCCCTGTCATGCCTCCTGCCTCACGTCAGAGATTCATTGGCTCTGCCGCAAACTTTTTACATCGGTTGCCAACTTGATCTTTTTTATTTGACTTTCACCACCCACGCGTCTATTGTATTTCTAATCATGTTTCATCTCATTGCATGGAACTATGAGATGCCAAGTTGGACGTCATGCTTGGTTCTATGCGTTTATAGCTGCGACTTGCTTCTTTTGCCAGTTTTCTCCATTTTATGACAGAATTCTGTATCCAAAAGTGACAAATTTTATAATTTTCAAGGATTATAAGTTTTGTAGGCATGTGATTGCATGATATAATTAATTGCATGATTTTCTTATTAAGCCAATATATTCTCCTAATTGTTTTAAATAAAAGAGGTAAAATAACTTGTATTTTTATAAGTTATCATACCCTTAAATTTAAACAATGCTTGTCTCAAGCATATATTTAAAGTCCTAACAAATCTCAACTCACTGCAATGCATTAACTAGACCTCTCAACATGCTTCCTAATCCAAGATTTATTTGACTAGCATCTTTCCTTTAAACTTATTTCCTTCCTTTGAAAATATTTCTAGATCTTAAATGCAGCAAGCTTATTCTTCAAAAGTCCCCTACTCAATTTTAAGACCTTTTTATATTTCTTTTCAACAAAGGGCTTATGGTTCAAAAGTTTACAAAATTTCTCCTTGTTCTCTTTTATTAATATGAAGCTATGCGCTGATCCAGGCATCTCACCTTCGTTTTGGCTTACCTCCAGGGGTGTCATGGAGACATCCAACTACGAGCAAGTGCTCTTCTTAGACTCAACACTTACCTTAGTAAATTTTCTTTTAGCACAGGCAATAGAGTTTCATTTATATATTTTTTCTTGCATTGATCTTGATTCCCACCTTCATTTTGTCTTGTCCCCACGGGTGACATATGAACATCCAACAACGTACAGGTTCCAATCTTAATGCTCTTTTTTCTTTTTTATTATTTGTTTTGGATGGAAGATGAGGTCAATTAAAAAAAAATGAGATTTCTAAAAATTTGAATGCATTTAGCTCAAACCTCATCCACCCCCACATTTAAAGTCAGCAAAGTCCTCATTGTAGAATTTGATTTATGTGATGGCCTTAGAAAAATTTTGCAAAAGAGGTTTGACATAAAATGTACACACATACTAATTTCGAGAAATGTTTCCTAAGGCAAAGTCCTATAATTAAGTACTAGAAACTTATCATAACAAATCTAAGCGTTAAGTTGCACAAGTGTCATCATTGAGGTCACAACAGAATGCATCAAAGCAAAAAAGAAACATTAAGAAAGCAGTAAATATAAGTAAGAAACAAACACAAGGAAAACAAGTTAATTTGATAATCCATTCAATGTAATTAATTAATGGCGATTAGTACATAAAAATTGAATGAAAAACAAAAATATATTACGAACACCCCCAAATTTGAATTTTTCCCACATTGTTGTTATTCTTGGGCTCGAGAGGGAAGATGTCTTCATCCTCGAAGAATTGTAGAGGGCTTAAGAGATGTGGCAGAATGATAAGTCCAATGATGAGGTGAACAAGAACGTCTTGAATATATTGGAGCAAAAAATGAAATTGATTATGCCACCTCTGTGTTTGGCAGCGGATGAAAGTCCTCATCACAACTTGCTGATGTTGAATCATCTGGACTTGGTGATGATAAATCCTCGCATCTTGCTTTATTGATGAGTTTGAAGGAAATCGAATACGAGATTTCCATGTGCAGCAGAAAAGATCATTTCAAATTACAATCATGAATGAACATTACAATTATAGTCGTACACAAAACATACAGTTATGAAATCTATATAGAAATTACAGCATGAAATAAGAACTGAACAAGGAGAAAAGCTACAAACGTTTTTCGACTCGTCTCCATGCTCCTTGCTCATGAACGCTCGAACATAGCATACTCAAACACTTGAACAATACGACCGCAATATTGCACGAACACTTTGTGCTCGAACTCAGTGATCACCTCGGTTACGAACACTTCAGCAAGAACACGAACGACCTCCACAGAACCTTGACGGTGTCGAGTTGAGTATGACACCACCAAGAAGGTTACCTTGGTATTCTCGGTGTAAAAATCTAGAGGGTGGGCTCTGTGTCGACTTGGATTGAGGTAGACAAAGGAGGAATGAACAATCGTGTACACGATTGGGCAAGTGGGAGATGGTTGAAACCTATCGTATAGGACGATGCCTAATCATTTAGTAAAAGCTAAGCGATCGTCTAGCAAAAGCTAAGCGATCGTCTAGCAAAAGCTAAGCGATCGTTTAGCTCATCGTTTAGCAGCATGTCTGTCGCCTACAAACACTACACGATCGTTTACTAAAACAAGTTGTCGCTTAGTAAATCGGTATTTACTTGACAAGATTCTATGAGTTTCTTTTTCCGAGAGAGAAATCTCAAAACATTTTTCCCAAAAACTTACTAAAATTAGGAAAAAAAAATTCTTTTATCTCACGGTTACCATGAACCACCAATAACCTCCCACTCAATTGGTTATTAGAGAAAAATATTTAATTATCCAATAATTAATATTATTATAAATATAAATGATAACCAACTTATCATACTATATTTATAACCTATAGTTTTAATATTTCATCTCATGAAACATATAAACCATAGTTCTTTTTCTATTCTATGGTACTTAATGTAAATCTCATTTACATTAATCCTAATCCTCCACTAGATGTATCGCACACATCATACCGATTATATCATATATAACCAAAATACCTCTTGTCAATTTGAACAATTCAAATCAAGACCAAGAACTGATCCTCAACAGAATCCATTGAGCTACCAAGGGGACCTTATGGACCTGTAGCTCGAACATCCACGGTAAGTGAATAACTGACTAAACTCTTTAGTCACGGGATCCACCATCCATTAACTGCCAGACACTCCACTAACGACCGACAACTTAACTCTCCTAACCACAGATATATTATGTGTCCATCTTAACCAATCAACAATGCGACAATCCTTCACAAATCGCTCGTAAATACAGCTGGGCCAATAACCATTATGTCCTTGTAGTTACATCTAACTCCTTAAGTACCACTAATCCCTCTAATGAACATAAGTCATAGTCCTACTATGGCTGAGTCCTCTTTTCCAAAGAGAATCTTTGACCACTATGTTCAAACCCCGAAATCAACCCTTAAAGGAGCAATCTCTCTACTTATCCCTGCTTCGGAAAGAAGTGAATTCCATCTTGTGGATTGAGTTCCCAACTCCCAGATCAGACAAGTCCCCAAAAAGGTAGGCATGTTGAGTTGGCAATCTGGCCACTCTCACCCATACTAATCAAAGGACCGTCCTCAAAGGCAGGAGTACCCAAAACACTCAAGATTGAGGTCGTGTCACCTATGGTCGTTTAGATGAGATGTAAGTCTCTAGTATCAACGGTGTTATATACAGAGTCTAGTCATCTCGTGGTCCAGGTCTTATACAAACTCTTTGTATAGGACACCCCCGTTTGCACGTCTCCACATGAATGGTCAAGATCTACCATCTGTAGTAGTTTACAACACTTGCAAACCTCTACAAAAAGGGTCGTATCCATAGTGTCACCAGGATCAGTTATCCCATCTTAATCCTTATACTACAAACCTATTGAGGTTATCACTTAAGGTATGATCCACTTGTATATCACATATACATGCTTAAGTTCACGTAAGATAACCAAGGAAATTTGTTTATTGGATATGAGTAAATGCCAGAATAAAATAACAATTATTTTATTCATCAACAATGTGTATCTTTACAAAACAACGAAACTCCGGGAGAATTAGGACACTAATCCCAACAAAGTTAACTCTTGTTGTTGTCGCATAATGTCGGTCTGCTTGTCGACACGATAACTTATTGATGCCTCCCAAGAGTGGCTCACAGACTATTCTTCATACTCTGGGTCAACTTCATCGTCCATGGTTAAAGAAGGGTTGTTGCAGTGAATGTTTTTGTGATCGCCAGATGGATGCCTACCATCCTCATCAATGCCTGATTCTCTACCCACTTCATAAATAGTATGAGGAAGAAGACTTGGGTCATCAGTGGCGGGCGTTGTTGAATGGATGCTTAAGACCTTTGGCTCCTAAAAAATTGGAGCCTTGCCTTTGTTGTTGTTAAAAGGCAGTGGAGGCATTTGTTCTCTAGGTTCAAGCAGTATTGGGGGGAAGATGGTTTTTTTTAGATGGATAGGGGGATGCTCATTCAAATCAATGCTCAGCCTAGGGGACTTTTGTCGCAATTGCGAGGAAATAATTTCAACATCTGGATCTTCATGGCGCAGTAATGAAGTCAGCCATGTAGGGTTTCAGTGAAGGGAATTTTTCTTTTTCAACTTCTTTCTTTTCTCCAGTGTCAAGGTGGAGGAAGAGCGATCTTTCAGGTCTTTAGCCCTAGGTGACATGATCATTTCTGTTATTTCAAGGGAGCACATGGTGATTGCCTTTTCATCTTCAGCACTAGGTGTGTTGGTCACTTTCTTCATTTTGAACTGGGAGGGTTATGGAGAAGATGTAAACTGCGACTGAGAACGTCGCTTCGTTGGATGCTTAGGTTGGATTGCCTCAGCTTAAGGTGTTGACATTCTCATCAATCGACAGAAAGAATTGTTTGTGAGGACTTCTCTCACTGCCATTTCATCTTCTTGCTCAAAGAGGCTGTAAATGGAGCACAACCTCGTTTTCAAGAATGAGGGGAATTACTATCCTCTTGGCTTCGAGAATGAACCCCAAATTTGGGTTGAGATATTGCACCCAACATCTAGAGGAATGCATCACATGATGCAATAGATGGTTATCACCCAATCCCTTGAAATGAAGTTGTCATGCATTGTTGGAGTAGCTTTTTTTTAACAAAGTACAGCCACACATTAGCTTCAGAAGTTAAGCTGTGTGGCGACAATGATTTCATCCCTTTGGTGGAAGTGTTCCATTTTGACCGGGCTTCCCCAACACCTTCAATGCATCCTTCATTTCCTCATTTGTTGGCTCTTCAATTATACTATTTCCTTCCGCTTCAGGGTTGTTTGTCAGGTTGTAAAGCGTGTTCCTCTTTTCACGTAAAAACCAACTTTCACCTGGCCTACTTGAACGCTATACTTGTTAGGATGAAGCATCCCTTCATAGAATGCACAGACTATGCTTGGCTTTACCACTTGAGATCCTTCACAGAAATCCTGCCATTTCATCACATTGACAACATTTTTTATGAATGCAGGCAGTGGTGTGGTCTCAGAAAAAAAACCTCATTTCAAGCAATATAGATGGCCTCTTCTTGAACACCTTCTCCTCTTCCTCCACCATTGGTGCTTTCCCTTTGTCCTCTTTTTTGGCATCGATTTCTTAGGTGTCGCATCCTTCTTTGGTGCTTTCTCTACCTCTTTCATAGGCTGTTTTCTCTTGCCAGCCTCTTTTCTTTTTCTTTCTTTTTGCTCTCTCAACCTTCTCTTTTCCTTCTTTATCTTTTTAGTGTTTTCTTCAATGCATCAAGCCTTCACTGCACAGTTTCTTTCTCCGCATCGTTTTCTTCTTTCATATCCTTGACCAATTCCATCGCAGCTCTTTTTGAGTTTTCCATTGGCGTCAGCTCAGTAGTCTATTCCTCATCGAGTTACTGTCTTCTTTCATTTCTTTGTCGCATACTTCTTTTTAAAATTTACTCGTCGCGATGAGACTTTTGACTTCGTTCCTCAAATCTTGATAGCCTATTTTTGCTTTCTTTGTTTTACTGGCCATAGTGGCCGCCATCTGTTCCACAAAGGATGTGAGAAAAATCACCTTTTTATTCGTAACATGTACTTTTTTTTCTTTTCTTTGGAACTTTTCGTTTGGAGAGGCATCTCTTCATCCTCCATCATTTCTTCCAGGTCAAGCCAAGTGTAACTGCCTTCTCCTCAACGCTTCTTCTTGGTCATCTTGTCGCATTGCTGTTATCACCTTTAGCCACTTATTGTTGCTCCAATGCGGCAAACATCTTCCTTAGAGGCCCCTCCTTAAAGCTTGTTGGGCTTGGTATATTAATACCAATGCCTCAGAGCCACTCACCTCAGAGATAGACCTACGCGACGAGGCTTCTCTTCTCCCAGCCATCCCCTTGCTAAGCTGGTTTACCACACCTTCATCAACAAAAGTCTTCAGTGGACGCATATTCTCTAAAATCTCTCTAAATACTTCACGGTCGTCCCTTCTTCTTGCCTAGCGCCAACCATATCTCTAGCATCTAATTACAATGGACGCATTACCAACACAGGGCTATTGGTACGAACCACGCGATAGCTGATCTAGATTGGGCCCATCCCTCCTATAGCGATAATGATCGTGACAATGCTAGTTCTTGAGGGAAGGCCGTGGTTATTGGGGTTAGAAGGGTAGGATCGAACAGAGGGTTTTCTCATAGGATAGGTGAAGAGGCGTGTTTAGGAGCTAGGTAGCCAGATACACATTGTTTGATGAATAAAATAATTGTTATTTCATTCTTTCATTTACTCATATCCAATAAAAAAGCTCCTTGGTTATCTTATGTGAACTTAATCATGTATATGTGATATACAAGTGGATCATGCCTTAAGTGATAACCTAAATAGGTTTGTAGTATAAGGATTAAGGTGGGATACCTGATCTTGGTTACACTACGGATACAACCCGTTTTGTAGAGGATTGCAAGTGTTGTAAACTACTACAGATTGTGGATCCTGACCATTCATGTGGAGACATGCGAATGGGGGTGTCCGACACAAAGAGCTTGTATAAGACCTGAACCACGAGATGACTAGACTCTGTATATAACGCCGTTGATACTAGAGACTTACATCTCACCTAAACGACCATAGGTGACGCGACCTCAATCTTGAGTTTTTGGAAACTCCTACCTTTGAGGGCGGTCCTTTGATTAGTATGGATGAGAGTGGTCAGATTGCCAACTCAACATACCTACCTTTTTGGGGACTTTTCTGATTTGGGAGCTGGGAACTCAATTCACAAGATGAAATTCACTCCTTTCTCGAAGCAGTGATAAGTAGAGAGATTGCTCCCTTAAGGGCTGATTCTGAGGCTTAAACAGAGTGGCCACAGCTTCTCTTTGGAAGAGAGGTCTCAGTCATAGTAGGACTATGACTTATGTTCATTAGAGGGATCAGTGGTACTTAAGGAGTTAGATGTAACTACATGGGCATAAGGTTATTGACTCAGTTGTACTTACGAGCGATCTGTGAAGGGCTGTCGTACTGCTGATTGGTTAAGATGGACACATAATATATCTGTGGTAAGGAGAGTTCAATTTTCGGTCTTTAGTGGAGTGCCTAGTAGTTAACAGATGGTGGATCCAGTGATTCTTTTAGTCAGTTATTCACGTACCGTTGGAGCTTCGAGCTATAGGTTCATAAGGTCTCCTTGGTAGCTCAATGGATTTAGTTGAGGATCAATTCTTGGTGCTGATTTAAAATTTTCAAATTAACAAAAGGTATTTTCATTATATATGATATAATCGATATGATGTATGAGATACATCTAGTAGGATTTACATTAAGTACCATGGAAAAGAAAATGAACTATGGTTTATATGTTTTATGAGACGAAATATTAAAACTATAGGTTATAAATATAGTATGATAAGTTTGTTATCATTTATATTTATAATAATATTAATTATTGGATAGTTAAATCTTTTTCTCTAATAACCAATTGATAGGGAGGTTATTGGTAGTTCATGGTAACCGTGAGATAAAAGGAAAACTATTTTCCTAATTTTAGTTAGTTTTGAAAAAGTTTTGGCAAAAATGTTTTGAGATTTCTCTTGGAAAAACATCTCATGAAGCTTGTCAAGTAAAGACAGATTTACTAAGTGACAGCTTGTTTTAGTAAACAATCGTATAGTATTTTGTAAGCGACAGACACGGAACATAGTGATGAGCTAAATGATCGCTTAGCTTTTGCTAAATGATTGGGCATCGACCTATACGATAGGTTTCAACCATCTCACACTTGCCCAATTGTGTATACGATTGTTGTTTCCTCCTTCGTCTACCTCAAACCAAGTCCACACAGAGCCCACCCTCTAGATTCTCATATTGAGAATACCAAGGTAATCTTGTTGGTGGTGTCTTACTCAACTCAACACCGTCGAGGTTCTATGGAGGCCATTTGTGTTGCTGGGGAGTTCATGACCGAGGCGATCACAAAGGACGAGTACGCGGTGTTCGTGCTATGGCGCGGTCGTGTTGGTCGAGCGTTCGAGGTTGCTGTGTTCGAGTGTTCGTGAGCAAGAAGCGTGGAAACGAGTCGATAAACATTCGTAGCTTTTCTCCTTGTTTCTTATTGTATCATGCTATAATTTCTATTTTGAATGGATAAACATTTGTTTCTATTTCGACTTTAATTTGGAATTTTAATTTGGAATTTGGAATTTCGCTGCTCACGAAAATCCCCGGATTCGATTTCCTTCAATTGGTATCAGAGCCAGGTTGTTCTGATATTCCAAATTACAACTCTGTTTTGAACTTTATTTTACAGTCGCGGTGGGTTTCTGCATTTGTGGTTAATCATTAAGTGCATTTGTGGTTGAGTTAATGAATGTTTCGGGTTTAATTGCCTTTAGTTAAAGCTTTCTTTGAATTACAAAGTGTTAATTTGTAAGGACCCCTGTGTTTTTTGGCATAATTAACTTTGCAATCGAGTCTGTCGTGATGAAGTTTCGAAGCATGGATATGCGGTTCTCAACAAAGAAGAAGATCAAGCGTTAGTCGTATCGTGTAGCCTTAGGTAAATGACCATTGGGATTTAACTAAGCGATCGTTTAGATTTTTCTAAACGATCGTGTAGTATTTACTAAATGATCGTTTAGCTAATGCTAAGCGATGGGGTAAATTGTTTACTTTATTGCTAGCGTTGGTTACCCGATCACGTAGACGCTGGAGGTAGACGATCGTAGTGGGAGCATGTGATGCTCATCGTTTAGTAAAAGGCGTGCGCTAGATGATCGTGTAGTTAGCAAGCCTCATCGCTTAGTTACTACCTACACGATCGTGCGTATACGATATAGAGGCGCTAGTTAAGCGATCGCTTAGGCGATGGTGCTTCGCGGCATCGTAGTCGTTTAGGTGATCGCGGAAGGCGGGCATTGTGTGGAGTGCGCTAAGTGATTGTGTACCTCAAGTTTCATCAATTAGTAAAAGGTACACGATTGTGTAGTAATAGCTAAAATTATGCATAATAATTTAAATAAGGAAAGAAATATTCTGTAGAGTTGGCATCTTGAAGAACAATCTCTGAGACAAGTACCAACAAAAACAAAGCCTGAAATGTCTCATAAATAGTCCAAGTAGTCAATTCCAGGAAACTTAAACAAATATATTAGTCAATATCACATTTCTAACAGGCATTAACATATTTGAAGCTATTTCATTAATTTGTTGAAATTAAAATAAAATCATCGATCAAAATACATGGTTATCTTTTTATGTTTCTAAACTTTAAAAGAAAAAATGAAAAGTTTAAAGGGTAAAATGGAATAAGGGCTAAAAATAGTTTTATTTCAAAATTTCAATAACCAAAAATAAAATAAATTTGAAAGTTAACAATTGTAGTATATAAATCAACAGAAAAAAATATGAATAGTGTCGGGTTTAATGCCCTAAATCTCGTGGGTTTTCGTAGTTTGTAAAGGTTGTATACAAATTATTTATTTAATAAAATAAATTATAATTTTATTTGAATTTAGTTTGCATTAATGTAACCTAAACATGTATGTGGTTGACATACAAGTGGATCATGTTTAAGTAATAACCTAAATAATCTGTAATATATGGATAAAGTTAGGTATTTATTCTGGTGACACTACAGATATGACCTCCTTTGTAATTGTTACAATAGTTATAAAATGTTACAAATGATCTGATCCTAATCGTTCATGTGGAGACATGTGAGTGGGGGTATTCTATATAAAGAGTTTGTATAAGAGTGAACTACGAAATGATTGGTCTATCTTTATAACACCGTTCCCTGCAAAGATTAACATTTCACTAGGATGACCATAAGTGATTTGACCTTAATCCTAAATGAGTTGTGAACTCTTGTCTATGAGAGCGATCCTTTGAACTGAATGGGTGAGAGTGGCCAGATTTGTTGACTCAATAAGCCTACCATTTTAGGGATTTGTCAGAGTAAGGAGCTGGGAACACATTACACAAGATGGAATTCGCTCCTTCCTATCTTAAGGGGAAAGTAGATGAATTGCTCGCTCAAGGGCCGATTTTAAGCCTCTATTAATGAGATGCCTCACTCTCTCACTAACCAGAGAGGGGTCTAGTTAATAGTTGGACTATAACTAATTTTTCATTAGAGAGATCAGTGGTACCTAAGGAGTTAGATGTAATTATAGGAGTAAAACGGTAATTTGATCTAATTGTAGTTATGAGCAATTTGTGAAGGGCCAACGTACTGTTGATTGGTTATAACTGTGTATATACAAATATATCTACAGTACAAAGAGTTTAGCTATTGGTCTTTAATGGAGTGATCGATAATTAATGAATTGGTCGGAGCAAATTTCGTCATTCAAATCCGAACCAAATAATTTTACCGTATCCACCACGACAAACTGGTAGTCTTAGTGACAAGACCGAATCGAACACAGGGGACGCTAGAATTTCTTCATTAAAGTGTTTCCAGCCCAAGGGCAATTGAAGGGGGAAGGGGCTGCTGGGTTGAAATCCCAAGTGCAACGGAAAAACATCCAGACTATTTTCAGATTTTAATAATAAATTAACCATGGAAATAAAATTTAGAATCCCTTACTTTTGTTGACGACTCTGGAGACTTCATCAACTTTTGGAATCTACGATCTTGATTCCTCTGCTGCAAATCAAGTGAGTACCACAAAAATGGTTTCATCAGTATTTTCATTGGGCTAGTGAGGTAGAAGGAGGTGAGATCTTTGGAGGAATTTTCTATGGAGAAAAAATGAAAGCCAGAGGACAAGAGAGAAAATTCTATGTATCACTTTTTCCTTCTATGATGAGAGGGAACTTACTAGAGAAGAGGAGGAAGTTGGGAGAAAATATCTCCCAATCCCATATAACTCCCCACGTTGGGGAGTTTGTTATAAAAAAAAATTTTAAATTCTATTTATTTAACCAGTAAATTAAATCAAATTTAATTTATTCAATTAAATAACAATAAATTAATTTAATTTAAAAATAAATTAAATCAAAATTTAATTTATTAAAGTAAATCATATAATTATTAATCAATCAAATTAATTAATAATAATTAAATATCTTATATTTAATTAAATATGGATTAGAATCATATTTTAATACATCCCTCTCTCATAACCTATAGTTTTAATTCAATTAATTTAATTTAATTTAATAATTAACTAATTAACTAATTCACCAATTAACTAATCATTAAACTAAATATCTCATATTTAATTTAACCTTATAATTGAATCATATTCAATTTTGTTTTCTCTCATATTACCTATAATTTTAATGTGCATCTAATGCGCATAAATTTTAACTTATGGTTTTAATATGAATTCTATTCATATTAAATTTAATATTTGAACCCCTTCAAATATTTAACTCTCCCATAAATTAATTTTTGAATCAAATTCAAAATAAATTTATATTATTAATTAAAATATAAACTTTATATTATAATGTTTCACCATACATTATATTCTTTTCCTTAGTAAATTTGAACATTTCAAATTATTTTAATTACCTCAATACCCTTTATGAGCTACCAATGAGATTTAATGGACCTAATGATAAGAAGCTCCAACGATAGGAGATTAATTGGTTAAACTCATTAACCAAGTTAATCAATATTCGTTAACTGCAAGTACACTCCATATAGACCCATAGTTGCACTCTTCTCATTGCAAATGTATTTCTGTGTCCATAGATATTGACCAATGACAACAAGTTAGTCCTTCACGAGTGTTCCTAACACCAGCTGGGTCAAATTACTGTTTTACCCTTTGAGTTAGCTTTGTATCGTTAAGTATCAATGCTCCTCTAGTGAACAACTTGTTTATGGTCTAACCATTAAACAAAAAGTTCTCTTAGGATAGTGAGAGGGTAGGGCCCTTTGTTCAAGTCTCGAAGACACCAATTAAGGGAACACTCATCTACTTACCCTAAAGTCGGGAAGGAGTGAATTCCATCTCGTGAAATTATGTTCTCAGCTCCCCACTCGGTCTTATCCCCAAAATGGTAGGCTTATTGAGTCGACAAACTAACCATTCTCACCCATACAAACCAAAGGACAATTCCTCGTGAATAGGAGTCCATAATCCTCTCTGGATTAAGACTAAGTGCCTAGGTCATCCTAGTGAAATAGAAACCTAACTAGTCAATGGAGTTACTGTTAGGGTTGATGCCCTAAAGTCTCGTGTCATGTAGTTTGTAAACAGTTTGTACGAATGCTTATGTTGTGTAATATACGATATTTACTTCACATCTTGTATTTTTTCTTAGTTGCATGTTTTATTTACTTTACCACAAACCAATAAATATAAAATCTCTGGTTATCTGTATGTGACTCAAGCATGTATGTGGTGACATACAAGTGGATCATGTCTTGAATGATAACCAAAATGGTCTGTAGTATATGGATATAGGAGGGAAACCTTATCCTGGTAATGCTACGGATGCGGCTCGCTTTGTGGAATAGTCACAAGTGTTGTGACTTGTCACAGATGGTCTGATCCTGATCATTCGTGTTAGAGACATGCGAGCGGGGGAGTCCTATACAAAGAGTTTGTATAAGACCTAGCCACGAAGTGTTAATGTCTCGTTATATAACACCATTTATGGCAGAGACTTCACTTCACTAGGATGACCATAGGTAACATGACCTCAATCTTGAGTGAGTTGGGAACTCCTGCCATTGAGGGCGGTCCTTTGATTTGTATGGGTGCGAGTGGCCAAGTCGCCAATTCAAACCTACCATTTTGGGGATACGTCTAATTTGGGAGCTAGGAACTCAACTACATAAGATGGAATTCACTCCTTCCCCGAGGTAGGGGTAAGTAGATAGATGACTCCCTTAAGGGCTGATTCCGGAGCTTGAGCGATGTGGCGCCACACACCTTCTCTTGGCCCGAGAGGTATTCATACATAGTTGCACTATGTTGTATTGTTCATTAAATGAATTAGTGGTACTTAAGGAGTGAGATGTAACTATAGGGGCAAAACTGTAAATTGGCCCAACTATACTTACGAGCATCTGTGAAGGATCATCGTACTCATGATTGGTTATATCCAATGGACACAGAAATATATTTGTGGTAAGAAGAATTCAGCTGTTGGTCTTTAATAGAATCAATGACAGTTAACGGATGGTGAATCTCGTGGCTAAAGAGTTTAGTCAGCTATTCACGTACCATTGGAGCTTCAAGCCACAAGTCCATTAGGTCACCTGGGTAGCTTGGATAAAGTCGAGAATCAGTGTTTGGGTTAATTTGAAATGTTCAAATTGACAAGAGGAAGTTCAATTATATATGATATAATTGGATTGGTTAATTATATATGATATAATGTGATATAATTGGCTAAATGTATGAGATACATTATTTTGGAGAAAATTAGATATAAATATGATTTATATCAAGTAGAGGAAAAATTTAATAGTAGATATATGATATCAAACTATAGGATATAAATATAATATGATTATATTTATTAATTAAATTAATTGATTAATTATTAATAATTAACCAATTAATTCACGTTTGAACGTGGGAACATGGGGCTACGAAGGTTAAGGTAACCGGTGGATTAAAGTTTGAAAATCGTTTTCATTTTGTAGAATAATTCAGTCGTGCATTAGATAACTCGCGCCCAAAAGAAACCATGAAAGAGCGATCGCGAGAGCCTATACGATAGAATCTCATTCGTCTAAAAGATCGTCTAGTTCATGCATTCTCTAAACGATCGTATACCACTTTCCTAAACGATCGTCTAGTTTTTTCTTAACGATCATGTAGTTCTACTATACAATAAGCATCTCCGCTATACGATAGCAGAATTCTTCTCCTGCGCGCTTATCGTCTACATGAAATCTTCTCCTCCATCCTCTACCAAACTCACATGAGCCCACTCTTTGGGTTTTCACGTCGAGGATTCTTAGGTTTCCCTTGTGGTGGTGTTGTCCCCGCGGCCTTTTTTGTGTACTTTTGGATCGTGTAGTAACAGTTGACAGACTCACCAGGTGCTGGTAGATCGGTGGGAGTTTTCCGCTGCTGTGGGTTCACTCATACGAAGATAGTCTTCCTCTGATATGAACCCCTTTCTCTATGTTTTATTGTATTCTGAGCATGTTGTTAATGAGTTTAATATGCATAATTGTTAGTATGGAATGTATATCATTTGTGTTCCGGTCACTGTGAAATCGGAGTGATCTAAGTCCGCTCATAGAACTCTCGGTATGAGATCCTTCAGTTACATCTAGAGGTTACTATTTTGTGGTCCTGTCTTATGCAAACCCATTGCATAAGATACCCCCATTTGCATGTCCCCTACACAAATGCGTTGGATCATTGCATTTGTATAAAATACAAAGTGGACTGTATCCATAATGTCTCTAGGGTAAAGTACCAAGCTTTATCCATATACTATAGACCCTTTAAGCTATATCTTGAACACTAATCTCCGTATTTCTTCACATACAATTCAAGAATCATACAACAGTCTAGGATGTCAGTTTATTGGATTAGGTTATTTAGGCAAGATAGATACAAGATAAGCAATAACTATTTACTGTAATAAACATTAATAATACTTTAGTAATGATCGGTGAAAGGTTACATTTACTATCTACGAGTTATAAGGCATAAAACCCAACAAACTCCCACTTGAACTAAAAATTTAGTTACTGGGATGTATATACAATAGATAATCCAAAGTTGGAAATGTCAAATGTATAATGTACATTATATGAAAAGAAAATATAAAAATACAATAAAATATCCTTATACCCATTACACCTTCTACTTGCCCTAAATTATACTATATACATGTTTCGTAGACCTAGACTCTCTAGATAACCCTCGAACACTTTAGCTGTGAGAGCCATCATAAATGGATTAGCGATGTTGTGCTTCAAAAGTGATCTTGGTGACGATCACATCTCTTCGGTTCAAAATCTCCCGTATTAGGTGTACTTCCTCTCTGTGTGTTTTTCTCGTTTGTGGCTGCGAGGTTCTTTTGAGTTGGCTACTAGCCCACTGTTGTCATGATATAATGTTACAGGAAATTCCATATTTGAAACAACTTCCAAATCTATAAGGATCTTCCTGAGCCAAACTGCTTCCTTAGTTGCTTCACAAGCAACTACATACTCAGCCTTCATAGTGGAGTCTGCTATGCATCCTTGCTTGATGCTTCTCTAAACTAATCCACCCTCGTTAAGGGTGAACATTGACCCTGACATAGATTTCCTAGAATCCTTGTCAATATGGAAGTCAGAGTCGATGTATCCTGTAAAGATCAAATCCTTAGCCTCATACACCAGCATGTAGTTCCTTGTTCTTCGAAGATACTTGAGAATGTTCTTAACCGTCGTCCAATGGTCTAACCCTGGATTGGACTGGTACCTACTGACTATTACCACTGCATAACATATGTTAGGCCTAGTGCAGAGCATAACATACTTTAAGCTACCCACAGCTGAGGCGTAGGGAATACATCTCATATCCCTAACTTCTTGAAGTGTCTTAGGACGTTGTTCCTTAGACAAGTGAACCCCATGCCTGAAAGGCAATAAACCCTTCTTGGAGTTTTGCATTAAATATCAAGCCAACATTTTGTCGATATATGTTGCTTAAGACAATGCCACCATTTTGTTTTTACGATCCCTAATGATTTGGATCCCAAGAACATACTATGTCTCTCCCAAATCTTTCATTTGGTATTGGGCCACTAGCCAGTTTTTCACTTCGGTAAGGTACCCTACATCATTTCCAATGAGTAGAATATCATCCACATAAAGTACTAGAAAAGCTACATTATTCTTATTGATCTTCTTGTATACACATGGCTCATCAATATTTTGGTCAAAACCAAAATATGTGATCATAGTATCAAATCTAATGTTCCAATATCTTGACGCTTATTTTAACCCATAAATGGATCGATTCAGCTTACAAACTTTTTGTTCCTGACCTTGGACTATGAACCCTTCGGGCTTGACATAAAGATATTCTCTTCAAGATTACCATTTAAAAAGGCAATCTCGACGTCCATTTTCCATACTTCATAGTCATAATATATGGCTATAGACAAGAGAATTCTTATAGACTTTAATATAACAACAGAAGAAAAATTTTCCTCATAGTCCATCACTTAATTTTCCTCATAGTCCATCACTTCTCTTTGGGTATAACTCTTTGCTACGAGTCTAGCTTTGAAGGTCTGTACCTTCCCAGCTGCATCTATCTTCTTTTATAGATCTATTTTCACCCTATGGGTTTTATCCCTTCAGGTAGATCTACAAGCTTCTATACTAAATTGGAGTACATTGACTCCATTTCAAGATCCATTGCTTTGACCCATTGGTCCTTATCTATGCCATTCATTTCCTGTCAATACTACAATGGATCTTCAATGCCATCATCAGGTATGATGACCTGAGATTCAGTTAAATCCAAGTAGCGGCCAGGTCGCGATACAACCTCCTACTGCATCGAGGCATTCTCAACGACTGTGAAGGACGAGATAGACTTGAAGAACTAGCTCCTTCACCAACTCTTATTGAAGGATCAGTTCATCAACAACTCTTGTTGACTCTACAGTAGCTTCTCATAATACTAACTTATTACGTTGTTTATGATTCCTCATGTAATCGTCCTCCAAGAAAGTAGCATTTGTCAATACAACACCTTATTTTCTTGTGGGTCGTAGAAAAGACTAGCTTCTGTTTCTTTTGAGCAACCAAAAAATTCGCACAACCTTGAATAAGATTCCAGTTTCTAGCACAATCTAGATTTACGCCCCCTCCATAACTTGAAAGGTATTTTAGAAATATTCTTCGAGGGAACACTGTTCAGGATGTGAACTGCGATCTCTACTGCATACCCCCAAAACGACCTGGGCAACTGAGCATAGCTCATAATCGAACGAACCATGTCTAAAAAGGTTCCATTTCTCTTTTTTGATACACTGTTTTGCTGAGGTGTACCAGGAGCTGGGAGTTGGGACTGAATTTCATATTCTATCATATAATCCTGGAATTTTTTTATCTATATACTCTCTACCTCAATCAGATTGAAGTGTTTTAAAAGTTTTACCTAATAGGTTTTCAATCTCAGCCTTAAAATCCCTGAATTTTTCAAGAGCTTCAGAATAATGCCCCACTAGGTATAAGTAACCATACCTTGAATAATCATATATAAAAGAGATGAAATATTTGTATCTTCCTCAAGCTTTTACATTCATTGGATCACAGAGATCCGAATGTATTAACTTTAAGGGTTCTTTTGCTCTATAATCTTTTCTGCTAAAATATCTTTTGGTCATTTTTCCCTCAAGACACGATTCACACAGTGGTAACAAATCACCTTCTAACTTTTTTAGAAGTCCATTCTTTACCAAATGTCTGATCCTATCGAGGTTTATATGACCTAGTCTTAAGTGCCAAAGATAGGTGTTGTTACTTTAAGGAGAAATGCGCTTCCTTTTACTTTGAGTTTCAGCAGTTTAACATCTCATGATTTAAGATTGTTTTGCTTCAGTTGGTTTTAATACATATAAGTTATCTTCTAATCTACCTGAACATATAAGAAACCATTCTTGAAAATGAACGCTGCATTACTTTCAAAGTTATAGTGTAAGATTGTTCAAGTAGACGAGAGATTGAAACTAAATTTCTCTTAATTCTTGGTACATTGTGCAAATTCAAGAAAAACAAATGTATCTCTAAAAAAATAAATTTGTAGCTCTCATAACACTGGCTGCAGTGAAGTCTCTCGTTCCATTCCGAGCGTCATTTCACTTTCTTCCAGCTGCTGAAAGGAACTATTTTCCTATAAAAAAGAACAAACATGATTAGTTACTCTCAAATCAAGTATCCAGGAAAACTCATCATGTTCTACAAGATACGTTTCTAAAACAAGTAAATCTTATTTACCTACTTTTTCCTTTTTTCTTCTCAGTGAGGTACTTAGGGTAGTTCCTTTTCTAATGTCCATCAACGTTGTAGTAGAAACACCTGCTTTTTTCATCCAACTTGGCATTTCCCTTGTCTTTTACAGAAGTGACAAGAAACTTCCAGCTATCTCTCTTCTTCTTTTGAATATCCTTCGAAACAGAAGATTGAGGAACAACATTTGCCTCTCTTTCAACCCTTTTGAAATTTCTTTTTAGAATGGATAACATTTGACTCTCTTTCAACCGGTCCCTTATTTTTCATAAGAGACTAGTAAGTCTGTAGCTCATTAAGGAGATTGGTCAGGTTATATTGGATTTTGTTCATCATCGCATTGCTGCGAAATTGTAAGAAACTCTTCGAAAGAGATTCCATAGTGAACACAACCTGACTGTACTCGTGTATGACCACTCCATTTTACTTTCCCACGTTAAATTGGACCATCATGTCCAGGACATGTTCCCAAACAGAGATACCCTCTTTGATGCGACAGCTGTAAATTTATTTGAGGGCATCATGGTGGAGCTGATAGGACAGTTGTCCAAACATCTCCTGGAGAGATTCCATAATCTCCCTCGCAATTACCATGATCTCATGCTTCTCGGACAAAAATTTTAGATAAGCTCGCCAAGATGTAGACGTGGGCTTTTTCATTGACCTTTATCCACTGATCATAAGATCCTTCATAGCCTGGGATGCAATACGAGCAGGGGCCGAAGGACAGTCCTCCGATAAGACAAACTGTAGATCATCAACAACAAGAATCATATTCAAGTTGGACTTCCACATAGAGTAATTATCACCGGTAAATTTTCCATTTTTAAGTAGAGCAATTATTGAGGAAGATATTGCTGAAAATAAAAAAAAAAAAACAAAAAAAAAAACAAACATTGACCATATTAGTTATCTTTGCCTTAACTCATTACACAGGCAAATAATTGCAAAATATTCAATAAATTTAGCAAAAACAAGTAATCATAGAACCCTAATAAACTATTAATTTAGTTTTTGTAACGATGCTTCAGGAGTTTAAAGCAACAACCACCGAAGGGTAATCAGCCACTCATCCTCTGAAATAAGACAACTCTCCGCTAATTTTAATACCAAAATAATTCATATTCCTATAGACATTAGTCGTCGTTATTCAATCAAGGATTTGTTAACTCTTAACTCATCCCCATAAGTGTAACCCTCCCACTTTTAGATCTCAGAGGTATGCACCAGCAGACAACCATTAGGAAAGACAACTGTTGATAATTAACCTAAGTGCCCCTATCCTTTTCAGGAGTTCAATGTGTTCTGAATCCTATGGCCAGACCCTCTAAAGGGATGGTTGCTCCAGGACAACACGTAGACAGATCATGGGAATCTCACGGTGTGACCTAAGGTTGGAGATCGAAGGGTTCATTGACATGCATCCCGCTCCCACTTACTATAGACACTTTTTTCATTCACCTTGTTATTGACCCATGCAACCACTTTCCGAAAGGAGGCCGTGACCAAGACAACATGAAGTCGAGCATGGATCTCACGTTGTGAACGTATAGGAAAATAGGAGCAAAAATTGATACAAATATCTCGTTTTGTACTTTTGCTCTCACTAAAATGCCCTACCATATTTTAAGGTTATTTAAGTTAGATAAATTCGACAAGTCAATCTATCTAAGACTATGTCTATCATAACTCTTACAAAAAGGTCTTTACACTATTTTCTAGGTGAATTAAATCTTTTTAATTAACCTAGTGATATTGCATGCTAACATTAAACTATGATTAATTCAACTCAAGTTCCAGGTCGTTCCTAGGTAGGAGGTATTCCGTAAATCGTCAACTTAAATACCTCTAGCCTAGATAGAACCTAACTAATAGAGTTCCTTTATAATCATAGTAATGTTTTTCCTACTTAGTTCATTAAAACTATTTTAAAACTAAGTAAGAAATAATTTTAATCCTATTAGAATTAAAAATGATCTTAGGTCTAATTAGTTTTAAATAATTTCAAATTAATTAACTTATCCTATGATCCTATGTTTGCATGCAATTCTTGATTATAAATTGATATTTTCTAATCATTAATTTTAAAAAACTCAAAATTTAATTATTAGCCCTATAATCATGTTTTCTATAGTTTAATTTAATAAAAAAAACATATTCTAATTAAATAATTAAACCATAAATAATGCATTGCATGGATTAATATAACAATTATATTATTACTATGGATTGTCATGCTTAATGCATCTTAATTTTCATATTTAATTAATATAACTCCTTATATTAAGCTAAACATGAAAATCATATAAGCATGCTCAATACATTTCATTAAATATAACTATTTATATTTAACCTATGTAATTACATTTTTCATGCTTTATTAATTTCATCAACTTAACATAACTGTCATAATAAATAAATTAAGAAATTAAATAATCATGAATTATCTCATACATTATAACTATTATAATCAAGAAATTAAATAATCATGCATTATCTCATACATTATAAATATTATAATATATATAAAAATGTATGAGCATGCTTAACCTAAGGTGGGATTACATCTAAATGACATCCATAAAGCATTTTAATAGCATACAAAATCGATTAATTGGCCCCTAGGATAAAATTAAAGAATAAAAGTCTTTAGCCGCTCTGGAACTAGACCAAAACTCCTTGCATCGGTCGAAAATCACTCGAACCAGGCCAAAACTGCTCGAATCGGATGAAAATCGCTCAAACTGACCAAAAGCACACTCGAATCGGTCGAAATCACTAACCCAGTCAACGAATTGCTCGTCAGACACCGAACCAGACCGCTGTTGAACTGACCGGACCATTGACCTAGGGCTGACATCAGCATCCTTTGTGATGCACGTGATGCTGACGTCATGCTTGCGTCAACCACAAAATTTTCAATCTTTTTCTTCAAATTTCAGTCTTTGTACCTCTATTTTCCACCGTTTTTGGCCAAATTTGGTCTCAATTTTCACCGATCTTCATAAAAAAACTAATATAGGCTCGGACTTACAGAAGACTTAATTTACAATTACATACCCAAAACACAGGGGCCTTACATGAATGAATCATATAAAAAAAAATTGTAAATTTTAAGGCCTAACCAAATTAGATCAATTTAAATCGATGAACAACATGCAAATTTAAATTGACCAAATTGCATTAAGAACTATGGCAAAGTTAGGTTGAACATTCAATAAGGAACAACCTTTATTAAAGGTTCGGTTGATTCGATCCTAGTTTGGTTAGAACAATGCTCATCTAAGTGATTTGCAAGCTACCCTAACCTATTGCTTCTAATTGATTAACCAAGATTACATGTCACATATCCAATGCCAATCAAAAGCGATAATCATAAAATTTTCAAGCATCCAAATTTATAATCATAAACAATAGAATAACATAATTGAAATTGAGAATTACAATAAGTTAGTTCGAAAATCTCATGAATACATGAAATAGGCGAAAATCCTAAAAACCCAAGCTAGATTGAGTACCTTAGCCCATAATCGACATGGAAAATGTCAAGGTATTGTCTTAATACATTCTCAAGCTAAAAGGGAAGTAATGAGAAGAGAAATCGAAGAAGTCGCTGACTGGAATTGGAAAAAGTTGTGATACTTGGAACTAGGCAGCTGAAACAACATTTCATAGTTGTAGCTGTAGCGTTGAAACACTCTCATCGAAGCGTCACACATTTAGGGTTTGCAGTGTCGCAACGCTGCCCTGCATCCGAGTGTTTTGCCTTCCAGCATAGCAATGTAGCGTAAAGATAGGGTTGTGACGTTGCGAGCGATCTGAAGATACTGTCTTTCAGCACAGCTCAATGCTTTCGAGAGGGTTGCTACACTGTAGATAGAGGCATTTTGGCCATTTGGCTTTCTAATTCCCAGTTGATGCAAATAAGCTCCAATTTAGCCAGTTTTAGCTCCATTTCACTATTAACGTCCCATTCTACCTATTAACTGCTCAAAACATAAAAAATAGCAAAATTAACACATAAAATCCTAGGACAATCCCAAATTAAACGGAGCTAGATAACACATTTTTGGTGTTATCGAACACCCTTAACTTAATTCTTGATCGTCCTTGAGTAAGAAAGAATAACACACACAATCACACAAATGATATGCTCATTCAAATTTCATGATTCCTCAATAGTCTCTTGGGATTTATTGCAATCAACAACAAAATCAAATCATAATCACTCAATGAAGCATGATTTGAAACTAATCTAGACTTATTCATGCAAGAGTGAGTTCAAAGCCTTTCTAATTAAGTCCTAATCAGCCTAGAATGGTTTTAAATGACCCTCAATTTGTTTAACTCTAGGGATCCCTAAACTTGCATTTATTTTACCTAAGGGCATTAGCTTTCATATAAGACTGCAGGGAACAATGCTCATTCTTTTCTCGTGAATGTCTTCTCTAATCACATCAAAGCCTTTCTAATTAAGTTCTAATCAGCTTAGAATGCTTTTAAATGGCCATCAGTTTGTTTTCTCCTACACTGATTCATTGACAGGCCCAAAATTTACGTCGTTAATAAGCTTCAAACATGATCAAAAGAAAATTTGTAAATACCGAAGTACTTCTATCACTACAAAGACGTATCAACAATGGTAAAGTACGAGTCGATCCATAGGGAAGCGTAATCTATTTCTTTAAGTTAATTTTCTAACTAGAGCAGTAAATAAGGTTTTGTGTGGAAGAGATATATGCGTGTAATTAAAAATAAAAAGGTAAATGCGATCTAGAATAGGAGTCTATCTAATTTCTAAAGCAAGAGAGAGTTTCCTGTGCAATTTCTTTCATTAGGCATCAATTAATTACACTGAATCTGTCAATCCCCCAACCTATTAGAAAATCTAATAGTCCAATTAGCCAAATTCGATATTAAACCAAATTAGCCCTAATTCAATTTACAACTCTTCCTTCTTAGCGATATACAAGTTAAAATTGAATTGCATTACGAAAGGGTTCAATTGTTAAAACATACTATAAGCCAGAAAAGCCATAGCTTATAGCATGATTTATTTAGAAAAGATTATATTAGGGCATACAGGCATTTGGTTAGAAAAAGCCTAGACTTTACACATTCAATCCTGATATGCGCAACTAAATCAATCAATATATGCATAGGCTATGACGATTTTGCAAACAAGAATTTCAATAAACTAAATTTTCAAATCAATTTATAAAAATTTCATTAAGATTCAATCAAATCTTCCTAAAGAGTTTACAACAATTCAGTTAAATTAATTAGAAAATCTTTAAGAAAATAAACAGGGTGAGGTCAAAAGAAATTAGATAGGAGTTACCTCTTAATTTATAGACAAATCCGAGATATACATCCAATCTGTCGATTATAAATCGAAATAAAGAGAAAAACTAACCTAAAGATACTACATTTTGAAGGGAAAGGAAGAAGAATGAAATTTTAGTTCGGCCTCTGAGATTCATTCTTTTGACCTAGAGAGGAAGAGAGGTATTTATAGAAATCTTTGCAGCATTGCAACACGACAGAAAAAGCCACAAGCGTCAGCCAAAATGTTGCAACGCTGAGCATTCTGTCTAAAACTCGATTTCGATGCACGATGATCCTTTACTCGATACACGATGCTCGATTACTCGATAGCATTTTACTCGATGTCCTTTTTGGTAATTACTCGATGCTTGATTACTTGATGATCGATTATACTCGATTACTCGACAGCCTTTAACTTGATGATACTCGATGATACTTGATAGCCTTTTACTCAATGGCAATTTACTCGATTACTCAATGGTTGATTATACTCGATTATAGTCGATGCCATTAATAAAATACTCGATGGTACTCGATGGCAATTTGGAAATTTCAATTGTTTTGAAGCTCAAATGCTCAAATCAACCCCAAATTGCTTCAAATTAACACCGATCGCCTCCAAATCGCCCATTCTACCTCTTGGTTGCTTAGCCCGAATTAAGCTAAGAATAATAGCTCTTTCTGAGAGCTATCATTCATGCACCAACCTTCAAGCATGAAAACAATCAAGACGGTAATATTTCAACTAAGGTGCCTAAAATTTAACTTTAGGGATCCCTAAACTTGCATTTATTTTACCTAGGGGCATTAGCTACAAGACTGTAGGGAACTATACTTATTCTTTTCTCACGACTGTCCTATCTAATCACAGCAAGGTAGTTCTTTATCCCCCAAGGCATACATAACATTACAAGTTCATTTTTTTAGTTCATTTTTTCATGATATTTTTTTCAGTGCAAACATATATCATGTGATTTTTTTAGCAGACATTAAGTAATACGATTATGAGCATGCACAACCTAATGTAGACAGAAAAAGAACTTAAGCATGCATAAGAAGTAAAATTTTTTTAAAAAAAAGTGTTAAAAATCATGATAACTCCTATCAAATATCATGTCATGCAAATTAAAAACACAATGAAGTGTCATAGACTAGTCATCATAATGAACCACAAAACATGAACAAACATGCAAATAAAGCACACAAATAAAATAGCCCGAGCTCAGATGCTCAAGGACTCCAACCATAACACAGACATACCCCACCCACAACTTAAAGTTGAACTTGTCCCTAATGTGATAAGAATAGAAAACTATGGACAAAATTAAAAAGGGAAACATAAAACTTTTCTGAAATTTGGCACACAGGATGTCAGTGATATCTGGCTCATCAAAGATACAATTCTCCCCATCTTCTCAAGGACAACTAAAACCTAAAGATTAAGAAAAATAGGAGGAATTAGGATCAAGAAAAATAAAAGTAACCAGGAAAGAAACCTAAACTAAGAAAGCAATAAAAAGATAAATTTTGGTTGCCTCCAGGTACCGCAATTGTTTAAGATTGGTATGCTCAACCTGACTTGGCCTTATCAACCATCTTCTCTTTCTCCATGGTTCTCTAATGGAAGACTAACCTAGAAAAGTCATCTCACTGAACATTGGATTATACTGAAAAAAAAAAAACAATGTTAAATCAAAAGTCCAATATAGATATATAATGAATATCATCACGAACTGCAAAGTCTGCATCCCCCACCATCAACTTAAAAGGTTAGCCACTATCCTGAAAAGCAGACCTAGAACACATAGGATTCTAAGAATGTATCAGCAATAGCAGAAGCAACAAGGATCATTTAATCACTCTAATTCATTAATTTTGGCAAAATATTAAGCACGCTCTTGCAGAAAACAAGTGAGTTTCATGACATACCTCTTATAAAACTTCTTCAAAGCTTGTTCTCCAGCTGCAATCTTCTCCAAATCTTTAGACCACCTCAAGATCTTCCCCACTATTCTCTTGGTGCTCTAATTGAGTTGTGGGATACAAAACAAGCTTGAATCAAGGGATGAAGGAGAATAGCTCACGATAGTAATCTTGGTGAAGAACATCTTCTTCAGCACGAATTTTCTCTAAAATTCTCTCTTGATTGCATACTTGAAATTCACTCCAAACTCTCCCATATATTGTCAAGAAAGGGAGTTGTATGAGTTGCAGCTCATGCTTGGAGTAACACAAGGCAATGTTGATGGCTTTTGTGTGAGCAACTAGGAGATGGATAATGGAAAACCAAGTTTTCCCATTTGTGTTTTGTTTTTCTAATTTTCCAATTTTATCAAAAGTCAAAACTTGATTTTAAAAACTGAAAAATAAAATTAATTTCATAAATTAATTTTTAAATAAAACTTAATTAATTTAATATCAAATATTAAATTAATTTTTACACACATCCATCTTTATATATTTCAATCATATTAAATATAAATTCTACCATTCCGTTTTAATTCTCAAATTAAAAACGTAATTATATCTCATATAATTACTAATTCCCTTAATTTTAATTTGAACGTTTCAAATTAACTTATCACTTATTCTAGATCTAGTCCATTACGAGCTAGTAGGGGGACCTTGCGGACCTACAAATCATGGGCTCCAACGATCCGAGATTAATTGACTAAACTCATTAGACCAGATTAATTCCCATTCGTTAACTAATGGGTCACTCCACTAAAGCCCATAGTTGCACTTTCCTCACTGTAGATATATTATGTCCACATGATTTAACCATAATCAGCAAGTCGACCCTCCACAGGTGGTTCGTAATAACAGCTGGGTCAAATATCTGTTTTACCCCCGTGATTAGGTCTTATTCCTCAAATTCTTACTGATTCTCTAATGACCAACTGGTTTGTGATCCAATCACTAAACCAAACTCTCTCAACCCAATGAGTGGGTGGGGCCCCTTATTCAAGACCTAGATTCAGTACTTGAGAGAACAACCTTTCTCCTATTCCTAAATCAGGTATCTTGCACCCTATGTCCCCAGCTATCTATTAGGTCTTACCCCTAAAATGGGAGTCTTATTGAGCTGGTGCTGTTGAGCCAACCCTCACCTATGCAAATCTAAGGGTAATCCCGAATAAACAAGAGTTCATAGTTAGCTCAAGATTAAGATCGAGTTACCTAGGTCATCTAGGTGAAATAGTCAGTCTTATACAGTAAACAACGTTATAAAGTAAGAGTGACTTATTTCTTGGTCCGATCTTATGCAAACTCATTGCATAAGATGCCCCCACTCCTCATGTCATAACATGTATGAATTAGGATCACATCGTATGTAGCACTTTACAACTCTTTGTAATAACTACAGAGTAAGCCACATCCAATGATGTTACCAAAATAAGGTACCCAATCTTATTCATGTACCATAGATCATTTTGACTATTTACTCAAACTTGATCCACTCTTATGTCTCCACATAAAGTTCAAGTACTAATGCAATAGTCATGGGTCTTAGTTTATTGGATTTAGACTTTCATATAATTTATGAAATCAATAATAAGTTTATTGATTATAGAAAATTTTTATCATTTTACAAACTGCGAGTTTTAGGACATAAAACCCAACAAGGATAAGTAAGAATAATCGATCATAAATTTTTTTTTTTCAAATTTACCTCTCTGATCAATTTGTAGAGACCTTTATGACAATCTTAACTGTCTTAAGAAAGGGTCTCCCTAACAAAATAGATAAATCAAAGGGAAAGGAAGAAGCATTCACATCCAAAACATAAAAATCAGAAGGAAACATTAGACCATTAACTCTAACTAGCATGTCTTTCACTAATCCTTATGGCCTAATTATAGAGTGGTCAACTAACTGTAGTAAAACATCAGGCGAGTGCAGAACATGGGACTAAAAGTCAGCATAGATAGAAGCAAACATAATATTAATTGCATACCCTAGATCTAACATAGCATGCTCAAATTTCTTAGTGCCTATCAAACAAGGCACAAAAAATAAACTTGGGTTGTCCTGCTAAACAGGAAGATTACCCGACAGTATGACCTCCTACTTGACCATCTCTTCTTGTTTCTTTTCCTTCTTCTCAGGAATTTCAACTTTGCTTACCTTGGGAATCTCAACTCAAACCTTCTTGCCCTAGCAGATTATACAGATTCCACCTTCTCCTTGAATGATCCTCCCTGAACAACAGTCAACTTGCTAGGAAAAGAAGCACAATGGGTATTGGCTTTACAATTTAAAGGTGGATCAAATCTTATACCTCGTCTTTTAGGTTGCTGACAACCTGCTCATTGACATTCTCAACACCAACTCACTTACAATCTCCACCAGACTGTCAACAGATGCCTTGGGGCTCTCCACATAGTTCGCAATAAAAATCGCACTAACATTACGCATGTTGGACACTTGTTGGGAAGGAAGCTTTCCATATTGGGTGTCTAACCTGTTGATCGTGTCGACTAGCTGAAAGATCTGACAAGTCATACTACTAATGCGAGAAGTAGTAGTTGGCCAGAACTTCTCCTGGTTCTGTTGAATCTACATGGTAGACTCTGTAAAACTTTTCCCCATATCCTCCAAAGGTATACTTGAACTGCTCTGGCCTTCGTGTCCTTGGCTACCTCAACAATTGTTGTTTTACATCTGACAGCCTTCCTAATATCCAACATAATTTACCTCAACAACAGGCTCTTGAGACTGCACTTTGTAGAGCAAACCTGTTTCACAACAGTAGAAAGTTCAAGAATTTCAGCTCTAAGGCCATTTACCTCTTGTGAAGATGTGGTTGACTGAGAGACACGATCTCTAGTTGTTCTCATCCATGTTGGAAATTAGCTTCATAGCTTGAGAGGGGATTTTATTCACAAGTGCTCCACTTGAAGCTGCGTCGATGTTGCTTTTATCCTGTTGTAATAATTCCTCATAAAAGTAGTGAATCAAAAGCTTATTTAGGATCTGATGATTGGAGAAGTCAATGCAGAGGCACTTGAACCTCTCCCAATAATTATATAAAGACTCCCCATGCCCCTATAAGGCACTGTAAATATTTTTCCTTATTCTAGTTGCTCGAGATGCTAGAAAAAATTTGTCCATAAACCTCTTTTTCATCTTTCTGTCCATGTTGTGATGCATCTTGATGGCAGATAATACAACTAGTCCTTCGCCTCATCCTTCAGAGAGAATGGGAAGGCTCGAAGGTTGAACTGCTCCTCAGTTACACCATGAGGGCACATTCCACTACACATGATGTGGAAGTCCTTTAGGTGCTTGTGCGAATCCTCACCTACACATCTAGAAAGAGAAGGTCGTAAGTGAATGAGACCATTTTTAATTCAAAATTACTTGTGGCCTTAGGATAAGTGATGCAGAGGGGCTGCTAAGTAAGGTCAGGAGCTGAAAGCTCCTTCAGAGTGAGCTCGGCAGGCTGCGCCATCGTCTTTTGTTCAAGCTCCTATTCATAATGTTCTTCTTCAATTGTGCCTTTTCCACAAATCTATTCCTCTAAAGCTCTTCATTCTCTAACTTCACTTCTTCATCTCCTCTTCTCCCTACCAAGCTCTACAAAATAAAACTAAGAATTTCGATCCTTAGAGGATTGGGTCATACAAAGAAGAGAAAACTCAAAACCGAAAAAAGAACCAAAAACCCTTTAAAAAAGAGAAAATACTTGGCTCCCCGAAAACGACACCAATTTGGTTAGGGCAGATTTCGTTGCTCAAATTCAGACCACATAATTTAACTGTATCCACAACAAAAAACTGCTAGTCTTAGTGGCAAGATCGGGTCAAACATATGAAGCACTAAAATTTCTTTATTAAAGTATTTCCAGCCCAAGGGTAACCGAAAGGGGAGGGGGGGTCATGAAATTATTTTGTTGTCAATTAAATTAAAATGCATGAAATAAAATTAGATGTTGAAATTCAATTTGAGAAGGCCTAACTTGGGTTATGCCGTAATTTACCTATCTGATGCATTCGATCATAGAATTCTCATTACTAGAGACATGTAATTTATTATACCTAACTAGGAACAACAAGTTAATCTGACCTAATAAATTAATTAGTTCAATTTAAACCGATGAACAACATCCAAATTTAAATTGACCTAATTGCATTATGAACTAAGGCAAAGTTATGTTGAACATTCTACAAGGAACAACCTTAATTAAACGTTCGGTTGATTCAATCCTAGGTTGGTTAGAACAATGCTCATCTAGGTGATTTGCAATCTACCCTAACCTATTACTTCTAATTGATTAATAAAAGATTACATGTCACATATCCAATGCCAATCAAAAGAGATAGTCATAAAATTCCCAAGCGTCCAATTTTATAATCATAAATAATAGAATAACATAATCGAAATCGAAAATTACAATAAGCTAGTTAGTTCGAAATCTCACGAATACATCAAATAGGCGAAAATCCTAAAACCCCAAGCTAGATCTTGTATCTTAGCCCATAATCAACATGAAAAATGGCAAGGTATTGCCTTGATACAGTCTCAAGCTAAAAAGGAAGAAAAGAGAAGAGTAATCGAAGAGGAAATTTTTTGAGATTCTCAGCCCACACATCCTATTCTTTATTACCACCCACTTTGCTATTTGGTTACTATTATATCTTAAGTTATTAGCTATGGAGTACAGATACATATATAATTATACGATACAGATACAATCGAATACGATTATTCGTCAATTTCTAAAAAATTTAGATATGGATACGTTTAATGATACGTCATTTTTTATATATATTTCTAAAAAACGAGGATACTGATAAATTGAAGATACATTTTCTTTTTCTTAAAAAAATCTAGGATATAGATAAATTTGGCATACAAGTTAATAACAAAAACACAAAATAGAATACAAACATTGAAATACAATATAAAAAGAGCAACATCTAAGATGTTGAAATACAATAGTTAATAAATGCAATAGAAAAGTGACTCATATTACAAAGAAGAAGAGGAAGATTAGAGGGAGAAGTATGAAGATAAACGAAAAACTTCTTTATTGAATTGTTGAAGATATCCAAATGGTTTATATTTTGGTAGACTTTGTGGGGAATCAAATGTGAAGATGAAGATTAGATGATTCTAGGGTTTGGTGTTTTATTTATTTTTTTTTCTTTAATTTTGGACTTGAGTAGTGAGCTTTTTAAATATGTTGCCTAGTTTTAGATTGAGAAAAATTAGATGAGTTAATTGTCTTTTTTTTCTTTAAAAAAAGGTATGCGTAGGAATAGATACGTTAAATCGCGTGTCAAATACGTATCTGGAAAGTATCTATAACTATCGGTATCCGATACGTCACTACAAGAAAAACAGGAACTCTCAACGCCGTTTTAATGCATCGGGAGTTAGGTCGTCGGGAGAGACGGTCTCTCCCGACGAAGTAAAGGACCATTAGGAGTTCCTCGGGAACTCCCGATGCATCCAAACCGGCGTCGAGAGTTCCAAGTAGCGTCGGGAGTTCCTGGTGCCAAATGTTAACCGTCGGGTGACGTCGGGAGAGGGGTCTGGTTTAAACCAGGCCCCTTCTTCTTCCCCATTCCCCCAAAATTTTTTATTTCTCTCCCTCTCAAAAAACCCTAACCCCCCACCGCCGCCGCCCCGTTTTTCTTCCTCTCCCTCTCAAATTTTTCCCTCTTTCTCCCATTTTCCTCCTTTTTCTTCACCATTCTTCCTCCCTCTCCCCATTTTCTCATCATTTTACACTTTACTCCCATTTTCTCCATTTTTCCCATCCAACTTTTCTTCTATTTTTTCAATCAAAATTTTCTTCCATTTCTCCCTTTTCTTCCATCCTTTTACACTTTCCATTTTTCCCATAAAATTTTTCTTCCATTTCTCCCTTTCTTCCATCAATTTTTGCTGCCGCCACCGCCGCCGCTGCTGCAATCAACTGCTCGCCGCCTTGTCATCTCCTTGCCAGTAATTTTCTCATTTTATTTTATCTTGTATATATTTAAATCATATGTGAAATTCCCATTAAAATGTGTTAAATATTGTATTTGCTTTTATTAATTTTCTGAAATTGTTGTACAAATCATTGTTAGATTTTATGTCCTAAAACTCGTAGTTTGTAAATTAATAAATATATTCTGTTTTGTTTTTCGATAAAGTTGTTATTGAAATTGTAATCTTGAATCCAATAAACTAAGGTTTCGAGGCTATTTAATGTAATTTGAACTTTATGTAGTGACATAAATGTGGATCAAGTTCAAATATATAGCCAAAATGGTCTATAGTATATGAATAAGGTTGGACGCTTTATTCTGGGGACACTATGGATGCGGCCCACTTTGTAGATAGTACAAACGATGTGATCCTGAATCGTTCATATAGAGATATGTGAGTGGGGGTATCCTATGTAAAGAGTTTACATAAGACAGAACCATGAAATAGTCACTTTTTACGTTCTAAATACCGTTTTATGTATAAAACTGACTATTTCGTTAATTAATGACCTAGGTAACTTAATCTTAATCCTGAGCTAACTATGAACTCATGTTCACTCAGAATTATCCTTAGATCTACATAGGTGAGGGCAGCTCAATATCGCTGGCCCAATAAGCCTCCCATTTCAGGGGTAAGATCAGGTGGATAGCTGGGAACATAGGGTGCAAGACGGAATTCACTCCTACCCGTTATAGGGACAGTAGATAGGTTGTTCCCTTTAGTACTAAATCCAGGTCTTGAACAAGGGGCCCCACCCTCTCCTTAGTCCGAGAGGGATTCGGTTTATAAGTTGGACCTTAAACCAATTGTTCATTAGAGGATCAGTGGAACTTAAGGAACAAGATATAATCTTGGGGGTAAAACTGTTTTTATGACCCAGCCGAGATTACGAACAACCTGTGAAGGATTAACTTACTCATCATGGTTATATCAAATGGACACAAATATATCTATAGTGAGGGGAGTGTAACTACGGGACTTTAGTGGAATGACCCATTAGTTAACGAATGTTGATTAGCTTCGTCTAAAGAGTTTAGCTAGCTAATCTTGGATCGTTGGAGCCCATGATCTATAGGTCCATTAGGTTCCCGTACTAGCTCATATGGAATAAACTTAGAACAGTATGATAGAATAATTTGAATTGTTTGAATTAGGTAGAGAGAGAGAGAAGCCGATAAGTATATGTGATATAGTGGTCGAGTTTTTTTTAGCTTAGAGATACAGCTTTAATATTTAAATGTGATTTAAATATCAAGAATATGAATACGTTCATATTCGGAAGCTCGAAAATGATGGAATGGTAAAAGTTGTAAAAAGTCAAAGAGTTGACTTTTGACTTTGAAAAGTCAAAACTTTGACCGACCTTATATTCAAATGTGATTTGAATTTTGAGAAAATGATTGCGGATTCATGCTCGGAAGGTCAAAATTAGTCAACATGAGAAAAATCATAAAAAGTCAAAATGTTGACTTTTTAGTCAAAGTTTGACTTTGACCAAATAACTATTTTACCCTTTGACTATAGTTAGTGGAAAAATCCAAACTTTTGTTGGATAATTCCACTAACAAAATAGTGGACTATGTGTTGGCTTATAGTGGAGACATTAAGCCCATTAAGTGAGTGGACTCTAGGTGTTGGGTTTTTTGTGAAGTTTTTTCATGCAATTGTTGCATGCCTTTTTTCTATAAAATGACTTTTCAATTTAGTTAAAGACTTTTGCCATTTTGAAAATTAGTTTTCTGATATTTGGGCTGGAAAATTACAACTTTATGAAGAAAAAAGGAAACACCCAAACCTACTCAAAATTTCATTCCTTATTTTCATCTCTTTTCTCTCTCTCGGTTCTCTTCATCCACCTGGTCCCACAACTCGGTTTTGAGTCCAGAGGATAGTAAGTCAATTCTAGTAGTGGTCCAAAAGATTTCGGGTCGAGATTCAATGAGGAGAAGCGGCTTTCGAGAGCTTCAAAGGTAGCATCTCTACACTTTTAATTCACTGTTTTTCCTTCAATTACATGCTATTATCCTTTAATTTAGAAGAAATTAGAGTGTAATTAGGTCCCAATTCCGCTGCGTATGTCTCGTATTCCATCAATCATGGCCATCAATATTATGCCTATTAAAATCTTATCTAAAATTTTTAACATTTCGATGATGTTGAATAAATGAAAGGCCTATATTAATCTAAAAAATATAAAATAAATCTTTAAACCTCCAATTTGGTACTTAACGCATTTAATATTTTTAAAAAATTTAAAGAATCTACTAGACATAAAACTAAATTTTGTGTCTAATAGAAAATTGAACTTTAAATTTTTTGTCCAATAGGCTTGTAAATTTTAGAAGATGTTGAATAGAAGAAAGGCCTATATTAGACACAAAATTGAAAGCTTGGAGACGTACTAAATAAAACATTTGAAAGTTGTTAAGACAATTTAAGTAGTCTAGGGACCTATGTGTTTATTTTACCTTAAGAAATGAAAATTATAGAACTCAATGCTTAATAATACTTTGTACTTTGTCCTCTAATCCATGTTATTGTTTTGGATTACAAGTTGGTCGAAAAATATTTATTTTTAAGGATGAATAAAGAATGGATTAAACTAGGGAATAAGTTATCCGTGGAGTATAGAGAAGAAGTATCACATTTCTTAGATATGGCAAGGTTTCATGTTAATGATTCAAGACAAATAAGATGTTCATGCAAGAATTGTATGAATTCAATTTGGGAAAAGATAGATATTGTGGAACGACATCTATTAACATATGGAATATCTCCCTCATATTGTGAATGGGTATATCATGGAGAGCCAGTAAACTTATCTAGAAGTCATACAAGTCATTCAATATAGGATGTTGAAGTAGATAGTATAGAGAGTAATCCTGTCGAAGAAAATGAAATGTTGAATCTTATAAACGATTTACAAGTTCCAATTGAAAAAGAAAATGCAAATGAAGGAAGGATTGAGAATAATGAAATGTCCTTTAATGGTCAAAAAAGAGATACCACGAACTTATTCGAGGATTTAATGACCGAAGCATGTAATGAATTATACCCTGGGTGTTCGCAATTTTCGTCCTTAAACTTTTTAGTGAAGTTGATGCATATCAAAGTTCTGAACGATTGGAGTAACAAATCGTTTGACATGTTGCTGGAATTGTTAAAAGCAACGTTTCCAGCTGGCACCTCTATACCTACTTCCTTTTATAAAGCCAAGCGAAATTGCATGATTTAGGCCTAGGTTATGAGTCTATTCATGCGTGCAAATATGATTGTGTATTGTATTGGAAAGAGTTTATAGATTTGCAACAATACCCTGTTTGTGGTGAGTCTCGGTACAAAGTTAATGATGGCAAGGGTAAAAAAATACCACATAAGGTATTGCGTCATTTTCCATTGATATCGAAATTAAAACAATTGTTTGCATCAAAAGAAGGCGCTTCTGACATAAGATGGCATAAAGATAAGCGAGTTGAAACGGATGATGTATTGCGACATGCAACTGATGCAGAGGGATGACATAAATTTTGTGAACGAGGCAGCTGAAAGTGCACATGTAACATTTTTTTTTCTTTACTGTTGTGTTCTTTTTTTTACTTTTAACTTTAGTCGTTCGTTCTTACCCATTTAATTATTATGTCTAGCATCAAATGTTGGAATTACAATCCAGCCCCACTGTAGAAGATTCTCAACCACTAACAGGGGATGAAATCTGTGAGACAGTTTTGGGTAGACGACCCGGATATTCAAAAGGTCTAGGTTGAGGTCCTAAGCCTAAGTCAAGAAGGAGTACCATCTCATCAAGCTTGTCATCTACTCAAGGAACGGAGGCGGGAATGGATGAATTGAGAGTCAATTTCCAACAATCTCAGTCGAGGATTAAGGAACTTGAAGACGTTCAGAAAAGAATGCAAGAGGATTATGCAAGAAAAATGGAAGAAATGAAAAAAATGATTAAAGACATGGTACGATCACTTAGAGGAGACCCATCAAATTAGGTATGATTACTACATTATTTAGTTGTCTAATATGTTGCTATCCTACAGTTATGGTAGCAAATTTTAGTTATGTCTTAAGTAGCTTTATGATAATTAAAGAATCGCTGACTATCATGCAGTTATGGTAGCCAAACAACTGAATTTTGATGTGTTTTTTATTGGCTCTCTCCTTGCCTCTTTTTTTGACTTTTTATTCAACTGTATCTCGCTATCTCCCTGTATTTAGGATCACTAGAAACTTTATAGTCACATCTATAAGAGCACATGTATAACTTCATTTGATCAGCTGAAGATTCAATATTAGGCAAAAGCAAGGTAGAGCCAGACAGTGAAACTTTAGGCTTCAAAAAGGTGTCTTTGCTCTGATTTGGTTGTAAATATGTGTCATTTAAATCTTCAACACTCTCATACAAATTAGATAAGCATCCCACCATGCCTTGATTTTTCAAAAGCCTAATCACAGTCCATGATTCTCGCTCTCTTCCTGAATCTTGCTCTCTCCATGAATCTCGCTCTCTCCCTAAATCTCGATCTCTTACTGCCTCTCGCTCTCTCCTATACTATTCTTTAAAGTTTAGACATCTGTAAGAACAATCTTAGATTGCAAAGATGCCCTCAGTAGCTTCACACCCTAGTTGACATCCAAAGTAATGACTTTCTCCACTAAAGCACCAACTTCTTTGATATTAAACTTGTTCAGGAGAGTAATACTAGAAATGATGGACATTGGTTTCACAGTCAAATCATCCATCACCATGTAAGTAACCACATCCTTCACAAACCCTCCTCCCACATTTATTTTTTCCTGTGTAGTTGCACTATTTTGTGGATTCACAAATTCACAGACTTGGTTCATAACATACGAACAACTCGGACAAAGATATTTAGGATTACTAGAAACTTTATAGTCACATCTATAAGAGCACATGTATAACTTCATTTGATCAGCTGAAGATTCAATATTAGGAAAAAGCAAGGTAGAGTCAGACAGTGAAACTTTAGGCTTCAAAAGGGTGTCTTTGCTCTGATTTGTTGTAAACATGTTTCATTTAAAGCTTCAACACTCTCATACAAATTAGATAAGCATTCCACCATGCCTTGATTTTTCAAAGCCTAATCACAGTCCATGAATCTTGCTCTCTCCATAAATCTCGCTCTCTCCATGAATTTCGCTCTCTCCCTGAATCTCGCTCTCTCTTATACTATTCTTTAAAGTTTAGACTTCCATATGCCCCTTATTTCAGCCACATTCATTTTCTCTCTCTCTTAAATATTTGAAAAACTTTTAACAAATTGACAAAATGGTTTGATCAATGATGATGATAATGATGCCACATACCACACTCATATACAACTAAAATTAAAATTACATATTGTTTTATGAGATTTTTGTAAAGATGATCAAAAGTTGATTTATAAAATTTTTGTATGGATGACCATTTTTTTTCCAATGCAATTTGATTAGCTTTTTAAATTTTTGTTGGCGTCACATATTGTTTTAATTGTTTTTTTCCTCACTTGTTTTAATTGTTTTTTTTTCTCACATATTTTTTTGCTCACTTTCTTACTCTTATTCTCTCCATTTGGTTTATTTGGTATCTAAAAAACTCTGTTTGTTGTCAAAGAAAGAAAAAATAAAATTTTCATTTATTGTCTTCGTTGTTGTGATTAGAAGCAAAATATGGAAAAAGTAGTGTTGTTTTATTGAGATGATCCTCTTTATTTTCCCTTTAAACGTAAATTATTAATGCAAAGAGCAATAGTTAGCTGCAGTCTAAGTTACACCCAGTTTCATATATTCATTCCTCAAACCATTTTGGGGACAAATTTGAGTTTTATGTGTGTTGGTCATCATTATTTACTCGTTTTGATGTTCATTACCACCCATATTGGAGTTTGAACGTGTTGTGGATGTTTATCGATATAACATTTCAATGTTTTTGTTTTATCGTAGAATGCTGTTCGGAGATGAGCTGGGACAATTGTTGAAGATGCTGTGTTCGAGAAGTGTTCTAGATGTTGTATTTGTGATATGAATGTTTATCAACCTCGTTTGGATATTGTAATTTCTAGTATTGACTTCGTTTGGATATTGTAATTTTTTTTACTTGTTATAAAATGGACTTCATTTTCGTTTATGTGAATCTTTATTTGATATAATATGTTTTACAAGTTTCCAGATCAAATTTTAAAAAATTACAAACGATACATATAGGATCCCCCGACGCACTTTAAAACGGCGTCAAGAGTTATGGTGGAACTCTAGACGCCTACGTGGCGTCAGGAGTTAGGGGAACTCCCGACGTTTACGTGACGTCGGGAGCTAGGGGGAAACTCCTGACGTACTACAATACGTTGGGAGTTCCCCAATAACTCCCGACGCCGTTTAAAAGTGCGTCGGGAGATCCTCTCAATGGGTTTCTCCCGACCAAACTCCCGACGACCGTTTATGCATCGGGAGATCCTCTCCCGACGAATTTTCCACACTTTTCCGACAAAATGTGACGTCGGGAGAAGTCAGATTTCCTGTAGTGCGTGTCTGATACAGATTTTTTACCTCACATAAAATATCTGTGCTTCATAGGTTATTAATTTAATCGATAAACTCCCTATAATTAAATAAGTGTTACAATCAAGTGCGTGTGTTATTTGATATTCATTTAAAATATGGACAAACTTGTCAATTTTTAAATCTATTAAGAAGAAATGCTTACGTAGAGTACCTTCGAGACCAAGAAGTAAAATGTGTTGAAGGAAGTGATTTCATTTTCATTTTAAAAAATAAAAAGAAAAGAATTCTCAAATCCATAAGAAAGCCAAAATCATGAAATAGTTATCTGAGAAGTGACAATCTTGCATCTAACAACCTCCCAGATCTTGCCTAAAAAAAAAAAGAAAAAGTAGATTTTGTTTTTCTGGTATCTCAACTCCACCAAATTGGAAACTTTTCCATTGAGAACTGTGTCTAAAATTTTCAAGTCTGGAATCATTTTGGTGTAAGTGAGCAGTTTTAATTTCGGATAAACTCAATCAACATCTGAAGTGGCTATAAGTATCATCGTCAATGTCACACTTCACCTGTCTGATAAACTCAATTAAACATCTGAAGTGGCTACAAATATCATCGTCAATGTCGCCCTTCACCTATCTAAGTTTGTTGCTGGTGAGAGCTCTCCCACTCAATAAACTTTTTTTAAATAGATTTGTGAATTGACAAGTTTGTCCATATTTAATTGAACATCAACTAATACATAGATTTGATTACAAAATTTAAAAAAGTATAGAGAATTTATTGATCAAATTAATAATTTAATGGTGTAATAGTAACAAACCCAATAGTTTAGGAGTTGTTTGTTCAATTTTCTCTATATTTTATATATAGCTATTGATACTTGATAATATATATCTATACTATTTATAAATGGGCAAAAGGGAATAATTTTATGTTCCTTATATGTCCTTGCATTTTTTTTGTAAGGACCATTTTGTCCTTATATACCCTTTGTTTCAAATCCTTTTTAATTTGACAAGACACTCATCTTCTCGTAATATAAGAATGAGCCTATGGAAGAGAAATGAGATCCTCTTCAAATATATCACATTCTAAGCAAAAAAAAATTTAAAAGGAAATATTTCTAAAAAGAAATATGAAGAAACTCACGTATCATATTTCTTTCTTTACGTTGTGGTGGTAATCGTCGTCGCCTTAAGTGTTTTCAATGAGGCTATCATACCAAGATCGCTAAAGTAATCACCTTATATTTTCATGATTGACATTTAGTTTTTGTTTTTTTATGTTGAATTAGTGTTTGCTTTATGGGATTTTGAACTTTGGAGGGATTTGATTTAGAAATTCTAAAAAAAAAACATTTAGTTCACTTATTGAAGATTTAAGGGGTAATCCATCATTGCTATAAAATATTTTGATCAATACTACTACTTTTAAATATTTTGATCGATATTTTGCATTTTTTTAAGTGGCTTCCATAAAGAGCATCATGCCATTGTATGGGTTTCAATTGCTTGGCATTTTCTTTATTAGATGATTAGTACGTTTCTTTTTCTTGTTGGATTGATTTTTTGAAAAAGAAATATTGAAATGATGTTAAAAGGCAATCTACACTTCTATAAAATATCAACAACCTTTTTTTTAGATATTTTGATATAAAATTTATGATCTTTTTAATTCAATTGGAAATATTTGATTTATTTATTTTGTCCGCATATTAAAGATTTGAGACGCAATCTACTACAATCCACCACTTCTTCAAACCACCTGTTGCAACAATCCAACATTTTCCATGATTTTTTCTTTCTTGCAATGAAGTCGTCCTAGGATTCACTTTTTGTCCCATCACCATTATTCATCATATTCAGTACTTTTTCAATGTATTCATATGAAAAGTTTTGATTATTGTGTGTGTGTGTGTTTTTTTTGTTTTTTTTTTTTGTCAAATCAATGGACCCTTTATCATTGAATCAATTTAGGAGTTTATTATTATTTTGTTTGCATTTTTTATTGTGATGGGATCACGTGATGAGAAAGATGTGGATGAGAAAGTGGGTAACACACATTTTCTTTTTATCTCCATGGTTTCATAGATAAGATAATTTCCATGTTTATTTTTCCTTATTTTTATTCTTTAAATTGTTATCTAAATGCAATTTGATTTATATATTTTAAATTTTTTTAATTTAATTGTAATTACTTTATATGCTTTTAAAAATAAAATCAAGTTTTTCCCAACATTAAAATTGACATAAATAATTAATGGATTGGCAGGAAAAAAATCCATTCAATGTTTTACTTTAATAGTTATATTATAAATGAAATATCTCATTTATATTTTAAATAATGTACAATATCAAAATTGTTGGCAAACAAATCTTCGATGATCACAGGAATTGGTTGTTTCAAAATGAAAAATATCTTTTTGGTATGATTATAACCTATAAGACTTGCAAAATCTATTGTTAGAAAAATAACAAAATCTTTAAAATTAAAGAAAAATTAACTTGCTGATTTTATATTCTTATCTTTATTTTTAAGAATTTTATCGCTTCTAGTTATATTTGTAATCTTTAATAATCGGTGTCTTTTGCTTGATTGCTTGAGACTGAGATTTTTTTAAGCTTTCACGAAGATTGTTTAACCATCTTATATAAACAAATTAAACTATGATATGAATTATAAAAGAATTTTATTAATTGGAGTTAAAAAGTTTACACCAATACAAACTTAAATAATTTTAAAAGTATAACATTTTTAAGGTAAATAATTGTAAGAATATGATATTTTTAGTCAATTTTGTAGTTAATAATTTTCTTAAGAAAATATATTAGTATAACTCAAATTTAAAAAGGGGTGAATTTCAAAAATAGAAAAAATAAGGAAACTATTTATCCAAGTAAAATTTTAATTTTTTTTTAGGTCGATAGAAGCTTATTAGTGATAAAAACTGATAGAAGTTTAACAGTGATAGAAACTAGAGATGTCCAAAAAATCCACGGGGTCAGGGCCCTGGCCGAACGAGGCGGGGAATCCCCGAATACACAGAGAATGGGGGAGGGAGTGGGGAATTTTTTTTTCCGTTTATAATTCGGGGCCGGAAACGGGAAATATATTCCCCGTCCACGGCTCTGCCCCATTTTTTCGTCCCGTCCCGACTTTGTATATAAATTATAAATTTTTAATGTATATATATATATATTGTAGACTTTATTAAGATAATTATGGATGTTTTAATTATTTAAGTTCAAGATTTTTATTACTTTAATTCTTTAGATATTGTAATGTTTAAGATAAGATGCTCTAAATGTTTAATTTTTATTTTTACAAATGATGAGTATTTAGTAATTTAATAATATTTTTTAAATTGCATGTGTATTATTGTTTTAATTAGTAAAATTGATAATATTTCATTTAAATCAAAGTTCCTATGAAAATGTTTAAAGAATCGTAAAAAAATATATTTAATTGAAATTAAAAAAAATGTTAGAACAAAATAAAGGCGGGACATTTTTCCCCACGGGGAACTAGATCCCCGTGGAATCCCCACCCTGGGATGGGGAATGGAATAGGGGGCGGGAGCGGGGACGGGGAAGACTTCCTCGTTCCCATCCCACCCCATGGACATCTCTAATAGAAATTGATAGAAGTCTATCCGTGTCTATTAGTGTTTTTTTTTTTACTATTTCTATAAATAGTTTTACATTTTTTCAATATGGAAAAATTTCTCTTTAGACATTAATAATATTTTAGTTGCCACACTACAAAATTTGATTCATTACTAGTCTCCTTAAAATAAGCAAATACAAAATTCTTTCGCATTACACCTCAATCACACACAAGATTTAAAACATTAGTATCGATTGAAAAATCGATGTCTTGATTTTATAGAAATTTTAATAAAAATATCGATAAAATGTCGATTTCAATTGATATTTTTGGAAAATTATAAAAACAAAAAACAAAAAATAAATTTAAATTAATAAATAAATATTTTATGATTTTTAAATAAGTTAATATGTCTATTATTTATGTTATATTTACAGTAATGACATTTTGTTCCTTATTTTTTTTATATTTAGTAGATTTTTCTATGGTATAATAAAAATATTGATTTATTTCTCATGTCGATATCAAACCCATATAAACGTAGAAATATCGACGAAGATACCGATATATCAATGTAAATTTAATATTATAGCCACACATTCGAAAAGTTAATAAACATTTTCTAAAAAAGAAATAAAAATTTGCCACGACCAAAAAAAAGTTAATAAACATTTTCGCCTTCTCCTTCCCAATGATACTGATTCTATAGAGTAAATGACAAAAAATGTTACGTCGTTAAGTATTTTTCAGGGATCTCAGAGGCAAAGTTCTCTTCTCCCACCATTAAAAAAAAAAAAAGAAAAATAAAATAAAAAAAGGTAAGCCAAGTCACAAACAAACTTAGAGGTTTCTTCGAGTTTGTTCCCTCTTGATTTTGATGTTAAATCTTTAAGTTATGTTTGACTCATCAAAGATTTTGATTAATTTCAACAGAAATTTTCGATTCTGGGTGGATGTAAAGGATACCGATAGATCGCATCAGAGAGAAGTAAGAAAACTAGTTTTGGAGTGAGGAATTGAACAAATCGGAATTGAAGAAGGAGAAATCAATCAGTTTGTGAAATTAGTGTGAGATTTGAAAGATTTTCATCGATGAAAGGGCAAAGTTCTCATCTTGCTCCACCTTCAAACTCTGTTTTCCAATCAATCTCCGTTCTTTCTTTTATTTTATTTTCTTTAAGCATGTTGTTGGCAACAATTTCTTCCTTGTTATAGTTTTAATATTAGGAATTTTTTGTTATTGTAAATTTCTTTATTATATTTTTCTTTGATGGTCTTTTCTATGCTTTCCTTCTTTGGTCACTCTTGTACACTTGAATATATATATATATATCTTTAATGAATGGAATAAAGTATTATGATTCTCTCAAACCAAAGAGTTTTGCATCGTATCTGACTTTAGAAAATTAAGGTTTCATGGAGGGGTGGATTTATACTTTTGCTCATCGTCGTCATCCTTAGTTTGTTCGTCGTCGTCCGTTGGAAACAGGTGAGTTATTTTTCTTTGCTAGTTTTCGACATTGCTCAGTCCATCGAAGAGCTCGGACACCGATCTACAAAACCCCAAGTTCGATGTCCATCTGACCAATGTGTGAGGCTCCTCACGTCCACCTTCCTCTATCATTGATCTACGTGTCGTTGTGTGTAAGCACATGCACTACTTGTTTTTGTTCGTCTTCTATGGGTGTCATCGGAGTTGCTTCCTTTCTTTGGTGGCATGTTTGTTTGGGCTATGTATTCACTGTTTGTGGTTCATTGAAGAAAAAAATCTCTTCGGTAAATTAGGTTTGCTTCTCTTCTGTCCGGATTTTTTTTTTTTTTTTTTATGAGTTAATGGCTGACAAGAAACCATTAATCATGTCTAAGATGATTTCTATAGTGCCAAAAGTAACTGAACACAAGTTGAATGGATTAAACTACTATTCATGGAGCATTAAGATGGATGATTATATCACTAAAGTGTCACCAGCTGATGCTACTAAAAAGATTTAGTGGAGGGATAATTCAAGAATGCTTCTATAAATAAAAAATTCTATTAACCATGAAATCATTGTGAATCAGTCAAGGAACTACTAGAATATTTGGGTTTTTTTTTTTTTTTTTATTCTTGGAAAGAGCACATTATTAGAGTGTCTGATGTTTGTAAGACTCTATATCAATCTGATCAAGGAGAGAAATCCCATACAAGTTACTTTGTGAAAAAAAAAAAAAAATACATGTGTTGAATTCAATACCTTGATGCCAATTAGCATTGATCCAAAAGTTCTAATGGCTCAATGCGAAAAGTTGTTTATCATGAGTTTCTTAGTTGGTCTTGCACCTAAATATGAGATGGCCAAAGATCAAGTTTTGTCAAGCTCAAACATCTCATCATTAAGTAGTCTATACTTGAATACTTCGTACAGAGAAGCTACAAGCAGTTATGTCATCTGATTCTAGTAATGCTTTGATTGGGCACACAAATGATTATAAAGGTAATAAGGGGTTCAAATAGCTCCAAACGTTATCCCAATAACCAACTATCAAATTCAAAAGATGTCGTTTGATATTACTGTCGTAAACCTGGCCATACGAAACGTGAGTGTAGAAAATTGTTGAATAAGGATCAGAGGGTGCCATCTGCATATGTCACTTCTACTCCTGATAATTTTAACAAGTCAATTATGATTTTTGTAGAGGATTTTGATAAATTTCAACAGTATCAGAAGTCATTGACAACATCATCTTCTACTCCTATTACTGCCATCGTAGAGATAGGTGACATCTAAAAATGCCTTCTTTTCTCCACTTTCAAATGGGTCATTGAATTTGACACTACATACCATATGATAGGTAACTCCAGTTTATTCTCTAATTTTTGTACATCTACCTCTTCACCTAATGTCACTATAGCTGATGGAACTTCCACTCTTGTTTTAGGATCGAGAACTATCCATCTTATTGAATTGATTTCTTTGTCATTAGTTTTAAATTTACCACATGTCTCTTCTAATTTGATTTTGGTCAGTAAACTCATTCATGATCTACATTGTTGTGTCTCCTTTTTTTTTACTGGTTATTTCTTATTTCAGGATCTTACGGTGAAGCAAACTATTGGTAAAGGGCGTAAATTTGGAGGTCTTTAGATTTTTTAACCACAAATTCCTACAGCCATCACATGCTGTAGTATGTCATCTCTCTTTGAAGAACATTGTCGTTTGGGTCATTCGTCTATCTCTGTGTTGAAGAGTCTTCGTCCCCAGCTTCAACATTTGTCTTCTTTAGATCTTGAGTCATGCCAGTTTGCTAAATTTTATTGTTTGAGTTTGTATCCTCAAGTCAATAAACTAGCTAGTGCTCTGTTTGAATTAGTTCATTCTGATGTTTGAGGTCCACGTCCTTTTGAGTCAAAAGGAGGGTTTCAGTATTTTGTTACATTTGTCGATGACTATTCTCGTGTAATGTGGTTAGATTTCATGAAAAATTGTTCTGAGTTACTTTCTCATTTCTCTAACTTTCATGCTGAAATTCAAACTCAGTTTAGTGGTGCTCTTAAAATCTTACGGAGTGATAATGGCAGAGAATATTTCTCTCATGCCTTCAAGTCTTATTTACATGCCCATGGCATTCTTCATCAATCTTCTTGTATTAATACTCCATCTCAAAATGGGTTGCAAAATTAAAGAATCATCATCTTCTTGAGACAACTAGAGCCTTAATGTTTCACATGCATGTTCCCGATGGAACAAACACATACACAACGGAAGGAAAAACGAATCTAAAGTACTCTAATTAGGGTAATTTCAAAGAATAAGCATGCAAGTAAAATAAGAACAAAGGGATAGAAGAAATACAATATTTGTAGACTCAAAAACTTTTCCAAATTAGCTCCAATCTCCACACGAACAGTTCGTAGACCACCACGAGAGTCTTCCCGACTATTCTCCAACCATAGAACAGGAGGGTGGGATCTGGTGAGTGACTAATTTGGAAAGGAAAAGACTAAGTGTTTGAAAGAAAATAAGAGTTGAGATTATCAAATAATCTCATAAAAGCTCACTTGGCCAAGAGTTTCAAAATTCATGAAACTCTTCTTTTTAAAGACCATTTCATGCAAAACATGTAACTTTGAGTTTGATGAGAATTTGACACTAAAAAATTCACTAACTAAAAGTGGGATTAATGGGGCAAGTGTCTTCAACTGAAGACAACACTTAGCAATGCAAATGTTGGTATTTTCCGCTCACAATTCTTGGATCTTTCCACCAGCTTGGTCAAAGGTCAAAGTTTGACTGTCCAAAGTCAACAAATTTGACTTTTTGACTTTCAAAGTCAAAAGTCAACATTTTGACTTTCATTGCATTTTTTACCTAGTCAACAATTTTGACTTTTAATGCAATTTTGACCAATTATATTTAATTTCAAAATTAATTCTAATAATTAATTTTAAAATTAAATTAGAATTAAATAATTCATTAAACAATTTACTTAATTTAATTTAATTTAATATTAAATCCAACACTAATCCCATTTAATATGAATCCCTTTTCATAATCTTGATATTTAAATTTTATTTTAATATCTCCTATTTTATCTTTTTTTATGTTTAATTTACAATTAAACGTTAGGTTAAATATATTGTAAATATTTAATGCTTGCTCCAAAAACTGAATTTGAATACTTCAAATTCATTCGTCACACTATTTTAAGGTTTAGTCCGATATGAGCTAGTAGAGGGACCTCATGAACCTATAGATCATGGGCTCCAACGATCTGAGATTAACCGGCTAAAATCTTTAACCTAATTAACCACCATTTGTTAACTACCGGGTCACTCCACTAAAGCCTAGTAGTTGCACTACTCTTACTATAGATATATTATGTCCACTCGATATAACCATGATTAGTAAATCAACCCTTTACAGTGTTGTCTGTAATGACGGCTAGGTTAAAAGTTGTTTTACCTCCGGGATTACATCTTGCTTCTTAAGTCTCATGGATCCTCTAATGAACAATTGGTTTGTAATCCAATCAATAAATCGAGTCCCTCTTGGGCCAATGAGAGGGTGGGCCCCTTTGTTCAAGACCTAAAGTCAGCACTTAAGGGAACAACCTCTCTACTATCTCTGAAAGCGGGTAGGAGAGAATTCCATCTTGTACCCTATGTCCCCAGCTATCTATCCGATCTTACCCCTGAAATGAGAGGCTTATTGAGCTGGCACTGTTGAGCCAACCCTCACACATACAAATCTAAGGATAATCCCGAATAAACGGGAGTTCATAATTAGCTCAGGATTAAGGTCAAGTTACCTATATCATCGCTTTGATATAGTCAGTCTTAAAAAGTAAAAAGCGTTATAAAGTAAGGGTGACTTATTTCTTGGTCTGATCTTATGCAAATTCGTTGCATAGAACGCCCTCGCTCCTCATAATACATGAACGAATCAGGATCACTTCGTTTATAGCACTTTACAACAAATTGTAACAACTACAGAGTGCGTCTGATAACTTGTAGAAATACAAGTTATTGACTCTCAAAAGTTGGAACAATCAAGATTCTTAATGATAAAATATCATCTATCTTAAAGGAAAACGCATGGAATTCTTCAAACATTACTAGCCTTTACAGAAACATTCTTTTTGATAAAATTGCGTCACTAACGCATCTTATCGCAAGATTTCAATTAAACTCGCTAAATGTCGCAGGCTCAACTAACACAAAGGCATGCGTGTGAAGGATACCAACACATAAAAGATGCATTGGTTTGTGTTGTCCTGTCAAATCACCACTTATAAGTATGGGTATTTGAATGTCGGTGTCTGAAAAGAAGCTGAAATGGCAAGCGGCTAACCAATACATGGAAATTAATGTTGTCATATCACAAGTTGCTGAGGGAAAATGGCTATGAATAAAATACTTGCAATCGAAAAAAGCAGCATAACATAGGTAGAGTATCTTAGAGCTTAGATTATAGTAGTTTTTCTGCTGCAAGAAGAACACAGGAGGAAAAGAACCATTGCCATTTTTTATCAAGGAGAATTGAAGAGAACCAAGCTCGAGAGAGAACTTTTCTTCATTTCTTTAATAAGTTGGTCGTACACACATTAAGATCAAGCCAAAGACGACAAGAAATTGAACTCTGCGACTTGACTCTTTTCTTTTTACTTTACTTCTATTCATCATACTATGTGATTAAGTGTTGTTATTGTAATGACAAATTCGTTCTTTATAAAATCATGCATTTGATCCATCACATTTTCCTCTGCTTACAATCTACTGTGTTAAATGCATCAAGAGAATAGGATAGCTAGAAACGCATCAAGTCAGAATGCACAGTAGCTTTAGAGATAAAAAATACTTGTGCTTCACTGCTTTCTGTAACCACCGCATGCACCCTAGAGATAGGAATATGTGGCATATGCATTGAGAAATGTTGAATGATTAGATAAACAGAAACTCAATGCATTGACATACATTTGATTGTAAACAAGTATTTTCATCTTCATTCCTACCTACATTTTTTCGTTTTCATCTTATTTTGATCAACGTATTCACCTATCACTTAGCACCATTCCTTCATTGAACCCTATATTTCACTTGAACTCTTTTTTCTTCTTATACCATGCAGTTAAAATAGTGTAGATAACTTTTTCAGCATTTATTTAGAACCCTTTGTTGTAACGCATGGCTTGCGTTAGTTTAACCTAAATCCCTGTGTTCGACCCTGGACTTACCAGGAACATGAATTAGATTTATACTTGGATATAGCTCAGGTAAATCTTGTACACATTAGCGAGAGAGTGTAATGAATCACCCAATCTTCTCACCTAGAGAAGTCATTTACCATTCATCCTCATTTACATCAATATTATCTTCCATCTCTACTTATAATATATTCCTAGCATACATCACAAAAGCACGAACAAGTTTTTGGCGTCGTTGCTGGGGATTTAGCAACAAGGCTAACCAGAATTTTTCTTGTCTCTTTTGGAGAAAACTTGCAGCTGAGGGAGTGTTACAAGCTAAGCCTAAGCTTGTAAACTTTTTATGAGCAGGGAAAACACTCTAGAGCTCCTATACGACCTCGAAATTGAAAGGACCTTTAGATGAACGTAGAAGGAAAAAACTAAGATAGCAACAACAAAGACAACAACAAATGGTGAATGAACAGATAAACCATAACTTAGCTCAGCAATTACCCAATGGTGCCCTAAATCCAATCCTAATGGTGAACAATAGTACGCATCCAATGTAGGAGTAGGCGTCACCTATTCTGTATGACTTTTTGCCAGGGATCATATACCCGATGCCAAAAGGAATGAGATTTGAGATGAAGTCCGTAATGCTCCAGATGCTTCAAACAAAAGGTCAGTTTGGAGGTGCCCATGGTGAAGATCCACATGCCAACATGAAATGCTTCCTAGAAACATGCAACTCGCTTGTGATTCTTGGAATCACCCCGGAAGCCATCAGACTCTCTTTATTCCCCTATTCTCTTCGCGATGATGCAAAGCAATAGACAAGTTCCCTGGAACCTGGCGAGATAACAACGTGAGAGAAATTAGTGGAAAAGTTCATGCAAAAGTATTTCCCTTCTACCATTAACGCAAGGAGGCATAGAGAAATTATGAACTTTGAACAAGGAGAATTTGAAACATTGAATGTCGCATGGGAACACTTCAAGGGATTAGTCAAGAACTATCCTAACCACAAACTACCTTTAACTATTCAAATGAAAACCTTTTATGGGGGGTTGAATCGAGCTTCTTAAATGACAGCTAACGTAGCCGCAGCTGGCGGCATAATGGATAAGACTTACAATGAAGCTAAGGAAATATTAGATCGCATTGTCAAACACAACATGGAATGGGTGGACGATACTTACGATGCCAGAACAGACAATAGGAGGCGTTCTCAGAATATGAACAATATCGATTCAAACACAATAGCCACACTTTCTATACAGGTGGCTACCATGGCAAACCTTTTGCAAACTCTATCATTGGGAAATGTAACTCGCACTCAAAAGGTGAATCAGGTGGATGCATTCATACAACCCATGGTTAGCTGTGTGGGCTGTGGAGAGCCTCACTCTTATAATGACTGCCCGCAGAATCCGCAGTCAGTCTACTTTATAAAAAATAACTTATTCTCGAACACTTAGAACCCTAGATGAAGAAACCATCCAAATTTTTCTTGGGGAGGTCACTAGCAAGAACAACATCAACTGGGAACAAACCAATAGCAGAGGTAGGGACCGCCGCCTGGATTCCAGTCATCACAACAACCTCAGCATCAATCCTTCAATAGAGGTGGTCAGGCGTCGAGTTCAACATCTCCGCTTGAAAATCTCTTGAAGAAGTACATGGCCCAGAATGACGCATTGTTAAAGAGCCAGACATCATCTATTAAGAACTTGGAGATGCAAGTCGGATAGATTGTTAGTGAACTGAAGAGTTGGCTGCAAGGAGTGCTTCCTAGCACCATGGAAACTTCGGGAAGTAATAATGGGAAGGAGTAATGTCATGCAGTGACATTGTGAAGTAGTAAACCTCTAGTGGAAAAGAAGATGAACTCAAGAAATAACAATCCTTTAGCAGATGAGCACACAGCGTACACAAAGGCATTTGAAGATCGAAAAGAATCGAGCACGTTTAACGTAGGGTTGCCTGCAGTGCAGCTGAATGCACCATTCCCTAGACACCTGCAAAAAAAGAATGATGATAGCAATTCAAGCATTTCCTTGAAATCCTAAGGCAATTTCACATTAATATTCTATTTATAGAAGCCTTGGAGCAAATTCCAAAGTATGTAAAGTTCCTAAAGGATGTTCTAACAAAGAAGAGAAAAGTCAGCGAGTTGGAAGTCATGGCACTAACGTAGGAATGCAATGCTTTGATTAATAACAAAATTCCTGAGAAGTACAAGGAACCGGGAATCTTTACATTCCCTTGTTCAATTGGAGGGATAATCGTGGGTTACGCGTTGTGCGACTTGAGAGTCAGCATTAACCTCATGCCTCTTTTAGTTTTCAAAACTCTAGGAATTGGTGATTTGTAACCCATTTTTGTGATGTTTCAGCTCACTGACACGACAATCACGTACTCGAAAGGAAAGATTGAAGATGTTTTGTGAAGGTTGACAAGTTTATATTCCCAGCAGATTTCATTATTGTAGATTATGAAGCAGATCGGAATGTTCCAATCATCATTGGATGCCCATTCCTTGCCACTGGGAAGCTATTGATAGACGTGCACAAGGGAGAGTTTACTATGCGTGTGGACAACCAGAAAGTAAAATTTAATATGTTGAATGCATTGAAGTTCCTAGATGATTAACAACGTCAACTTGACAGTCCAATTGAGTTACTTGATGAAGAAGAAATGGACCAAATCTGCGAGGTCCATGCATTGGGGGAAACCATAAGAAAATTTGAACCACTAAGTTTGAATGAGCGGAAAACCAAACCAACGCGGCCATCCTTAAAAGAACCACCAGCACTATAACTAAAACCTCTACCTCATCATTTAAAATATGCTTTTCTTGGATCCAATGAAACTTTTCCTGTGATTATTTCAGCCAATCTGTCTAAGCCTAACGAGTGTTCGCTTTTGTAGATGTTGTGAAGGCATACGCGTGCAATTGGGTGGATGCTGGTTGATATTCATGGCATCAGCAAGCCCATTCTACTACATGCACAAGATTTGGCTGGAGGAAGGGAAAACTAGATCGATCAAACCTTAGCGCAGGCTAAATCCCGTAATGAAAGAAGGGGTGTAGAAAGAAATCATCAAGTGGCTCGACGTAGGGGTAATTTACCCTATCTCTAACAGAAGTTGGGTGAGCCCAGTCCAATGTGTCCCTAAGAAGGGAGGCACCACTGTGATAGTTAACAACAATAATGAACTCATTCCCTCAAGAACTGTCGCAGGGTGAAGAATATGCATGGATTACAGGAAGCTCAATGCATCGACAAAGAAAGACCACTTCCCTTTTCCTTTAATTGATCAGATGCTTGACTGGCTAGCTGGCAAAGAATTTTATTGTTTCTTAGATGGATACTCCATATATAATCAAATTCTTATTGACCCTAAAGACTAAGAGAAAACAATGTTCACATGCCCCTTTGGAACATTGCATTCAGACGCATGCCCTTCGGGCTATGCAACACACTAGGGACTTTCCAGAGATGCATGATGGTAATTTTCTCTGACTTTCTAGAACAAACCGTTGAAGTTTTTATGGATGATTTTTCTATTTTTGGGGACTCATTTTGATCCTACCTAGACAACTTAGAGGTTGTTCTCGCATGATGCAAGGAAACAAATCTTATACTAAATTAAGAGAAATGACACTTCATGGTGACTGAAGGTGTTTTCTTAGGACATAAGCTGTCCAAAGTAGGATTAAAAGTTGAAGAAGCGAAAATTGACGTCATAGCCAAACTTCCCTCGCTTGCGAATGCTAAAGCACTACAAAGCTTCTTAGGCCATGCGGGCTTCTACAAAAGGTTTGCGAAAGGATTCTCTCAAATTGTGGACCTCTGAGCGCATTGTTAGAATTAAACATGCCCTATATATTTGATGAAGACTGCATCAATGCATTCGATACATTGAAATATGCATTAACAATAGCTCTGATACTGATAGCCTCAGACTGGATGCAACCCTTCATTTTGATGTGCGATGTGAGTGATGTAGTAGTTGGAGCCATGTTAGGGCAGAAAAAGGAAATCTGATACATCCCATCTCTTTTGCTTCAAAGACATTAAACGAGTCTCAGGAACATTATATCACTACTGAAAAGGAGATGTTGGCGGTAGTGTTTGGTATTGAGAAGTTTAGAGCATATTTGATTTGTGCGGTAGCAACAATTTATATAGACCACTCCGCTATTAAGTTCCTGATGGACAAAAAGGACAAAAAACCAAATTGAAATCAGAGATGCATTTCTTGATGAATGCCTGCGTAAAATTGAAGACAGGTAACCATGGTATGTTGACATTGTTAATTATTTAACCATAAAACAATTTCCTGAGCACTTCAATGCACAATAGAAGAAACGACTTATTTATGATAGGAAGTTCTATTTCTGGGACGAACTGTTTCTCTATAAGCAAGGTTCCTACTCCATTATGCATTGATGCATTCCAGAAGTTGAAACACAATGCATCCTGGCTGAATGTCACAACTCTCCTTATGGGGTCATTTCAGAGGATAAAGAACTGCTGCAAGAGTTCTTCAAAGTGGGTATTTCTGGCCCACCCTCTTTTAGGATGCTAAGGAGTATGTGCTGAAATGTGATCCCTGCGAACACACTGAAAATATTTCTTCAAGGGATGTTATGCCTCTGAATAACATATTGGAAGTTGAGTTGTTCGATGTATGGGGCATTGATTTCATGGGACCTTTATCTCTGTCTTGCAGACAACAATACATTTTGTTAGCAGTCGATTATGTATCAAGGTGGATTGAGGCTGTAGCGTGTGCCAAGAATGATGTGGCAACCGTTTAGAAATATTTTGCCAGAAACATTTTCATGAGCTTTAGAACACTTAGGGCGCTGATAAGCGATGAAGGTACACATTTCATTAACCATATCATTTCTAAATTACTTGCTAAATATAATGTTAGGCACATAATTCCTACAGCATACCACCCCCAAACCAATGGTCAAGCTGAAGTATCGAACAAAGAGATCAAATTTATATTGGAAAAAGTGGTCAACGCATCCAGGAAAGATTGCACACAAAAGCTGGATAAGGCAATATGGGCTTACAGAACTGCCTACAAGACGCCAATAGGTATGTCTTCTTATTCATTGGCATTTGGAAAAGCATGCCACTTACCCTTGGAATTGGAGTACAAAGCATTTTGGGTAGTGAAGAAGCTAAATCTAAATTTGGAGATCACTAGTGAACATCGCAAGCTGCAACTCGACAAGCTCCATGAGTGGCGGCTTAACGCATATGAAAATGCCAAGATCTATAAAGAAAAGACCAAGTGTTGGCATGCCTAACGCATCGGTAAGAAAGAATTTTATTTTGGTCAAAAGGTCTTGCTACTCAACTCATGTTTGTGATTGTTCCTAGGAAAATTGAAATCCAGGTGGTTAAGACCATTCATTGTAAAAATGATCTTTCCTCACGAAGCTATGGAACTTACACGAGAGGATGGTACAAACGCATTCAAGGTAAATGGGCAACAGGTGAAGCCTTAACTTGAAGGAAATCTAGAACGTAAAAAATCATCCCTCCAGCTGCGCGAAGCTATCTGAAGCTCGCGTTGAAGCCTCCCTGCGTTTGATCAAACACATATTCCATGGACGCTCTCTCTTCATCATTTTTTGCTTTATGTATTTTATGCTATTGATTTTCCATTTTTTATGATTCTTGTTTAAATTTCTACTTGCTTTGATTCTTGCTTTGATTTCTTTGATTGCTTCGATCTTGCTTTGATCGCTTTTTATAATAAAAAAAAACGCTTATTTTTTAATGTCTGTTTGAACCAACTTGAAAAGTAAATGCATTAGGATTAAATCAATGCATAGCCATGCGTTAGAGGTTGAAAAGACACTCTTCAAGGGGGTCAACCACTCGAGTATTTGGAAGCCTAAGACGTATCTCTTCACATTCGCAATTAGTAGGCAACCTAAATGCCCTAATCGACTAACACATCAAAGCTGTCCTTTCGTCTCTCTCTCCTAGGTTGGTCTATAAAAGAGCTCCCAAACCCCTTTGCCTTCTTCTTTATCTTCCACGAGCCCTCTGTGTTTAAGAAAAAAAATCGACCAGCCCTCACCGTTCGACCAAGCAGCTGCTCCATTTAAAACTTCTACCACCCAATTAAATCCACCAACAACCCTCTTAGCTCTGGCAATTCTGCGTTAGAGCACAACCCAACCGACCCTATAAAATTGGCTCGTCGAGATGAACAAGAGGTCTTTGAACCTATATTAGCAAGTTTAGACCCTAGGCAGGTGGAGAGATGGATCAAATGATGCGTCCAGAACCAACCAACGCATTAGTCGAGGTAATGGATGAGGCTGATCGTTTTGCAATTTTGTTGGAAGAGGAATTAGAAGAAGAAAAAAATGAAAAAAGAGAGAGAGAGGTTAGCCTTGACGCATTGCATCCATGACAATCTGATACGAATGATGGGTCATCAAAAAGGAAAAGAAGATAAATAAAGATGAAGTTAATGAATAGCATATTGCACCTGGCCCTATAGGTGTAATGCATGAACATTGCTCTGACTCAAGTACGACAGAACGCAGGCTCGAGAAGTATAGGCCTGCATGTCAAGGGCAAAAAAAAAAAACTCTACAAATGGAATTAGAAAAGGAGTTAAGGGGACTAGCTCGTGAGGCGAGGCAATTTGTAGCTGATGCGTAGTAAATGTGATGAAATAATGCCATGAAATTGCGGTGATGAATTATGTGTTGCTCATTCAAGTTTTCTAGTAAAACCCAAGTGTAAATATTACCAGGTTTTCTGGTAAGTCCAGGGTCGAACACAGGGACTACTAAGACACTATGCATTAGTAAATTTTGATTTCTTTGCGGTGGCAAAAACAAATAAGTTTTGTTGGTGTTTTTGTTAAGTATAAATTCTATGAAATGGAATTGAGTAAAGAGTTTATGACAGCGAAAGTTACAATGAGTATACGGGGAATGGGTTGAGAAAGGATTTAGATAACACTTCCTATGATTGCCTTCAAGCTATGCGATCATGCTACACACACACACAACAGCATGTCATCTCTCAACGTAAATGTCATAGTTCTTATTTCTAGGACGCATGCGATGTATACGATAATGTCGATAGGACTTATGTCTAAGCCTCTATTCTTGTCTATGCGATGATGAATGATACATACATACACAAGGTGACTGCATACTATCATATCCTATTTCTAGGATGCACGTGATGCATGATAACAAACAGAACTTATGTCTAAGTTTCTATCTCTTGCTTATGTGTTTCTAATCTGACTCTTTCAAGCCTAGATTCTAACTTGACTCTCTCAAGTCTAGGTTCTTTCTTTAGACTACTCTCTCAAGTATCTCTAAAGGGTGACTGATGCATACATAAGACAAGATGATCGCATAAAGTGAAGATCTTAGGTCATGGTAGCTAAGTGCTTCTCAACTCATTCGGAAATTTAACTACTCATGCGAAATGTGAAGAGATTGAACAGATGTTGAGATGAGAATTCCATTTTATAGATAAAGTCGGAATACAAAACAATAATGGAAAGTAGGGATAAGAAGCCTGGTAGCAATGTCTTACTTCCCGAGGCTTTTACACTGTCTTTTTACTCTACTCTGTCTAGAAGAATATCCTTGCTTTCGTAAGTGTCAGCCCTCTCTCCGTTTGTAGCACCTCCTGGCAGTCTTTTGAGCTATCCAGGAGTGATCTCTCAGCGTCTTCTTCTCTTCACTCACCTTCGCCTCCAAGTATATGAACACTACAAACTAACGGCTAACTAATTGTATATTCTATCTTCTATGTATATGGCGAACTATGTCGAACTCGAACTTCTTTAACGATGGTGGCCTTCGCTATTTATAAAGCCTAAGGTGAAGAAGCTTTTCTCTCAAATGATTGCAATAATGGGCGGTCATTAAATCTTCTATCTGATGCGCCGATTAATGGTCACCGAAAAGTTAAATGTACTTGCTACAATGTGTCGTTAACGGCTTGTCAACTAAATTCAGATTCAACCGTCATAAGCTTTCCGTCCCATCATGATTTATTATGCTTTCACCTAATGCGTCGTCTTTATGCAGCCACCTGTTTGAGCAAATTCTCGCGAGCGCATACGATCGCATGGATTTGCGGTTTTCAATGCACGCAGACGCTGAATTCCTCAGATCGCAATTTCATTTGTGCCAACACATTTTCCTGCACAAAATAAGTAAATTATTTGTTTTAATGCGATGGGTGCATGCGATCGCAATATTCTCATTTTAATGCTTTTGGACATGATTTTGCATATTTTTCTGTCGCATTCTCACATTGTTTTATATCTTTATGATGTAATAACGTGCATTTCTGCCTGTTATCAATAGCTAGAAAAAGCTAGATGACAATTGCGTCACCAAGGTAAGTAAAGGGAAGAAAACGAAAATTTAATTACATATTGATAAAGAAAGGGTTCTTCCCCGAACGCAGCCCATTGCCCGCATAAATAACGGACACAGTAGATGCAATGGGATGACGTCAGCTATGTGTTGGTCCTACAAGGATTTGGCCTGATCTTGTCCATCGCTTTTATGGGAGTGATTTCAATGAGAAGATGAACGTGACCCTTGTAGACAACACTTTGGTATACTTCTCCTCCAAAAAAATTAATGAAGTGCTCAACGTAAATGATAACCCGGATGCAAAAGGAAATTACATCCTGGAACAGGGAACTCCAGATCATTTAAAGGATGCGTTAAGAGTAGTGACCAAACTTGGAAGCCAATGGAAAATTTCAAGAATGGGTGTCATGATCTTGGCTTCCAAAAATCTAACACCAGAGTGAATCTATGGCTTTACTTGCTCAAGAACTGTATCATGCCAAGAACGCATGATGAGACAGTCTCCAAAGAACGCGTCTTAGCCATTTACTGTATTATTCAGTGCATCCCCCTTAACATTGGAAGAATTATAGTACATCAGATCAAAGTCGTCAAGGGGAAGCCACGTGGCCAGCTATATTTCCCGTGGCTTATTTGTGTGCTATGTGAACGCGCGAGCATCCCTCTAGAGGATGACCATGAAGGGGTCGATGGTATTATGGACATCAAGTTAATCAGGAATTTGCTCCATTTTTCACCCAACCAGCCTGCCTTACCTCCTAGAACCACAGAAGCAAAACCTCGACCCTCTAAATGTGTAACAAAGAAAAGACGTGTCAAAGAAGTGGAACACAGCGATGATGCTTCCATAAATGAAGAATCTAAAGTGGAGCTAGAATTGGAGCACAAAGAAGTGTGCCTTGATTTAAACTTGCATCTCTCTGCCCTAACTTTACCCTTGCCAGTCGATGAATCAATTGATCCGACGCATGAAGCTGACAAAAATGAAGATCAAATTGGCAAGACCTTTGGCCCCTGCCCTTCTCCTTTACAATCTTCTATTTTGCCCTTCTTTATCCCTCCATCCATCGTTTATGAACAAACTGAGTTAGGAACAAGTAACGCACAACATTCAGAATACTCAGTTGAGTAAATACATGAAACCCAAGCCCACCTCTAGCACAGACCAACATGGATGAGCTGAAAGAGTTCATCTGGGAACAAATCAGACTACTGGCCACATCCATGGAAGTACTCCACATGAAGATGGCAACCTTGCAACGGCAGAATGTGGTACTAAGGGATTTCAAAGCGATGACCTAGATAACTTGACCTTAATTCAGAGCTAACTATGAACTCTTAATTAGTCAGGATTGCCCTTAGATTTGCATAAGTGAGGGTTGACCCAACAGCACCAGCTCAATAAGACTATCATTTCAGGGGTAAGACTGGATAGATAGCTGGGGACATAGGGTGCAAGAGGGAATTAACTCCTACTCGCTTTAGGGATATTAGAGAGGTTGTTACCTTAAGTATTGATTCTGGGGCTTGAACAAGGGATCCCACCCTTTCATTTGGCATGAGAGGGACTCGGTTTTGTGATTGGATCACAAAACAATTGTTCATTAGGGGATCAGTGGGGACTTAAGGAACAAGAGGTAATTTCGAGGGTAAAACAGAGATTTGACCCAGCCATTATTGCGAACAACCTGTGAAGGGTTAACTTACTAATCATGGTTATATCGAGTGGACATAATATATCTACAGTGAGGGGAGTTCAACTATAGGCTTTAGTGGAGTGACCTATTAGTTAGCAAATGGGGGTCAGATCGGTCTAATAAGTTTAACCGATTAATCTCGAATCGTTGGAGCCCATGATCTATTGGTCCATGAGATCCCCCTACTAGCTCAGAAATGAATTAGCTCTAGAGTAGCGTGATAAGTTAATTTGAAACGTTAAAATTAAAATCAAACGAAATTGGAGAAAATATATTTAAATATGATTTAAATATATGAAGATGGATTTGTGTAAAAATTAATTTAATATTAGATATTAAATTAATTAGAATTGTTTAAATAATTATTTATTAATTTTATTAGAAAATTAATTTATGAAATTAATTTGTAAAATTAATAAATTTTGATTTTAGAAATAAAATATGATTTTAAAATCAAAAATAGATTTTGGAAATTGAAAAATTACACAAAATTGAAAATGGGTTTTTTATGTTCATCTTCAACTAGCTTACAAGGAACCTACCACCTCTTCCTTGATTTACTCCAAGCATGAGCTGCATCCCATGTAGCACATCTCTTTGCATGATAGTCTGTAATATATTGAAGAGATTGGAGTAAAGAATGGATGATGAACAGACTGTATTTTTGCTGAAAAATTAGAATAAAGAAGGTGTTCTTCAATGGGTTGGTTTAGTGAGCTTTCTCCATATTCCCTTTGATTCCAGGTTATTTTGAGTCCCACAACTCAATCTAGAGCACCAAGAGAATAGTAGAGAAGATCTTGTGGTAGTCTACACAAGAATTTAGAGGATTTTGCAGTTGGACAATGGAGATTTCGAAGGTTCGGCCAAGGTATGTTCTTGAAACCCATTATACTCTGTTTTTAGCATGTTTCTTTTATGCCAAAATTAATCAATTAGAGTGCTTATGGATCCTGTTCCCTTCTATTGTGTGCTGGTGTTGATCCAATAGATTCTCGATGCCATCATAAAAAATTAATGATATAATTTTCTGGTAAACTCATGTTATGGTCAGACTGTCACACAACCCTCCCACTACATCGAGACACTCTCAACTCCTGAAAAAGATGCAACTGACTAATTCTAACAACTCTTGCTATAGGACTAGCTAAATCAACAACACTTGTTTATTTTTAGTAACTTCTATGGAAACCTTAACATAATACTAGCTTATCACAAGAATTGATGATCTCTCATGTGATCTTCAAGAAAAGCAACATTTGTAGATACAAATACTTTATTTTCTTTGAAGAAGTATTTGTAGATACATTTGTAGAAAAGCAACATTTGTACATACAAATACTTTATTTAAATATGTCTAACAATCTCCCACTTGGGCTATGTCTATGTAACTAATATAATTAAGCGCATAAACAGGTTATTTCAATAATAGAATTCCCCTTTAGTTCAATTTGGTCCATCTTCTGTATTAGCATGAAATCAAGGCGGCTTTCGTCACTACCCTTGTAACTAAACCTTTCTTGATCACCAATTCCAATACATTCAATGACATAGATCAAGTATGGATGGATAGCATGGAAACTACATGCAAAGTGATCTGGATCATGCCTGTCAACTGGTCCAAATTCCTTAGTGAGATCATTCTAAAAAAAAAAAAAAAAAATTTATGCTAAACTACATGCATGATAAACAAGTCAAATAATAAAACATAAACCATCAACTTTATTCTATATAGAAAATAAACTAAATAAGGTCAAAGAACATCTTCAGTAACAAACTCCCATTAAACCATGAAATCAGAAAAGTAACTAACACCCATGTGAGCAACATGCTCATGAAAAACTTTAGGTGGTAAACCTTTAGTCAATGGATCTGCCACTATAGAGATTGTTCTTATGTGTTCTATCGAAATTTGACCATTCTGAACTCTTTCTTTAACAACCAAAAACTTCACGTCTACATGCTTTGACTTTGTATTGCTTCTATTATTGTTGGAATACATCACAACCAACTTATTGTCACAAAATAATTTTAGTGGTCTTTTTATGCCAATCACTATCCGCAGCCCAGTGACAAAATTTTGCAATCATATTCCATGATTGGATGACTCATAACATGCTATAAACTCTGCAGCCATGGTAGAAGAAGCCATAAGTGTTTGTTTAACACTTTTCCGGGATATAACTCCTCCAGCCAACATGAAGATATAGCCTGAAGTGGATCGCAAAGTGTCTTGACATCCAGCATAATTAGAATCAGAATACCCAATGATCTCCAAAACTTCTGATCTCCAATAAGTGAGCATATAATCTTTTGTTCTCCGTAAATACCTCATAACCCGTTTGACTGCTTTCTAATAATCCATCCCCAGATTACTTAAATATCTGCCTAACACTCTAACTATGAACGCAATATCTGGATGCGTACATTCTTGAGCATACATTAGACTTCCAATGGTCGATGCATAGGAAACCTTCTGCATCTCCTTAGTCTCAAGTGTGGTCTTGTGGCATTGACCTAAATGAAATTTATCACCTTTAGCGATCGAGGTATCTCCCGGTGCAGTCTTTCATGCCAAATCTACTCAAGATCTTTTCAATGTAGTTCTTTTGTGACAATCTCAAAATACCTTGAGAACGATTTCACAGTATTTCAATTCCTAATACAAAAGAAGCATCACCAAGATCCTTTATCTCAAAATTTCTTTTGAGAAATATCTTAATGTCATGCAATAAACCTACATCATTACTAGCTATGAGTATGTCATCATCATATAACACCAGAAAGATTGATTTACTCCCACTGAACTTGTGATATACACAATCTTCTACAATGTTCACCTCAAAACCAAATGAGGTTATCACTTCATGGAATTTGTTATACCATCGACGAAAGGCTTGCTTGAGACCGTAGATAGATTTCTTTAATTTGCACACCATAGACTTTGAATTATCAGACACAGTTTTCTGGTTGCACCATATAAATCGTCTCTTCAATGTTCCCATTAGAAACGCAGTTTTTACATCCATCTGGTGTAGCTCTAAATCAAAGTGAGCTACCAATGCCATGATTACCCTAGAAGAGTCTTTCGATGAAACCGAAGAGAAAGTCTCTTTGTAATCAATGCCTTCCTGTAGAGTAAAACCTTTTGCAACAAGACGAGCCTTATATCTTTTGATATTGCCATGTGAATCTCTTTTGGTTTTAAATATCCATTTACAACCTATAAGTTTCATTCCTGATGGCAGTTCGACAAGTTCCCAAACGTCATTGTCTTTCATGGATTTTATTTCCTCTTCCATAGCACTTATCCACTTTTGAGAGTTAGATCTTTGTAAAGCTTGTTGGAAGTTGATTGGATCATCTTCCATTACGCCCACATCATCGTGATGTTCTTGAAGAAACATAATATAATCATCTGGAATTGCACTTCTTCTCTCTCTAGTAGATCTTCTCAGTGACACTTCTTGAGGTTGTTGAGTTTGAACTTCAGGTTCAACAACGGGGACTTCAATGTTGTCTTATTCTATAATTGGTTCAATAATGAAGTCAGAAAATGGAGCCTGAACATCATTTATAATCACATGAGGAAAAGAAACCAATTCCTCTTCAAAGACAACTTTCTTTATGTTATCTTCCCCCCAAACTCAACATCCTCAAGGAATCTAGCATTTCCCGTCTCAAACAATGATCTAGAAGTGAGATCATAAAACTTAAAACCTCGAGAGTGCCCAGAATACCCAACAAAATAGCAGCTAATAATTCTTGAGTCCAATTTTCTTTCATTAGGCCTATAAGGCCTAGCCTCAGTTAGACAACTCCATATGTGAAGATGCCTAATACTAGGTTTCTTTTCTGTCCACAACTCATAAAGGGTTTTAACTATTGCTTTACTAGGTACTCTATTAAGGATATATGTTGCAGTCTTTAGTGCCTCACCCCAAAGAGATTATGGTAGAGAAAAATGACTAATCATACTTCTTACCATATCCTTAAGTGTTCTATTTCACCTTTCCGCTACACCATTCATGCTGGGTTTGCCCAACATAGTGTATTGCGGGACAATTCCACATTCCTCTAGGTATTTGGCAAAGGGCCCTAAATATTGTTCACCTGATCCATCATATCTACCATAATATTCACCACCACGATCAGATTTAACAGCCTTAATTTTCTTTTCAAGTTGAAGTTCAACTTCAGCTTTGAAAGACTTGAAAACGTCTAAGGTTTGAGACTTCTCATGAATTAAATATAGGTACCCATATCTTGAATAGTCGTCTATGAACGTAATAAAATATTGTTGTCCATTCCAAGAGATCGTAGGGAATGGACCACAAATGTCTATATGTATTAGTTCAAAGACGTCTGAGCATCTGTTGGCACCTAATTTTCTTATGTTTGTCTATTTTTCCTTAATACATTCCACACAAACGTTGAAGTTACTTAAATCAAGGGAATCAAGAATTCCATCTGATACAAGTCTCTGAATTCTCTGTTTAGAGATGTGACCTAAATGCTTGTGCCATAATATAGCGAAATTCTCATTTAATTTACACTTTGTATCACATGAATTAGATAACAGGATCTTGTTAAATGAAGCGAAAGAATCAAGCATATATAGATTATCAATTAAAGAACCGATACCAATAAGCTTAGAATCTTGAAAAATACTAACTTTATTATTTCCAAAATAACAAGAAAAATCAAATTTGTCCAAACTAGAAATAGAAACTAAATTCCGTCTAAATGACGGTACAACAAAAAGTCTCATTCAGATCCAAATAACAACCAGTTTTTAAAAGTAATCTAAAATTTCCAATAGCTTCAACTGGAACTGCTTTGCCATCATCCACATAGATGAATCTTTCAGCATCACTTGGCGGCCGGCTCCACAGGAAACCCTACATTGATATACTTATGTGAGTAGTAGCACCAGAATCTATCCACCAAGTATCTGTAGGTACAGAAGCTAAATTAACTTCAGAACAAACCAAAGTAAGAAGTTTACCTTTCTTTACACGCTATTGGCGTATTTGGGACAATCTTTCTTGAAGTGGCCTTTCTTTTTGCAAAAAAAACAAGGATTTTCAGTAGCTTGTTTCTTGTTTTTATTATGCTAAGATGTCCCTTCTGCAGCATCCACAATTCTTCTTTTCTTCTTATCACAAGAGCCTATTGCCAAATGAGCACTTTCGATCCTTTCTCTCTTAATCATATCTTCTTCTTGCACACATTGTGAGATAAACTCACTAATACTCCATTTATTCTTCTGAGTATTATAGCTTATCTTAAACTGAGTGAATTGTGCAGGAAGAGAGATAAGTATCAGATGCACGAGTAAATTTTCATTTATCTCGATATCAAGTGCCTTTAATTAACCTGCTAGATTGGACATTTCCATAATGTACTCCCTTATGTTTCCATTGCCCTTATACCTCATAGAAGTTAAAGAAGTCAAAAGACTTCTTGCTTCCCCTTTCTCATTTTTAGCAAAATATTTCTCAATTTAAGAAAGGAACTTATTGGCATCATCAGACACATGCGATTTAACCGTTCCCACTTCTCTCATTAGCCGTATTTGGTTGTTCCTCAGTAGAAATAGGTTTATCGATCCTTAATGCAAGGTCCAAAGCCATACACCCAAGAAGTATCTCTAATCTTTCTTTCCAAATCTTGAAGTTTGATCCAGTCAACTTAGGGATTGAACTTAGATTTCCAGATATTTAAGTAAGACCAACTGAAACAATAAACAACAAAACATATGCTCACAATTAAAACATAACAAAATAATTTCACATATGTAGTGGGCCCCTTTAACAAGATACCTAGCACAACATTGATGTCCAACCTTTGGGCAAAAAACACCAACTGTAAGTGATACTCTCAACATAGTAATCAAAGTACTGACAATTAACTCTGTCAAAAAAATAGCCTTTCTTTGGACCGACTATTTTTCACATGAACAATCCTTATAATTACAACATACTCATTACCACATGCATATCCACAATTTGGCCAAATAATTATCTTCCTTTGGGCCGATAATTATTTGCATAAATTCATGAATATGCACATCTTATATTTTAGAATTAAATTAATCTAGATAACAGAGGATACTTTGGAAACATATTATTTTGACCAACTCAATCTAAAATATAAGACACAATAATATAATAATATTATTGTACAAAAAAAAAAAAAAGGAAGAACACCAAATAGTCTTTACCAATATTCACTTAATAATTGCATACACATAATACAATTAAAGCAACAAAACATGTGAATATCGCTAAATATCATCAATCAAATTTAAATTTAAATCAACACCAAAATATCAATCAAATTTAAATTTAAATTTACCATATTATCAATCATATTTAAATTTAAACCATAGCATGATCAATTAATCTTGAATCTACAACATGATTATTCAAATCTTGACTTAAATCACTAGTAAAACTTTAGATTCAAATTCACAAACCTTATTAATTTAAAAGCTAGATTTAAATTCATTCAATTATCAATAATCAAGATCAAGAACCACCGACAAGATCAAACAAGACCATATAAGAATCGCTGGAAAAATCAAACGGATTGATTAATAAACTAAGAACATCAATGAAAATTCCTCCCAAAGTAGCCTTTTCTATTATAAACATGATTTTTTTTTAATTCTTTAAACTTCTTTACCCAAAATTGAATCAAGATCCATGACAAACAAATATGAATCGAAAATTCAACATGAAATTCATGCTCTGATACTACTTGTTTGCATAAATACTTTATATCTATATTGAATAGATAAACCCTAGAATCATTCATGTCAAATTATCAAGAATATATAGATACCGGATTCCATTGAAAGAGTAGTGATGACTCTAAAGTGGCGGCTATTATCTTCCTCAACCAAAGCTCTAAATTCCCGGGATCTCTCTTTAGATGGGATTCAAGAAAGACTGAGTGCTTATTGCTTTGGTATATCGGGGACCATAGCCCTAAAGTCTCTTTATATACTAGTTCAATTAGGATTCCCATTAAACCCTAATTAACTAAGAATGGGCTTTTACCCATTAAGTTCATACTCAATTAGGAATCTAGGGCCTTAATTAATTAGGTCACATAATAGGGCCCAATCTAATAAAATAACCTTGTGACAAATTATTAATCCACATACATAGCCCATACTTTAATTAAACATATTATTATTTAAATATGTCTAACACAGATCTCATTGGAATCCAAAGTATAATAGACTAAGTGCAATAATAAGATCAAAGCATTATGTTCTTGTCATCTTCATAAGAATAGAATAACAATTCAGCAACATAACTTCGAATAAATGGAAGTATGCTTTATTCAGATGAATCCATTCAGACCTTTTCCATCTTTCGCTGGTATAGCCACCATCTTCATCTTTCTCTGGATGCATATCAAAAATTGGTTTACGGTTTTGCGATGCACTCGTGTCTACCATCATCATGAGACTTGTTCTATATTCGCGCTTTCAGGTGTGAACAAATCCAAGATTGGAAGGCAAACTCCTCCAGATATTGTTGATTTGGACCCTTCTACTGATTATTCCTATATGTCCAACATGAGCAATCACATTCCTTATATTGTAGTTGCATAGCATCTAAGCCAACAACTTCACAATCACATTATTACAATAATCAAAAGATGCAAACCTCATGAAAGATTCAAAAGCAGTAACAAAGAACAGATGCAGAAAAAATAAATCCTCGCATCATAAACAATTCAACATTCAAAACTTCGATTTCTCTTGCAGGTTCTTGATATCAAAATGATACCAAGATCTAAAGAGAGGGGCAAAAACCAAAAAGAAAAAACAAACAAACAAAATATAACAAAAAGCCAAAATAAGACTTCCACTCTGATGATCTCCAATCGAATGCTAAGGTAAACCTTTCAACTCGATATGATCGACCCAAGTACGACCTCCCCAAAACTAAGTCTAAGCTCAATATTAAAGAAATGGGTCGGTCAAACTGGCATCTGGTTCCAAAGGAAGTGGAGCGACATTTTCATGAGGAAAAAGAACCCGCGAACGTCGGATCTACATGGTCGGATCTGCACGCGAACACCGGATCTGCACACAAACGACACAACGACAACCCATGAATGCCAGATCTACACGCGAACAACATGACGACAACCCACGAACGTTGGATCTGCATGCGAATGATACGACGACAACCAACAAACACCAGAGATGATTGGTACGCTCAAGGGAAAAAGAGGGTTTGTAAGAGAGAAGTGAGAAAGGAGAGAGAAGAAATATTGTGAAATGAAAGAGAGATTTTTTACTAAAGTTAAATAAATAAATGGGGATCTTTAATGTTGGTTTTAAATCAACATTGTAGCCTATCTTCAATGTCGGTTTAAAACCGACATTAAAGATTTACTTTTTTTTTTTTAACCGACATTATACATTCGGTTTCACTTTGTCCAACCTACATTAAACCCCAAAATTATTGTAGTGAGTCAATCAGTATTATATTTCAACATTTATGTATCAATAGTAATACTTTTTTTTTTTTCAAATTAATTGGTTGGAAACTATTTTCTTCAAATTAATTGGGAAGAGGAAAAGTAACAAAACGGGAATAAAACAAAAATTTTGGGAAATTCGGCGGTGAAAAGCATGATCATCAAGTGGAGGCCATTTTAAGACATTTTATTTAAATAATCGTGGGTTGGACTTGAATTTTGCCATTTTTGTAAATATAAAAAGTATGGGCTATAGACTTAATTATCCTAACCTGATTACCATTTTTGCAAGCATCCCTTTGTATTAACTATACTTTTTAAACTAAAAAAATAATTGTTGAATAAAATATAAATTTTAATTTTGTATATCTAATTATACCCTAACTTTAAATTTTGTATCTTGTGGATAAGTAAATTGCTTAAAAAAAAAAAACGAATAGATTAAGTACTACTAGACACAAACTATAAATTTAGAGATATGTTAAACACAGAGTAATAAGAATTCAAAGTTTTATTAGATACTTTTTAATATCTATAAACCTATGAGACGCATTTAAAATCTCAATAATTTATATAGACATTAAATCTCGTGAACTAAATTTATAATTTAATCTTATATATAATTGTATTCCATTAGACATGGTATTTTGGATCTATTATTGAGTTAAGACATAGCTCTTGACCAAGAGGTTAAATGTTTAGGTGTCTAAATATTTATTGAACTTTTAAAAAAATAATCAAAGATGGTTTTGTTAGTGTATAGTTTTACAATTTTTTTAAGGAGTTGTGTGATATATTTATGTTTTTTTATTTTCAACGCATTTGTCCCTTGATTACATCTCATCAATTATTATTGATGGAAACTTTTTGACAATTAAAAATATAAAATTGTTATAATATGAAGATCATAAATTAAATCATAACAAACTATATAGAAACTAAATCCTAACGTATAAAATTCGAAGAGGTGATCTATTTTTACTTGGCCTGAGCAGGAGATGCATGTGCTTTGGGCATTAATTAAGTATTTTCGTTAATTAGAAGATATTGGAAACTCTCTTCCAACTCAATAAAATAAAATAAACAAATAAATAGATTGAGAATATGGAAAAATAGTAAAATGAACATAAATAGATCTTAAACAAAATGCTAAGATGCTTGGTTTTCATAGCTAAAGCGATAGCAACTCATGAACGAAGTGCTCGACAATTGAAAACAGTTTTAGGATGAACAGGATTAAGTAAAAAGAGCTTATTTATTTGTCGATGAAAAGCCAAAAGTTGAAAGTGAGAGAATAGAAAAGGGCACATGAAGAATATCAAAGAAAGAACTCTAATAACCTACGAAATCACTCTGGTATTGAACTAGTTGAAGACGAGCAAGTGATGCGAGCAAAATGTATACATCATTATTTTTTAAATCAAAATTACACGAAAATGAAGAAAAAAGAAAAAAAAAAAAAAAAAAAAAACTGAAAATTTAGCTCTAAAATGATATTTTATTGAGAATGTAAATCGGGAATGGTCCAAACGATAATAAATCTGCAAGAATGGAAGATGTGAACAATGAATTCTAGCTTGGCAAAAACGAAAAGTCATAATCAAAACAGAATTGCCAGTTTGAGCATAAATCAAATCATCAACATCTTCCATTCTCGGAGCTTACGCGAGCAATAATATCTTCAATCACCAGCGTAATATTCCGATGAGACGAGCCCCCTTCTTCAACAGCTCTCTTCGCCATTTCCGCAAGCTTCTTGCTTCTCTCTCTCATCTCTTCTCTCTCATCTCCTTCCAACACCATTTCTATGGCTTCTCTCACTTCTTCTCTCTTCACCAACACCTTTTTCTCATCCTCCTCTCCCCAATGAACAAGTGTCTCCTTCCCCACACTCACACCCACCTTCAAAACATCTACCATTAGCTTATGATTGAACACTTGATCCCCAAAAAGCGGCCAAGTAATCATTGGCACCCCCGCAGAAATTCCTTCCATGCTCGAATTCCAGCCGCAATGCGTCAAAAAACACCCAATTGCAGAGTGGGTTAGTATCAGAACTTGCGGAGCCCATCCACGAATCACCAAGCCTCTGCCCTTGGTTTTCCCTTCCAAATCGTACTCCTCTAACCATTTCAGTAGCTCTTTGGTGAGATTTGCTTTTCTTATCGACCAAATGAATGGTTTGTTCGATGCCTCCAATCCCAATCCCAGCTCTATGAGTTGGACTGTTCCCAAATTACAGAGACTTCCTAAAGAAACGTAGACCACGGAAAATGGTTGCTGCCCATCAAGCCATTTGATGCATTCGTGTTGATTGATTGAGGATTTGTTACCTCTTTCGGCTAAATCGTGTTTGTCATCGTTGCAAAGCGAAACAGGGCCGACACTCCACACTTTTTCCGGCGATTTTTCTCTGGTTTTTCTATACTCTGTTATATACTTATGTTCCACCTCCTCAAATGTGTTGAAAACGACGCCGTATGATTGTACATCGGCCTGGAGCATTTCAAATGTAAATTTTGTCAAGTCTTCATCGGTGGCTTTGGGTAACTCTGATTTGCGAAACTCGACAGAATCAGGTAAGTCAGAGAAAATTACAGGGTCAGAGGCAGAGTTGGTAAGAGCAGGGTTGGTTATTAAACACTGCAAACAGAGGAGAAAGAAGCAGCTGAAAGTATAGTAAACGAGCCTGGGGATTTGAAATTTCTGAGAAAGCTGGAAAGTCCAAGGAAGATTCATATCGGAGATTATGCAGGTGGGGCGAGGTTTGAGTTGGTGGAAGAGATTTTCCGAAGGTTGGTAAAGGAGAAATGTGGCTCTGAAGAATTTTGAAGCGGAACCCAATGAAGGTAGCAAGTCGAAATTATCACACCCTTCCGGGAGACCGCCTTCTTTCCATGGGAACTCAAGTTGGAGCATACGGATCTGTAAGCCGGAATCAATGGCGCGAGCAAGAACAGAGTGGTTACGAGCAGCATTACTGGGCGTGACGACGATGGTGACAATAGCGCCACGGTGGGCTAGAAGCTTGGCGAGGTCAATCATGGGGATGACATGGCCTTGTGCCATGAATGGGAAGAGAAGAAAGTGTGGGGAAGCCATGTGCAGTGAAGGTGCTGAGGAAAGAGACGGCGGTGGCTTTTGGTTCTCTGATTTGGGTTTTGTCGAAGAAACGAAACCAACGACTAAATAAGATTCCTCCACTCCCTCAAAAGCTCAGATGGATAATAGAATAAAACTAATCTAATATTAGTAATTAGATTAATAGATATTAAATAGGGTTGTTATCAAATATAAAAAAATAAATCAAAATATTTATAAAATATAACAAAATTTTAGAACTATTGAGAGATACTAATTATTGTTACTAATAGACTGCAATGTCTATTAATAACATTGATAGACATTGATAGAAGTCTATCAATGTCTATCATTGATAATTCTAAAATTTTGTTATATCTTGGAAATATTTTCAACCGTTTTACCATTTGAAATAATTTTTCTATTAATAAATAGATCTTAAATTCTACCACTATAATATTAACTTAAGTTACGATTAGGTGATTAGAGTTGTTTAAAAAATATTGCCAAAAAGAGGGTTGGTTGGAAACTAATAACAAAAATAGAGTATTATTTTTTAAAATTGAATTCCTCTACTTCAAGATATATTTTTATGCAAAATGTACATAGTTGAATTAAAATAATATTTATACTATCAAACTCAATGTTAGTGGTTTGATTTCCCCATCTCACGTATTTAATTCAATATCTTTACAGAGACTGTTATGAATATCTTGACCCATCATCCTCACTCTATTTTTGTCGACTAATTTGACATTTTTCTTTTTATAAAAGGAACCCTTAATATTTTCCAACTATCAAATTTTAAATACCCTCTCCATACCTCTTCTACTTTCATCCGATTATAACTATTTTTCGAAATCTTGGAAACACTCAATTTTCTCCGAAACTTTTCCATTTTTACATTTCAAGTAATTACTTCATACATTTTCCTATCTCTGACATTTTCATCTCCGTTTTTTAGGTGTTTATTTATTTTGTAAATAATTTATTTTTTCAATTGATCATTGAATGTATGTGATATATATAAAATAAAAAATTAAAATTATTTAGCTAAAACTGTTTAATTAAAGATTTTTTGAATGCTTTGAATGTAATTAGTTTGTGATGGATGGTAATTCTAAATCCATATTTAGATTGAAGACTTTATAATCTCTTCCATTGTTTTCAATGTAATAATCTTTTTCACCATTTTCATGTTTCACGATCTTATTTTCACATCCATTTTAATATTTCATCAGAATTCTAATTTAATTTGAGTCCAATAAATAGTTTAAATTTAAAAAAAAAAATGTTTTAAGAAACTCCATCCCTTCAATTATTACTATTGAAACTTTCCATCGGATCTTGGAAAGCTATAAAAAAAAGGAGGCATCTTATTTTATTAGTTTATTTTGGGAAAAAATGATTATTTTCTCGTATGGATTGTCTAATGAAATAGAATTGGTGGAGTATTCTAGATCTTTTTTGTTGTCCTTTAGGTAAATCCATGATTGATAAAGAAAAGATGAGTCTTGTTCGGCTGCCGTCTTCTGTTCTGATTTATACTAGATATCTCCATTTTATACTATCAACCATTACAATTTTTCCTTGGAAATTAATTCACTTCTTTTCTTTTTTTGAAAAATAACTTTCATCAAGCATCAAATTAAAAACAAACATGGTCCACATTTCGAACAGAATACTCGATCAAAGATAAATAGAGTCCCAACAAGCTTCCACAATCAAAATCTCTAGAAGAAAGGATATTGAGAATTACCATCTGTTAAATGGGCTGAAAAATAGCTAAACGAAAATGAGGCCCAAAACAAATTGAAAACTCAGTCTGACCCGAAACAAAATTTGGTGATAGTTGGTATGTGTGATTTAGAAAAGGCCACGTTAAGTATTCCTCTTCCTCGATCAAACATACCATCATGACGACTCATTCATCTCAGCCACATTAAAGTGGACCATCATGTTGAGAACATGTTCTCGAATAGATTCCCTTTCTTACATACAAGCATTGAAGATGAAATTAAGAGCGTCATGCTTGAGTTGTGAGGATGGTTGTTCGAACATTCTCTGCAGGGAGTCCAAGATCTCACGAGCATTGAGCATGGGCTCATGCTTCTTGGCCAAGACTTCAGAAAAGTTTGCCAAGATATATGCTCGGGCCTTTTCATTTGCCTGTATCCAACACTTATATGCCTCCCGAACGTCTTGAGCAGCATTTTGAGCTGGGACTAGGGACATTCCTCCACCAGGACAAATATCAGATCATCGATGATCAGAACTATATTGATTGTGTTTTTCCATGAGATGTAATTATCGCTAGTTATTTTGTAGACGACAAACATATTGAATGTTGCAGAAGTCATGATGTTTCAGTGAGGCAGGGTACAAGTCACCGTAGGGTGATCAGGTTCTCCTTCATTGAATGAGACCATCTCAGCCAATATACAGAACAACTCTTTGTTCCTGTAAATATCAGTCACCATTGTTCGGTCTAGAAATTGTTAACTAGCTTAACATTTTTTTGTAAGTGTAACCCCTCATTTTAGATTCTAGAGTTACGCTTCATTGGCAATACAACAAATAGGGCTTATGATAGCTTCTGGACATAGCCTTTTTAATAATAGGCTATGGAATCCCAAAAAAGGCAAAAATTGTTAAAAATTAAATTTGGGGGCGCGCTTTAAAATTTTTTAATTATCCACCTGACGCGTAAAATCCTATCTTTCTTTTTCTCTATTTCTCGCTCTTTCCTTTCTTCGTCTCTACACAAAAAAAACCTAGATCTTTCTTCTCTTAAATCTCTACCCTTATTTCTTCCAAATCTTAACTTTTCTTTCTTCTCATAGAATCCAATCTTCACCATCGATGAGAATGTTAAAGCTGCCTTGTTGAATCTGGACTCTTGTTTCGCGTTACTTCCTTTTTAGGGTCAGGCCTCAAATCCATCCCCACTCATCTTGGTGATGGTACGATTATCCACTATTAGGCACCAACATTCAGAAAATAGACGAAACCTTGTTTCTTTTTCCTCTTAATAGCATCTGCAAGTTTTCATTTCCTCAACTCTAAAATCTAGGGCTCGCAAGTTACATGAAGAAGATTTTCTTTTGTAGGTAATAACACTTACTCTTCTTCTTCTTCTTCCTCTCTTTGTTTCAATTTCAACTCTTAGGTTTTATGGATTTCACTCCGGCTCTTTGTCTACCTACTTTCTCTGTCTCTATCTCTCTCTCAAAACTATTGTACACTTGAAGCTAACGATTCGAGGTTAGTGACTAGGTCCTCCCACCCTTTTAGACCCGTTTTATGTTTAGATTTCAATCAACTCTTAAATATTCAAAACCTAGGGCTCACAAGTTACATGAAAAAGATTTTCTTTTGTATGTAAGAGCGCACACTCTTCTTCTGCTTCCTCTTTTATGTTTCAATTTCAACTCCTAGGTTTTATGGATTTCACTCCGGTTCTTTGTCTACCAACTCCCTCTGTCTCTATCTCTTTCTCAAAACTATTGGACACTTGAAGATAACGGTTCGAGGTTAATGACTGGATCCTCTCACCCTTTTAGACCCGTTTTATGTTTGAATTTCAATCAACTCTTAAACATTCAAAATCTAGAGCTCACAAGTTACATGAAGAAAATTTTCTTTTGTAGGTAAGAACGTACACTCTTCTTCTTCTTTCTCTCATATGTTTCTATTTCAACTCCTAAGTATTATGGATTTCACTCCGGCTCTTTGTCTACCAACTCTCTCCGTCTCTGTCTCTCTCCCAAAACTATTGGACACTTGAATCTAACGATTCGAGGTTAGTGACTAGATCCTCCCACCCTTTTAGACCCGTTTTATGTTTGGATTTCAATCAACTCTTAAACATTCATGCTTTCGAATTTAATTCCTTTGGGTATCATTCAAATGGGTAATTGCAGGTACTATCTCATGCTAAAAGTAAAAAATTTATGCTAGAACTCGATCCTCAATTTGGTCCAGAACTCGATCTTCAATCCGGTCAAAAACTCCATCCTCGATCCCCACTGTGAAGAACTTGATCCAGTCTAGAACTCGATCCGGTCTAGAACTAGATCCTCAATCGAACTCGATCCAAGTCTTAATCCACCCCAGAACTCGTTCCTCGATCGAACTCTATTCAAGTCTTGATCAGGTCTTCGATCTGATCCAGAACTCCCCCACTGTGAAGAACTCGATGCTTGCCCAGATCTGTAGCAAAACAAAACCCACTCGATGCTCCCCCATTCGATGCTATTGTGTGTTTCCTTACCTCTTTCATTTTAATAAGTTTGTTTATTAAAAAAAAAACTATTATTGATACTTTGTTATCTTGTGTTGTGGAATTTAGATTCTTGATTTTAACATTCTTTTCTTTCTTCTCCCTTCAGTCGAGTAGTTTTTTATAGGTCCAGATGATGGTATACAATTGATTTTTAATTTTAAAAGAGTGAGGTACGTGATTTGATTTTGACTTATTAATTAAAGGAGTTTATGTTTATTTAAGACAAGTTTGTGTAAGTTCTTAAATTTCACATATTCTGTTTTTTATTTAAATTTGTGTGAGTAGGTGTTGTAATTAGTCACTTAGGACATGGATTTTTTTTTTTACTACAGCTGATTGGCCTTAATATACTATCTTTGGTTGATATTGTTACCCAAATATGTGGGAATTTGGTTGAACCTTTATTGAGTTGTTGTGGTGCTGAATTGATTCATTTTTTGTTGCTTAGTTTGTTGAAAGTAATAAATATTTCTAGACTTCTTTGTAATAAAAGTGGTGCTGAATTGCGTTTATGTAACTTTGTCGATTATTAATGAACCACATATTTTTAGGTTGTCTTGAGAGTCAAAATGACAATTATCTACTTTTTATATAGTTTTGACATTCAATTGTAGTTTTGGGAATCAATCTAATGTTAATTCACTTTTTATGTAGGTAGATGAAGATCAAAGATGGAAGCTCAATTTCATGATGCTGTAATTCTCAAAACTTGATGAATATTGTATTTTGGGAACATTGTATGGTTGAAAATTACATTTGATATATTTTTTGTATTATTGGATAATTTTTTTAGTTTCTAATGTAAATTGATTACTAAATTTCAATCATGAAAGGAAGCCATTGTATTTAATGCATACATTGTGAATTATTTCATATGTTTATTTAACTTAAAACAAGTGTTTGTAATGTAAATGGACATAATTTCAATGTTATTTGTTATAACATAAGATTAAAGCTATATATATATATATGATATAATGGCCTTAAAAAGGTTATCATATGTCAAATAAAGCATTAAAAAATGCTATTATATCATAAAGATAGCATTTAGAGCAAGCTATTGTTGGGATTAATGTCCTAATTCTCCTGAAGTCTCGTTGTTTGTAATGATACACATTGTTTGATGAATAAAATAAATGTTATTTCATTCTGGCATTTACTTATATTCAATAAACAAAGCTCCTTGGTCATCTTATGTGAACTTAGGCATGTATATGTGATATACAAGTGGATCATGACTTAAGTGATAACCTAAATAGGTCTGTAGTATAAGGATTAAGGTGGGATACCTGATCTTGGTGACACTATGGATACGACCTACTTTGTAGAGGTTTGCAAGTGTTGTAAACTAATACAGATGGTAGATCCTGACCATTCATGTAGAGACGTGCGAGTGGGGGTGTCCTATACAAAAAGTTTGTATAAGACCGGACCAAGAGATGACTAGACTTTTTATATAACACCATTGATACTAGAGATGTACATCTCACCTAAATGACCATAGGTGACACAACCTCAATCTTGAGTGTTTTGGGAACTCTTGCCTTTGAGGGCGGTCCTTTGATTAGTATAGGTGAGAGTGGCCAGATTGCCAACTCAACATGCCTACTTTTTTGGAGACTTGTCTGATTTGGGAGCTGGGAACTCAATCCATAAGATGGAATTCACTCCTTTCCCAAGCAAGGATAAGTAGAGAGATTATTCCCTTAAGGGCTGATTCCAGGGCTTGAACATAGTGGTCACAACTTCTCTTTGGAAGAGAGGACTCAGTCATAGTAGGACTATGGCTTATGTTCATTAAAGGGATCAATGGTACTTAAGGAGTTAGATGTAACTATAGGGGCATAACGATTATTGGCCTAGGTGTACTTAGGAGCGATCTGTGAAGGGTTGTCGCACTACTGATTGGTTAAGATGGACACATAATATATCTGTGATAAGGAGAGTTCAGTTGTTGGTCTTTAGTGGAGTGTCTGGCAGTTAACGGATGGTAGATCCAATGACTAAAGAGTTTAGTCAGTTATTCATGTACCGTTGAAGCTTTGAGTTACAGGTCCATAAGGTCCCCTGTGTAGCTCAATGGATTCAGTTGAGGATAAGTTCTTGGTGTTGATTTGAAATGTTCAAATTGACAAGAGGTAATTCAATTATATATGATATGATCGGTATGATGTATGAGATACATCTAGTGGGGGATAATGTAATGAGATTTACATTAAGTACTATGGAATAGAAAAATAGCTATAGTTTATGTGTTTCATGAGATAAAATATTAAAACTATAGGTTATAAATATAGTATGGTAAGTTAGTCATCATTTATATTTATAATAATATTAATTATTGGATAATTAATTCTTTTTCTCTAATAACCAATTGAGTGGGAGGTTATTGGTGGTTTCATGGTAACCATGAGATAAAAGAAAAATTATTTTCCTAATTTTGGTAATGTTAAGTTTTGTAAGCTTGAGATTTTCTCTCTCGGAAAATAATCTCACAGAAGTTTTCAAGTAAATAGGATTTACTAAGTGACAACTTGGAGCGAGTTAAACGATCGTGTAGTGTTTGTAGGCAACAGACACACAGCTAAGCGATGAGCTAAACGATTACTTAGCTTTTGCTAAACGATTGGGCATCGACCTATACAATAGGTTTCAGCCTTCTCCCACTTGCTTAATCGTTTACACAATTATTGTTTCCTCCATCGTCTACCTCAAACCAAGTCCACACAGAGCCCACCCTTTGGATTCTCACACCGAGAATACCAAGGTATTCTTCTTGGTGGTGTCACTCTCAACTCGACACTGTCAAGGTTTTGTGGAGGTTGTTCGTGCTGTTGGGGAGTTCGTGATCGAGGCGATTGCTGAGTTCGTGTGTCGGTGTTCGTGTGGTGTAGCGATCGTGTTGGACGAGCATTCGAGGTTGCTGTGTTCGAGCATTCATGATTAAAGACCTTGGTGATGAGTCTACAAATGTTTGTAGATTTCTCCTTGATTATTTGTTTTATCATGTTGTAATTTCTGTAATGAATACATAACCGTATGTTTTTGTTTATGACTGTAATTATTAAGTTCATATATGATTGTGATTTGGAATAATATTTCCATTGCTCATGGAAATCCTCATGCACGATTTCCTTCAGCTATTATATGTTAAAGATAACATTAATGACTAATGCTATTGAATGTTTTCATAACCATGTATACATGCTATATTTCCATACTCTATTATAGTATCCATTATAGCTCTATAAAAAGGTTATAAAAAGTCCCAGACTTTTAATAACATAGTCTGTCAGGACCTTCGAAAAAGGCCATGAAATCTTGTATAGCTTTTTCGTTAGTTATTGTATTCATTATTTCTTACAGTGTGAGCCAACCATAGGGAAAACCCGATTGGGCCAACAACTAAAGCAATCCTATATATTTCTAGAGTTTGAGTAAAAAGTCATGCAAATGCCATCCATAGGGGGCACAAGCAAAGGTGCCTCGAGGCCGAACATGAAAATTTACTACAAACTAATGATAAAGACCATGGGATGTGATGACACACGTCCCGCTCCCACTTACTATAAACATTCCCTCCATTCATGATACACGTCCCGCTCCCACTTACTATAAGCATTCCCTCCATTCACCTTGGTATTAACCTATACAAACACCACCCGTAGGGGGACGCAAGCAAAGATGTCTCGAGGCCGAGTATAGGTCTCACGGTGTGAACTATAATGGAGAAATATGAAAAGAGAAAATGAAGTATCATATACCCCATTTTCCTCCCATTGAGTGTTTTACCTAGAGTTAATTTAACTTAAAAAAATACGATTAATTATTTTTACTAAGTGATTGTTTAAATTTTCCCAAAAATAACAATTATTTTGGATAGTTAAACAATTTTGATTAATGTTCATTAAACACTTTAACAAACTTTAATCAACAATGACATGCTTATAGCAAATCTATCTAATTCACCTTCCAGGTCAGTTCCTATGTAGGGGTGTTCCGTTTTCGTCAACTTAAATACTCCAGCCTAGCCAGAACTAGCCTTAGACAAAGGTCTCTTATAGATACATTGGCTATAATTTTAATCTTTTATTAAAACCAATTCAATTCTATTAAACTGATTAAAAAGATTAATTTAATTTTTAATCTCATTAGAAATGTAGTGAACTTAGGCCTATGTGAATCATATTTTAAACTATTTTAAAAAAAATGATTTGAACCTAAGTTTGTATGCAATTCTAAAATATTGATTTTAATTTCTAATTTATTTAATTATAACTATTATAAAATAAATGAAACATATTAAAAACCATACATTGCATTTATTGACATACTTAGTAAAATTATAACAATTATAAAATTATCTAAAGTAGTGTCATGATGCAATCTCCATTTCATTACTAAACATACATAAAACTTATATACTAAAGTAATGAAATTTAAATAATAATATTCAAACATACATCCAACTATATATTATAACTCTTAGAATATAAATGATGCACGACAGTGTTATTATGCATGCAAACATATATTATAACACTTATGTTATATGATGCATGAGCATGCTATAAAATTAAATCATGCAACTATATTATAACATTTATAATATACATGATGCATGAAAAATACATAATCTATGGTGGGATTTTACTATATAGCATACATTATGACATATATTAAATAAAATTAAATCATACATCAAACGTATAATTTAAAGAACAATTTATGGATCAAGATTAGATTCCTAAGCTATTAATTAAATTAATATAACTTTTATATTAATTTAGTTAATAGAAAAACTAACTATTACATCAAATAATAGCTTAACTAGTTCAAAATAGGTGAACTGGACCTTGAATTGCACGAACCAAACTGCCCAAATCTCGAATCGACTGCGAACTAGACTGCTAAACCGCCAGATTTCATGAATTGTTCGTGAATCTTGTGAAGTTTCCGTCTCAGAGTGTTGCAATGTTGTGACCTAGCGTTGCAATGCTAAGGAAAAAAAATTAACATTCGCCTTTTCGCAGCGTTACAACGTTAGAGCCCAGTGTTGCAACGTTGTTGTACAGTCAGAAATTTCTTCATTTCTGCTTCGATTTGGGCTTCATTTTCTCTAGAAACTCACCGAAATCAGCATGAACAACTCAAATAATGAATTACAAACTCAATTGCTTAGTTATGCCAAAAAACAAAGGGCCCTTACAAACCAAATTTGTAAATTTAAAGCAATAAATCTAAAGTCCAATCCCAAAAACATCCCATTCAACCATTCATCAACATGAACAATAATACAGAATGCAAACCCACCATAAAACTTAAATTTAATCCTGGAAAAACAAAAATTGGGAACAAAAAACCACCATTCTGATACTAATTAAAGGAACCATGAGGTCCACTGCGGAAGCGCGGATCGTTTTCAATTCCCAATTTTCACATAATACAAAATGCAGAGAAAAATTACACAATTCAAATACATGTGAAGTCAAATAAGTCTTCATGTATTTCCTTTTCAAATGGTCACGAACTATTCGTATAGAAATACGAACAAAAAAGACAACAAACCCAACTTGGACACCACCAAGAGGTAATCCCTTGTATTATCTGTAGGGATTAAGAATTATAGGAGGTGTGGGCTTTGTATATTTTGGAAAGTGGAAGAGAAGAATTGAGAGGAAGAAGAGAGATCTAAATTACACATAGACAGTTTGTGTCACACACACACACACACAATGTATCAAATAAACTTTATATTATAATATATCAAATACATTATATTAATTATATCACATATAATTAATTCCCTCAATTAATTTGAACAATTCAAATTAATATAAAATTAATTCTCAATAATCCCAGTTGAGCTACAGATGGGACTTTATGGACCTGTAGATTGAAACTCCAATGGTACTTGAATAATTAATTAAACTCCTTTAATTAAATTATTCAACATCCATTACCTATCGGTTACTCTACTAAAGACTAACAGCTGCACTCTTCACACTATAGATATATTTTTGTGTCCATTGGATATAACTAGTCAACAGTGCAATGAGCCTTCACAAACTGCTTGTAAGTACAGTTGGACCAAAATTATTGTTTTGCCTCTACAGTTACACCTAACTCCTTAAGTACCACTGATCCTTCCCTCTAAGGAACAATAGGTCATAGTCCAACTATGACCAAAACCCCTCTCGAGCCAAGAGAGGGTGTGGCGCCACATTGCTCAAGCTCTGAAATCAGCTCTTAAGGGAGAAATTTAACTACTTGCCCCGACATTAGGGATGAGGGAATTCCATCTTATGTAGCTGTGTTTTCAGCTCCCAATCAAACGAATCCCCAGAATGGTAAGCTTATTGAGTCAGCAATCTGCTCACTCTCACTCATACAAATTAAAGAATCTCTTTCACAGACTGAAGTTCATAACTCACTCAGGATTTAGGCCATGTCACTTATGGTCATCTTGGTGAAATGTAAGTCTCTATTATAATGGTGTTAAATAATGAAACTATTCATTTCATGGTTTGATCTTATACAAACCCCTTTATATAAAATATGAATGATCACGATCAGATCATTTATAACACTTTACAACAATTGAACATCTATAAAGCAGATCATATTCGTAGTGTCAGGATAAAGTATCCAGCCTTATCTATCTACTACAGACCATTTAGGTTATCACTTAAACATGATCTAACTATATGTCTCTACATACATGTTTAAGCTGTAGAAGATAACCTCGGATGTTTTTTTTATCGGTTTTGTGAGTTAATGCTACTAAATGTCGAATAAAATACCTCATATTTTATTAAAGAAATAAATTGATTGTATATTACAATTTTAAAAACTACAGAACCTATGAGATTTATGGCATCAACCCTAACACTTTCTCCACTATATTTCTGATAAAATGTAATCGTATATCCACATATTTTGTTCTATCATGAAACTGTGAACTCTTTGTAAGGTGAATAGCACTGTGGTTGTCACATTTTATGTTATCTTGACTGCAACTAAAATTTTTTAATAATCTTTGTAGCCATTTTGCTTCTTTTACTGCTTCTATTAAAACAATTAACCTTGCTTCTGTGGTAGATAGGGTTACAATATATTGTAGGTTAGACTTCCAGCTTATATTGTTTCTACCAAACTGAAACACATACTCTATTAGAGACCTTCCCTTATCCAAATTACCAGTAAAGCCTGAATCTAAGTAGCCTATTAGATTTAGGCTAATTGTGTCAGGTTGTTTGTAAAGGAGGCCTTTCTTCTGAGTTCCTACTAGGTATCTGTATACCCACTTTGTAGCTTCCCAATGATCCTTCCCTGGGTTCCCCATATTTCTGCTCACTAAGTTGGAATAGTGAGCTAAATCAGGTCTAGTACATACTATTAGGTACATAAGACTGCATGTAGCACTGAAATAGGGGATTCTCTCCATTACTTTCTTTTGTTTTTCAGTAGTAAGAGAGTCTTGGGCTGAATGCTTAAAGTGTTGGGCTAGATGAATGCATACAGCCTTGGCATCTGCCATGTTGAACCTCTTTAGAACTTTGGATGCATAGTCTGACTGACATAGAAGCAGCTCTTCTTTATATCTATTTCTGTAGATCTCATTCCTAGGATTCTTTTTGTAGCTTCTAGGTCTTTCATGTCAAACTCTTTGTTGATTAGTGATATAATTTCATTTAGTTCATTCAAGTTGCTTCCAGCAAAGAGCATATCATCTACATACAAAAATAGATACACTTCCTCTTTGTTTTTCTTGTATTGGGCTTTTATGCCCTAGTTTATTGTTTTGTACTAGTTTTTTGTATACCTCACTTAACTTTAGGACAAATGGGAGATTGTTGGGATTGATGCTCTGATAGTAGATGACTATTGTATAGTTGGGTGCTTGTGTTTAGGAAAAGGTACACGATCGTGTAGGTTTTTCTAAGTAATCGTCTAGCAAAAGGTAAGCGATCATTTAGATCTGCTCGGTGCGCTAAGCGTTCATTTAGAAAAGGTAAGTGATCATGTAGAAATTGTGGGCGATCGTTTAGTGCACGGGTGTGCTATTGTTTAGGACGATGGGCACTATCGTGTAGGCTCTCAACATTAAGCGATCGTATGGATTCACACCGTGCGCAATTTTTTTCGTGCCTTACAAAATGATTTTTTTAATTTTATTCTTAAATTACAAGAACCGTATTCAAACTTCCTACTTTCGCACGATTTCGGAGAAATTCTCGGTCAATTATCTCATAACCGCCTAATTAATTAAATAATTAATATAATCATATTATATTCTTAACCTATAGTTTGATATCATATATCTACTATAGTATTTTCTCCTCTACTTGATATAAATCATATTTATATCTAATTTCCTCCAAAATAATGTATCTCATACATTTAGTCAATTATATCATATATAATTAACCAGCTCAATTATATCATATATAATCGAACTTTCTCTTGTCAATTTGAAAATTGTAAACTGACCCAAAAACTGATTCTCAACTTTATCCAAGCTACCAAGGGGATCTTAAGAACCTATGACTCGAAGTTCCAACGATATGTGAATAGCTGACTAAACTCTTCAGCCACGAAATCTACCATCTGTTAACTGCTAGACATTCTACTAAAGACCAACAATTGAACTCTTCTTACCACAAATATATTTCTGTGTCCATCGGATATAACCAATCATGAGTACGATGACCCTTCATAGATGCTCATAATTACAGTTGGGCCAATTTACCATTTTGCCCCTATAGTTACATCTCACTTCTTAAATACTACTGATCCCTCTAATGAACAATACAACATAGTCCAACTATGTATGAACACCTCTCGGGCCAAGAAAAGGTGTGTGGTGCCACATCGTTCAAGCCCTAGAACCAACCCTTAAGGGAACTATCTATCTACTTACCCCTACTTCGGGGAAGAAGTGAATTCCATCTTGTGTAACTGAATTTCTAGCTCCCAAATAAGATGAATCCCCAAAGTGGTAGGTTTGAGTCGACGACCTGGCCACTCGCACCCATGCAAATCAAAGGATTGCCCTCAATGGCAGGAGTTCCTAACTCACTCAGGATTGAAGTCATGTTACCTATGGTCATTCTAGTGAAGTGAAGTCTCGGTCATGAACGGTGTTATATAATGAGATGTTAACACTTCGTGGTTAGGTCTTATACAAACTCTTTGTATAGGACGCCCTCGCTCGCATGTCCCCTACACAAATAATCAGAATCAGACCATCTATGACCATTCCACAAGGCAGGCCGCATCCGTAGCGTTGCTAGAATAAGGTTCCCCTCCTATATCCATACACTACAAACCATTTTGGTTATGACTTAAGACATGATCCACTTGTATGTCACCACATACATGCTTAAGTTACATCCAGATAACCAAGGACTTTAGGTTTATTGGTTTTTGATAAAGCAAATAAAAAAATTAACTGAGCAAAATCAAGATGTGAACTAAATATCTTATATTATACATCACAAGTGTTCGTACAAACTGTTTACAAACTACATGACACGAGACTTTAGGGCATCAACCCCAACAGTTTTCATCCTTTCTTATGTAAACATAAGAGTCATAACTGCTTCTTTTGAACTTTAGCTTAGAAATGAACTCGCCAAACCTTTTATACCAGCATCTAAGGGATTGATTAAGCCCATATAGGGACTTTTTTAGCAAATAAACTAAGTCTTCTGCCTCTTTCTTCTTATACCATTTAGGCTAAGACATGTAGATAGTTTCTTCTAGTTTTCCATGAAGGAATGCGGTGGTCACATTTAGCCATTCTAGTTCTAAGTTTCTGAAAGCTACAATAGCTAGAAATACTATGATAGAAGTATGCTTCACTACAGGAGAGAAAATATCATTGTAGTCCAATCCTTCTCTTTGAGTGTACCTTCTAGCCACAAGTTTATCCTTATAGCAAATCCCTCCTTCATCTGTCTTCCCTAACTTCTTCTTAAAGATCCACTTGCATGAAACTACTTTCTGTTTAGGAGGTAGAGAGGTCAAGTTCCAAGGTTCATTCTTATACAAGGAGCTCATCTCATTGTTCATTACCTTTACCCACTGCTTACTGTCTTTGCTGTTGATAACTTCTTCATAGCTTCTAGGCTCATCATCATTTAGGTCATAATAGAGGTTTGTAAAAGCTACATAGTCATCTTCCCTATATCTCTAAGATGGCCTAATCTCTCTTCTACTTTTGTCTCTAATTAGAGTGTAGTTTTCTAGGTCTTCTGTTTGTGGTTCTTTGGTTGTTGCCTTTGTCACGATTTCTTCTACTTCAAGCTGATCAGGGTGATCAGTTTGAATAGAATTTAGAAGGATCTGATGAGTGTTAGTTACTTCCACCTCAGAATGAGCTTGAACCACCATTTCATCATATTTTTCAGTTTTTTTAGGATCCTTAGCATCCATATAAAGTACTTCTTCTCTAAAAACACATCTCTACTCACTACCCATTGTTAGTTCTTAAATCCCACAACTTGAACCCCTTAGTACCTTCTAGATATCCAATAAACATGTATGTCACTGCTCTAGGTTGAACCTTTGCTTGTCTTACATGTAAATATCCCATACAGCCAAAGGGTTTTAAGAAAGACAGGTTAGGAGGGTGGCCTGATCAAACTTCTTCAGGAGTTTTAAAATCAATTGTTGTACAAGGACTTCTATTGATGTAAAACAAGCTGCAAGTACTGCCTCTACTCAAAAAGACTTTGACACTTTAGCTTCTGAAATCATATACCTAACCCTCTCTAGAATTGTTCTATTCATCCTCTCAGCTACTCCATTATGTTGTGGTGTGTATGCAACAATCTTATGTCTAGAAATCCTATTTTTAGCACAAGAACTATTGAAATCATTTCCCAAAAACTCTAATCCATTGTCTGTTCTCAAGAATTTTACTCTCTTATTAGATTGATTCTCATTAATAGATTTTCAGCTTTTAAATTTATTAAAAGTTTGGTCTTTAGATTTTAAGAAATATACCCAAACTTTCCTTGAGAAATCATTTATTAGAGAGAAAATACCTTGAAAAACTCCAAGATGGTGTCTTTGTAGGTCCCCACTGAAGGATCTCAAAACGAGAGTTCCATGAGCAGGTTTAGATCGCTCCGATTTCAGAGTGTTCGAAATATAAATGATATACATTCTATACTAACAGTTATGCATATTAAACTCAATAACAGAATGCTCAGAATACGATAAAGCATAGGGAAGGGGTTCATACCAGAGGAAGACGATCTTCGATTGTGTGAACCCACAGCAGCAGAAAACTCCACAGATCTACCAGCACCCGACGAGTCTCTTGTCTGTTACTGCACGATCCGAACGTACACGAATAAGCCTTCGGGGACAACACCACCACAAGGGAAACCCGAGTATCCTCAGCATAAAAAACCCAGAGAGTGGGCTCTGGTGAGTTTGGTAGAAGACGTAGAAGAGGATTTCATGTAGACGACAAGCGCGCACGAGAAGAACTCTGATATCGTATAGCGGGGACGCTTATCGTATAGTAAAACTACACAATCGTTTAGGAAAGTGGTATACGATCGTTTAGGGAAGCTGAACTAGACGATCATTTAGATGAAAGAGAATCTATCGTATAGGCTCTCGGTGTTCGATCTTTCACGGTTTCTTTTTTTTTTTTTGGACACGGGATATCGAATGCACGAATGAATTATCTCTAAATTGAAAATGATTTTCAACCTTTAATCTACCGGTTACCTTAACCCTCGTAGCCCATGTTCCCACGTTCAAACGTTTAATTGGTTAATTATTAAATAATTAATCAATTAATTTATTTAATAAATATAATCATATTATATTTATATCCTATAGTTTGATATCATATATCTACCATAGTATTTTTCTTCTACTTGACATAAATCATATTTATATCTAATTTCCTCCAAGATAATGTATCTCATATATTTAACCAATTATATCATATATAATTAGCCATTCCAATTATATCATATATAATTGTACTTCCTCTTGTCAATTTGAACATTTCAAATTAACCCAAATACTGGTTCTCGACTTTATCCAAGCTACCCAGATGATCTAATGGACTTGTGACTCGAAGCTCTAACGGTATGTGAATAGCTAACTAAATTCTTTAGCCACGAGATTCACCATCCGTTAACTATCAGTGATTCCACTAAAGACCAACAGCTAAACTCTTTTTACCATAGATATATTTCTATGTCCATTGGATATAACCAATCATGAGTACGATGACCCTTCTCAGATGCTCGTAAGTATAGCTAGGCCAATTTATCGTTTTGCCCATGTAGTTACATCTCACTCCTTAAGTACCACTGATTTCTCTAATGAACAATACAACATAGTCCAACTATGTGTGAACACCTTTCGGGCCAAGAGAAGGTGTGTGGCGCCACATCGTTCAAGCCCCGGAATCAACTCTTAAGGGAGCCATCTATCTACTTACCCCTGCCTCGGGGAAGGAATGAATTCCATCTTATGTAGTTGAGTTCTTAGCTCCCAAATTAGACGTATCCCCAAAATGGTAGGTTTGAATCGGCGACTGGGCCACTCATACCCATATAAATCAAAGGACTGCCCTTAATGACAGGAGTTTCCAACTCACTTAGGATTGAGTTTATGTTACATATGGTCATCCTAGTGAAGTGAAGTCTCTGTCATGAACGGTGTTATATAACGAGACATTAACACTTCATGGTCAGGTCTTATACAAACTCTTTGTATAAGACGCCCCTGCTCGCATGTCCCCAACACGAATGATCAGGATCAGATCATTTGTGTCAAGTCACAACACTTGTGACCATTCCACAAAGCGGGCCACGTCCGTAGCATTACCAGGATAAGGTTTCCCTCCTATATCCATATACTACAGACCATTTTGGTTATCACTCAAGACATGATCTACTTGTATGTCACCACATACATGCTTGAGTCACATACAGATAACCAGGGATTTTATGTTTATTGGTTTATGGTAAAGCAACTAAAACAAGTAAATGAGAAAAACAACAAGATGTGAAATAAATATCATATATTAACAATCACAGGTGTTCGTATATACTATTTACAAACTACAAAACACGAGACTTTAGGGCATCAACCCCAACACCCACGGGTCAACATCAATGTAACTTAGAGTTTTAGTGGTTGAATGAGTCCCCTTCACAAACTTCTTCCTCTTTGACTTTCCATAAACACGATGTTCATAGAAATTCAATCTCTTAGTGTTCTTTGACTTGATCAGCCTCTGTCTCTATTGCTCTTGTATGTCTTTCTCCTTTATAAGTGAGAGTCTTCTATGCCATAAATAAATCTCATATAAACTGGCCTTCTATACTACATAAGATTGAGTTAGAAGAGTAACATTTTTTTTTACAAAATACAACCCATTAATTTTCATTCCAGTAAAGATAATCCCCCATTCCTTCATAATCTCAAGACTTCCATTCTTCCAAACAAAGGAACAACCTTAATCATCAAACATCCCCATAGAAAGTAAATTCTTTCTAAGCTGTGGGACATGTCTCACTTCGTTGAGGAGTATGTCTTGATTGTCTTGAAGTTTAAGCACCACTGAGCATATCCCAATCACCTTACACCTGTCATTGTCTCCTATGAAACTGAATCACCATTCCATGGTTTATAAGAGATAAACCATGTCTTTGATGATGTTATATGATAGGTGTAACTTGAGTCTAACACCTAGTCTTCCTTGATTTTATGGCCATTTGCTTTCTCCTCAGTCGTCATAAGAACTTCTGTGAATTCCAACCCATCCTCTCTAATAAAGACATCTCTCCTCTCATGTTCCTTTGGCCTTTTGAAATTTCTTCTATATAAATTCTTTTTTCTCTCAGGACAAATGTCCTTCTTTATGAAAAAAAGAAACATTTCAAAATGGATTTATCTTTTTTTATCGATGTCCTTTTCTTAAAACCTAGACTTCCCTTCCTTGAAAATGATTTTCCTTTTGAGAAGAATGATTCAGCATCACCACTTCCCTTTGTTTCAGCTTTCAACTCTAGTTCTTTACTTCTCAAGGTTGTGATTACATTATCAATAGAAATTGAATCCCTTACATATTTCAATGTTGTCTTCACATCTTTATAGCTCTCATGAAGAGATTTTATCAATATAGATGCTTCATCATCCTCCCATAGCTTATCTCCTATCAGAGCAAACTCAGTGGTGAGTTTCTTGAACTCATCAAGATTAGCATCCAAGGATTTTGAGGAGCTCATCTTAAAGGAAAATAGCTTTTCCTTTATGTAAAACTTGTTAGGTACATCTTTCTTCAAGTAAAGCTTCTTCAGCTTCTTCTATACCTCATAGGCTGTGTTTTCACTGATAACTTGCTTGGAAGACTGTTTGAGATATTCAAGATCAATGCTTCATAGGCTACTTCTTCCATATTCTGCTTTTCCATATTAGTAATGGTTGTAGACAAGGTTTCAAGGTCTTCAATTACTCTTAAAGCCTTCTGAGAAGCCAGAACAACTTGAGTTCTCTTCATCCATAGCTGGAAATCTCTATTTCTAGTGAATTTCTCCATCCTATATTGAGATATTGCCATTATTAACTTTCTAACTGTTTTTGACAGGTTCTTGGAGATTCTTGCAGCTTTCTTGGAGCTTCTTGATTGCCCATTCCGTAGCTCTGATACCAGTTTTTGAATGGGCAGAAAAACAACTAAATGAAAATAAGGCCCAAAACAAATTACAGTCTGACCCAAAACAAAATTTGGTGGTAGTTGGTTGTGTGAGCCAAAAGAGGCCACATCGCTCTAAAAATTTCTGATAGGTAAGTGATGCATTATTTTATGAGGTGAAAATATGGAATGAGATACGGTGATGGAATTGCGTTGAGCAACAAGTTTTCTCAGTGGAGTCAAAGTATAAACCCCACTGAGTTTCCTGGTAAGTCCAAGGTCAAACTCAGGGACTTGGGAAAACTGTATGCGGTGGTAATTTTCAGGAAGACTTTGCGGTAACCAAATAATCAAATAGTTGTTTGGATTGTTGTTTGCGATAATAAAAATAAACGAATGCAGAAAAGTTTCGAAAAGAGTTGATAAAACGGAAGATGCAATGAGTATGCGGTGAACGGGTTGAGAAGGGATTTGGCTAACACTTCCTAGGATGTGTTCATGTTATTCGACCATGCAACACACATACAATAGTAAACCATCTCTCGATGCGAATTCTACGGCTTCTAATGCTAGAATGCATGCGATATATGCGATGAGTCTATAGGACCTACACATAAGCCTCTATTCTTATTTATGCAATGAAAAATGACACACACACAAATAAGGTGACCACATAATATCATATCTATCTCTAAGGTACATGCGATGCAGGTTGACAAATAGAGCTTATCTTTAAGTCCCTATCTCTTTTTTATGCAGATCTAATCTTGCTCTCTCGAGTTTAGATTCTAACCTAGCTCGCTCGAGTCTTTAGGTTCTTTCTTTAGACTCTCTCTCGAGTAGCTCTAAAGGGGTGTTGGGCACAACATAAAACAAGATAATCGCATGCGATGAAGATCCTAGGTCATGTTAGCTTAGTTCTTCTCAACCCATTCAACAAGTTTAGCTACTCATGCGTGCTAAGAGAGTGAAAAGATGTAGAATAAGAACTTCCATTGTATAAATATAAAGTTGAAATACAAATAACAATGCAAGAAGAGAATAAAGAGCCTGGTAGCAATCTCTTGCTTCCCAGGCTTTTACACTGTCTTTTCTACTCTTGTTCAAAAGATAATCTCACTCTCATGAGAGTCGGCCCACTCTCTGCTTCCTACGCCTCCGGGTTCTCTCTCGAGTTTCCCTAAGCGATCTTCCAACGTCTCTTCCCTTCTCTCGCTCCGCCTTAAAATAAAAAGGAAAATTATGGACAAGGCTATTCTAACTATAGAGAAAATTATCTAAGTATCCGAACTGAACCCCTTTTCTGAAGGATGCCTTCGGTATTTATAGAGCTTTGGGGTGAAAGGCGACCTCTCTTAATTCAGGATGCCTTCGGTATTTCCGAAAAGCTGAGTGTACTTGTTATCGTTAGCGGCTTGTGAACTTAATTCAGATTTGACTGTCATCAGCTTTCTGTCCCATCATGATTAATTATGCCTTTTACCCAGATGCACCCATCAAGTTGCGCCGGCTCTATGTGGCAATCCTTCTTAAGCAGATGTTTGCGAGCACAAATCACCGCAAAGCTTTGCAGTGATACTGCGCTCGACCGTTGATTTCTTGTGATCACGTTTTTCGCCTTGCGTCAACGCATATTCTGCATAAAAAAAAAATTTAACTGTTTCTATACAATGAATGCATGCGACCGCAATGTTATGAACTTAATGCTTTTTAGACGCAATCTTATATATTTTATCTACGCAAACCAGCATTGTTTAAGAACTTAGTACTGTAATAACGTTCCTTTCTACTCGTTATCAGTAAGTATTCCTCTTCCTCGATTAGACCTACCAGAAAAAGGTTTCCTTTCAGCTAAGCTTTCTCTCCTCCGTCTCTTCTCTCTTTCGTTGAAGGTCGAACGTGTTGGGTTGTATATCCTAAAACTCATAGTTTGTAAGAATAAATATATTCTATTTGCAATAAAGATGTTATTGATGTTTTATTTAAAAAAAAACTGTTATTGAATATGTAAATTGCACTAAATTCAATAAACTAAGATACATGATTGTAACATGAGTACTTAGACTTTATGTGGAGATATAAAAGTGGATCAAGTTTGAGTAGATAGCCAAAATGTTCTATAAGTATATGGATAAGGTTGGGTACCTTATTCTAGAAACACTATCGGATGCGGTCCACTTTGTTTTTAGTACGAACGATGTGATCCTGAATCGTTCAAGTGTAGACATGCGAGTGGAGGCGTCATATGCAAAGAGTTTTTATAAGACTGGACCAAGAAATAAGTCACCCTTACTTTTAAACGTTGTTTACTGTTTAAGACTGATTATTTCAAAGTGATGACCTAGGTAACTTGACCTTAATCTTGAGCTAACTATGAACTCCTGTTTATTCGAGATTATCCTTAGATTTGCATGGGTGAGGGTTGGCTCAACAGCGCCAGCTCATTAAGCCTCCCATTTCAAGGGTAAGTTCGAGTAGATAGCTAGAGACATAGAGTACAAGACAAAATTCACTCCTACCCACTTTTAGTGATAGTAGAGAGGTTGTTCTCTTAAGTACCGACTCTAGGTCTTGAAAAAGGGGCCTCACCCTCTCATTGGCTAGAGAGGGACTCGATTTTGTGATTGGATCACAAACCAATTGTTCATTAGAGGATCAGTGGGACTTAAGAAGCAAGATGTAATCTTAGGAGTAAAATAATTTTTGACCCCGCCGTTATTACGAACAACCTGTGAGGGGTTGACTTATTGATTATGGTTAAATCTTTTGGATTGTATGTCTTAAAACTCGTAGTTTATAATGTTAAACATATTCTATTATCAATAAAGATGTTATTGACGTTTATTCAATAAAATTGTTATTGAATATGTGAATTGCACTTGTAAAGACTAAATCCAATAAACTAAAGATCCATGGCTATTATATGAGTACATGAACTTTATGTGGAGATATAAGAGTGGATCAAGTTCAGTAAATAGCCAAAATGGTCTATAGTATATGAATAAGGTTGGGTATTTTATTCTGGTAACACTATTGAATGTAGCTCACTCTGTAGTTGTTACAATTTGTTGTAAAGTGTTACAAACGAAGTGATCTTGATTCATTCATGTATTGACATGAGAAATGGAGGCGTCCAATGCAATGAGTTTGCATAAGATCGGACCAACAAATAAGTCACTCTTACTTTATAACATAGTTTACTGTTTAAAACTGATTATTTCAAAGCGATGACCTTGGTAACTTGACCTTAATCCTGAGCTAATTATGAACTCTTGTTTATTCGACATTATCCTTAGGTTTGCATGGGTGAGGGTTGGCTCAACAACGCTGGCTCAATAAGCCTCCCATTTCAGGGGTAAGACCGAGTAGATAGTTGGGGACATAGGGTGCAAGACAAAATTCCTTTCTACCCACTTTTAGGGATAGTAGAGAGGTTGTTCTCTTAAGTGCTGACTCTGAGTCTTAAACAAGGGGCCTCATCCTCTCATTACCCCGAGAGGGACTTGGTTTAGTGATTGGATCACAAATCAATTATTCATTAGAGGAACGGTGAGACTTAAGAAGTAAGATGTAATCTGGGGGGTAAAACAACTTTTGACCTAGCCGTTATTACGAACAATCTGTGAAGGTTTGACCTAATCATGGTTATATCAAATTGACACATAATATATCTACAATGAGGGGAGGACAACTACAGGCTATAGTGGACAATCCTATTAGTTTACGAATGTTGATTAACTAGGTTTAAAAGTTTGACCAGTTAGTCTCAGATTGTTGGATCCCATGATTTGTTGGTCCATCGGATCTTCTTGATAGCTCTGCAGACAAAAATTGAAGAACTAGATAAGGTAAGAATTTGACATGTTCAAATTCGAGCTTTAGGAAAAATTGTATTTTATATTAAATATAATTAACAAACAAATAAATAAATATTCTTTTAGAGTATTCTTGAATATTAGCATGAAAGTACTTTTTAAAGTTTATTAATGTGATTAATCAAGGTTAGGTGTCAAAGGCAATTTAATATGTGATATTAAATTTGTTTTAATAATTTCTAAATTATGAAAATGTATTTCATAAAGAAAATTGATTTATTTATATTAAAAAATTAGTTAGTGGAAAAATCCAATTGTTGGATATTCCCACTAACTAAGTGATTTTTGAAGTGGCTCTTCCAAAGTTTGACACCTAGAGATTTCATGCTAGTGGAGTTTAAGGTGGAGGACATGCAAGATGAGATTTTGCATGTATTTTGTCTTTAAATAGTTTTGCTTTTAATCGTTGGTGGTGTTGTTCGTGTACGGAAAGGAAGACTACGGTGGATTCTACAAAGGTTATATTTTCTAACTATTTTTGTATGCTTAGTCTTAATTTTAATGTAATTAGAACGTTATCGATCTTTCTTCCGTTGTGCATGCTGTCTTTATATTCCATCAAAATCAAGTGGACAAAAATATATCTATAGTGAGGGGAGTGCAACTACTGGGCTTTAGTGGAGTGACCCAATAGTTAACAATGTTGGTTAATTTGGTTTAAAGTGTTTAGTCATTTAATCTCGGATCGTTGGAGCCCATGATCTGTAGGTCCATCAAATCCTCCTACTAGCTCACAAACGGACTAGACCTTAGAATAGCGTGAAGAGTAAATTTGAAACGTTCAAATTTGATTTAAGGGAATTAGTAATTATATACGATATAATTACACGTTTAATTATCGTATTAAACAGAATTGGAGAATTTGATAATATTTAAGTTTGATTTAATATTAATTATATGAATATGGATTCATGATTGTAAAATTGGTGTTTAATTTAATATTTGATATTAAATTAGTATAATTAATTAAATTGTTTAGTTAATTATTAAAGGATTAAATTTGTACAAAAATTAATTATGGAATTAATTTTGTTTAGAATTTAATGTTTTTTAATAATATTAATTATAGAATTAATATTTTTAAATTGTATTTTCTTATTATTTTTAAAATTAGTTTCAAAATTAAGAAAATTGGATTTTGTTTAAAATTCAATTTAAAATAATGAAAAATACACTTAAGTGGATTATTCCCACTTTGAATACCACCTTCTTCCACTTAACTTGATGTTTGAGGTAAAAAAGAGCGGCATGCTGAAATGGAAAAAAATCAATTCAACATGGTTGGGATAATGACATGCAAAAATCTAAAACAAAAAAAGAAAAAATAAATAAAAGAGAAGAAAGAGTTTCTCTCTAGTTCTTGACACAAGAAGTTGAAATTCTCCTAATTTCCTTGATGATTTAATCTCATTTTGGAATCTACTTTCCAATCTAAGGTCCAAGAGAATAGTATGGAAGATCAATTGGTGGTCTAAAAGCATTTGGAGTGAAGATTCAAGTTAGATTTGAAGATTGAAGAGTTTTTCAAAGGTATATCTTCAAAACCCTAATTTCAATTTATGAACATACATGTTTCTATACTAAAATTGATGGAAGTAGAGTACTTGAGATCCTAATTGCTTCTGCTAATTGCATGCTAACTCCATCAAAACGGTGATGGAGATCAAGAAGAAAAAAATTATTGCATGTAAGTAATAGATACAGAGAAAAGGAAGAAGAAGAAGGTCACGATGTATAGTGGTTCGAGCTTGAAAGACCTACACCCACTCTTCAAGGTATGAGGTTCCCTCTTTCATTCAAGCTTTTAAGTTTCCTTTTTACAGATTACAGGATCATTGTTTGAAAAATATCACTCTATCTCTTTCTCGATTAATATATATACAAAGTAATTTCGTTTAGTTAGTTTCTTAAAACTAAAAACAGAATAATAGTTTCTTTGTTACAACTATTTTCTAACAAATTGTTTGTTTTCTTGTGAGGTGAGCTGGAAAGATGAAACCCAGTTGTTTAGGTTTCTATAAAGAGGTAATTTTTTAGCTCAATGCCTTTACAAGATCGAAAGAAAAACAAAATAATGAGCTAGAGAGTGAGTGATCAAATGAAATCACGGTTACAATGAACAAAATTAACATGACCCAAGTGTTTGGCGAAATCAAGCGAGATTTCAACCACATTCTTAATTTTCATCAAATATTTGGACAGCGCGTGTTGAGAGCACGAATGATGTTCACTAAGTCTGACTCCACACGCTGAGGATGACTTGGAACTCCTTTCTAATGCAACATAAATGATAATCCAATTTTGATAGTCTCTCCTTTTAATGTCTTGATGGGCCACTCCCAGTTGAAACACTTGTTAAATATACTTGTGTTTGGTAATTATTACAATTTCTTTAAGTACTCACTCAAATTGGAAAAATAAAAAGAACATGCCAACAACAATAGATTTTGGGCTAGTTGCATAAATGAAATTCAAGCCCAAAATAATAGAATATGTAGTATAAGGATAAAATAATTGCATATATAAAACAAAAAAAGATAAAAGACTAAAAAGCCCACATCTAACCTCCATTTTGCCCTCCGATTTTCTCAAATTGAAAATCAAGCCCAAAATGATAGCTATTACCAGTGATAAAAGATTAAAAAGCCCACATCTAACCTCCATTTTGTTTCCCCCCCCGATTTTCTCAAATTGAAATTCAAGCCCAAAATGATAGCTACTATCAGTGATAGCTTTCAATTTGAAAAATATTCATACAATTTTGAAATATTAGCTTTTAATTTGCTATCAGTTATCAGTGACTATCATTGATACACTTTCATAAATTGGAATCAACCTTTCGAGGGGGATTCTGTTGAGTTCTTACACTTTCATGTCTACAACTCAGTTCATTCGATTATTACAAAGATGAACCTAAGCCGGAATATGAACTATAAAAGAAAATACCGATTAAACCGATCACAGGAATACCAGTTACAGTACCTATTATTCAAAGAGGAATCCTTCCAGTAGTCTCTGCCATTTGTCCTGGCCTATTAGAAGTAAAAGGCGCTCTGTTGGAATCCTCACGGACAGAAAAAGATTGCAGTCGATTTGATAATGATCGAGTGACATTGCTTCTTCGACCTGAACCTAGGAATCCCTTAGATATGATACAAAATGGATCTTGTTCTATCGTTGATCAGAGATTTCTTCATTATGTTTGGAGTAAGCCACATATTAGACTCTAGTCTACTAAATAGATAGCTGTGTTATCGTAAAAGTATAAGTTTTGAAAAAAAAAAATAGATGGCACTAGTATATTTAAAAAATCTTGTTTTTTTGAACATGAAGAAATAAAGAAGCCATTGCAATTTCCGGAAATACTAGGCCTACATATTAACAGTTAAGGCTATCAGTTATCAATGATAGAACTTTATAAGTAGTTATCAACATTGGAAGAAAACCAACAACTTCAAAAGATTGAGCTATACCAATGATGAAAAATTATTAGTGGCTATCACTGATAGACTTTCATAAATGACTATCAACTTTGAAAGATTAACACAGTAGCTATAACTAATAATCTTCTATCGTGACTATCATTGATAGTAGCTATCAGTCACTATCACTAATAAACTTTCATCAATTAGAATCAATCTTCAAATATTAACACTTAAGGCTAGCAATTATAGACTTCTATAATTAGTTATGAACTTTCAAATAACCTTGATTTATAGATTTCGCCTAACTTCTATCATTGATATCACTAATATCACTCATATCGTGATTATTAGTGATAGCTTTTCTTACTGATAAGATGCTATCAATGATCTCACTGATATCATGCTATCAATGATCTCACTGATATCAGGCTATCAATAATCTCATTGATATCATGCTATTAGTGATAACTCTCTATCATCGATAACATGCTATCGTTGGTAGCTTCTATCATCGAAAACATGCGATTAGTGGTAGCTTCTATCATTGATAACGTACTATTAGTGTTAACTTTTATCACCGATAATATGTTATCAGTAGTAGTTCTATCAATGATAGCTACTGATCACCTTATTGTCCCTAATTTCCTTGTCCTTTCCAAACATTCGTACGATCCTTTTTTTTATACCTTTTAAGGGAACTTCTGTAAAAATAGCGAACAACCAAACCAAACCATTCTTCTTCATTTATGACCAAGCATTTATTGGACATAAATGCTTAGCTTGACTCTCGTAGTGGGGTTACTTATTGAGTATTTTATACTCATTCTTTCTTACGTTATTTTCTCAAGTAAGAGCAAGGACATACCGTCGAATGACAGAAGAAATCTGTGACCGTACCCTTAGGATCAGTGACATGCTTTCACTCATGTTTTCATGTTTTATTGTTTTAAATTCTAATCTTGATGTTTGAAATTTTATTTATAAAGCTTCATGAAATTTATTTTGGACTTATATTTCAAGGGGCCCTGATCAAAGATTTTCAGTTATGTAGATTTTACAAAAACTATTTATTTAATGAAATTTTTTTGTTTTTAGTTAAAATTTATGTGAGAGTTGTTTTGAGATTTATGCTTGCATGTAGTAACGACCTAATATAAGTCTTAGAAAGTCAGATCGTTACAGAGATTAGGGAGATGGAAGCAAAAACTGGAGAAAGAAAAGAAAATGAAAAAAAAATCAAAGAAAAGAAAGAAAATGAAAAAAATAAAAAAAATAAAAAAATCAGAGAAAGAAAAAATTAAGAAAATTAGAGATAGGAAGGAAATTTAAAAAAAAAAAAACCAAAGAAAGAAAATAAAATAAAAAAGAAAAAAATTAAAGAAAATTTAAAAAAAAAATGAAAGAAAGGAAAGAAAAAATTGGAGAAAATGAAAGAAAATAAAAAAGATAAAAAAAAAAAAAAAAAAAAAAAAGGGAAGAAGAAGGTATGCAACAAGATAAGGGAGGACAAAATTAGAAATTAGAAAAAAAATTCAAAAGTTGATTAACAAACACTTCCATATTTACAAATATTTGTAAGAGGTACTATATTTTTAGATTTTTTTTTTTTTTTTTTTTTAATCTGATTGTTATATCTATTACAAATATTCATAGATTTTTGTTCCTTTAAACTTTATACTATGGATCCATACATAGAGAGCTATGTAATTTTCCACTTTATATTTCGCAATCTCAAACTTACTAAAATTATGGGTTAAACCTTTTAAGTTGCACAAGTCAAACATGACAACCCATATGATTTTGTTTTTACCTCTGAAAAATGAGTAGATTTCATTTATCACTGATGCATTATCAAAATGCATTTAAAAATTTGCATCCCATATCTAGCTGTCACAGAATTTTGGGTCAAATTATATTTTTGGTTTTGAGAATTATTCTACTTAAATTCTATTTGATTTTTACCCTTTGAAAACTAATAGTTTCTCATTTAGGTTATATATGTCGCTAATTTCTATTTCGTCTTTGAAATTTTAAATTAAAACTGATGAGTTTTATTTTAGAATTTTGAATTTGGATATTAATTAATATATCTTGAGTTTTAAATTAGTTGATATAATAGAATGACGATGTGTAAGTGAAAATATGTTGACTAGACTTTATTGTGTCTATATTTTAAATGATATACATACATATATATATAAGGATTAATTTGAAATAAAAAATTTCAAATTTCAAAGATGAATTAGAAACAAAATTTAAATCTTAAGAACAAAACATGCCATTTTAACACGAAAAGAAATTTGAATTTAAATGTTAATTAATATATCTTGAGTTTTGAATTAGTTGATTTAATAGAATGATGATGTGTTAGTGAAAATATGTTGATTGGACTTTATTGTGTCTATATTTTAAATGACATACATAATACCATATGTACATACGTACGAATGTACATACATACACACATATATATACTATATATATATATATAATGAATATTTTGAAACCAAAAATTTCAATAAAAACAAAATTTAAATTTTGAGAACAAAATATGTCATTTTAAGTTAGAAAACCTAAAGAACTAAATAGAAACCAATACCAATCTAAACCAAAAAAATTGTTAGCATTTCTCAACCTTTGCAGCTAATATGAGCATGGCTAAATTAGTAATAAGATATATGAGTTTCAATTTCTTCCACCCATATGTTATCAAATTCAAGAGGGAGAAAAAAAACTCACAACAACAAATATAAAATAGGAAAATTATTCATAAAGGTTATTACAACGTGATTAGCAATTTGACACCTTTAAATAAATGAGAGAAAATTTATAAAAAATATTCCGAATTTATATTTAATAACATAAATTTATTTTTGGTACCTATAAGTTTTGGGTACAATTTTTATTTTTAAATTAATTAATAGATATTAATGCAACCTGAAAAATCGAAGGTAAAAATATTGATTTTGAAACGTAAGGAGGAAACGGTTATGAGTTAGCAAATTTGTAAAATTTTGAAAAAGATGAAATAAAACTAAAAAATTTAATGGCTAAGATCTTAACATTTGAAAGGCATTTTTCCCTAAAGAGAGAAACAAACAAAATGCAAAGTGGCTTCTTCCCCGGCGATAATTGAAATATGGGGAGATGTGAATATGGTTTTGTACCCACTAGCCAGTCAGCCACACAAAGGCAGAGAGATATAAGGTATGTTTGAAATATAATGTCAAGTGTTTAATTTAAAAAAGAATGAATCATTTAGGAGTTAGGTGAAGTATTTGACAGTATATTTTAATCCATTTTTATCAAGAGTATTTAAATAAAAATGATTTTTTTAAAAAATATTTTTTTCTCCAATCAATCCAAATAGTCTAAAATTAAGAAAACTAACAAAATAAAGAAATATGTGATGTTTCATTCTTACGACGGCTTCCAAATCCAAACAACCACTTCCCTATTACGTTCTCAAATCTAAATTACACAATGTCGCAACGTCATCGGGATGCAAAGCGGCCAATGTCCCTCCTTAAGGGTCTCTTTCAAGGTGAAAGGTTTGGAGTCACTACCAATTATTTTAAGGTATGATGAGTCACCCATTAAAAAGAATTGAAAATGAACTACTTTTCAAAAGATAGGTTCGGGGTCACTGAGCGTAGGGAATGTATTAGCATCCTAAAAATACCTATTTGAAAACATCATATTTGTTACCTAATTTTTTTTTAAAAAAAAATTGTCTTTATTTGTAAAAACAAAAGTTTATTTTATTAAAAATTCTTATTAAAAAAATGTTAATATTTGTTTGCAAAACTCAATTAAAATCCAATTGAAACTCCACCTAAAATTTGTAATTAAAATTAATTGGGAATTTTTATTTAGAACTTATTGGAAAGGTGAAAAATTCAAATAAAATTTTATGAAAATTATCAAATTGAGTTGAAAATAAGATTTTGGAGAATAAATGAATTAAGTGAAAAAAACAAAAATAATAAATAGAGAATAAATAAATCAAGAAAATAGAGAAATTAATAAAGAAATTAAGTGGGACCACCACTTACCCCTACCAATTCCACCATTTCCTCTTTCTTTTATCTTCTTCTTCAACCTCACAACTTCTTCCACCATGGAAGTTGCAATAGGTGTTAAGTTTTTCTTTTTTCTTTTGTTTTTTACTGCCTCTCCATCTCACAATTTGTCTCTTTGGTTCCTTTCTCCCTTCCTCATGTATGTGTTTGTTCCTTTTATAAGCCCTTAGTAAAGCTTAAATTAGCTTAGGTTGTTGAAAATATGGACAATAGGAAATGGGGTGAGAGTTAAAGAAATGGGAAAGGGTCTGAAGAAGAACAAAGGAAGAGAATGAGAAAGACTAAAATTATTATTATTATTATTATTTTTAATACATTTTTATCTTTAATTTAATGATAATAAAAAATATTTTGGAGAAAAAAAAACAATTAAAGGACTTTTAACTTTTAATTTCCTCCTTAAAAAATATTAACAAAATAAAAAATAATAATAATAAAATAAAACATAATTTAAATTGGGTCCAATCAAGAATGGCCCATTCAAATGACAATAAATATGCAAGAATAGAAATTTGTGAACAATAAATTCTACCTTGGCAAAAGCGAAAAGCCATAATGAAAACAGAATAAATCAAATCATCAACATCTTCAATTCTGGGAGCTTCCTCCATGAGCAATAATATCGTCAATCACCAGCGTAATATTCCGGTGAGACGAGCCCCCTTCTTCAACAGCCCTCTTCGCAATTTCTGCAAGCTTCTTGCTTCTCTCTCTCATCTCTTCTCTCTCATTTCCTTCCAACACCATTTCTATGGCTTCTCTCACTTCTTCTCTCTTCACCAACACCTTTTTCTCATCCTCCTCTCCCCAATGAACAAGTGTCTCCTTCCCCACACTCACACCCACCTTCAAAACATCTACCATTAGCTTATGATTGAACACTTGATCCCCAAAAAGCGGCCAAGTAATCATTGGCACCCCCGCAGAAATTCCTTCAATGCTCGAATTCAGCCGCAATGCGTCAAAAAACACCCAATTGCAGAGTGGGTTAGTATCAGAACTTGCGGAGCCCATCCACGAATCACCAAGCCTCTGCCCTTGGTTTTCCCTTCCAAATCATACTCCTCTAGCCATTTTAGTAGAAATTCTGTGAGATTTGCTTTTCTTATAGACCAAATGAATGGCTTGTTCGATGCCTCCAATCCCAATCCTAGCTCTATGAGTTGGGCTGTCCCCAAATTACAGAGACTTCCCAAAGAGACATAGACAACGGAAGATGGTTGCTGCCTATCAAGCCATTTGATGCATTCGTGTTGATCGATTGCGGTTTTGTTGCCTCTTTCGGCTAAGTCGAGTTTGTCGTGGTTGTAAAGCGAAACAGGGCCGACACACCACACTTTTTCCGGCGATTTTTCTCTGGTTTTTCTATACTCTGTTACATACTTATGCTCCATCTCCTCAAATGTGTTGAAAAGGACGCCATACGATTGCGCATCGGCTTGGATCATTTCAAATACAAATTTTGGCAAGTCTTCATCGGTGGATTTTGCTAACTCCGATCTGCGAAACTTGACAGGATCAGGTAAGTCAGAGAAAATTACAGAGTCAGAGTCGGAGTTTGTAAGAGCAGGGTTGGTCATTAAACAACGTAAACAGAGGAGAAAGAAGCAGCTGAAAGTACTGTAAACAAGCCTTGGGACTTGAAATTTCTGAGAAAGCTGGAAGGTCCAAGGAAGATGCATATCGGAGATTATGCAGGTGGGGCGAGGTTTGAGTTTGTGGAAGAGATTTTCCGAAGGTTGGTAAAGGAGAAATGTGGCTCTGAAGAATTTTGAAGCGGAACGAAATGAAGGTAGCAAGTCGAAATTATCGCACCCTTTTGGAAGATCACCTTCCTTGCATGGGAACTCAAGTTGGAGCATACGGATCTGTAAGCCGAAATCAATGGCGCGAGCAAGAATGGAGTGGTTGCGAGCAGCATCACTGGGTGTGACAACGATTGTGACAATAGCGCCACGCTGAGCAAGAAGCTTGGCGAGGTCAATCATGGGGATGACGTGGCCTGTGCCATGAATGGGAAGAGAAGAAAGTGAGGGGAAGCCACGTGAAGTGAAGCTGCTAACGAAGAAGACGACGGTTTTTGGTGCTCTGATTTGAGTTTTTGTAGAAGAAACAAACGACTAAACAATTCCTCTGACGTCAGATGGATTCTAGGCTGAGAAAAATCTAGGTGCCTCGGCTGAAAATTATCATCAATATTTTTTTTTTAAAAAATGCTTTATTTTTTGTGTTGGGAAAAGTGAAGTATAGGGATTAAAAAGATGCCATATTCTTCAATTATAATTACGTTAGTGAAAATTATTTTTATTTTTTATTTTTTATTTTTTATTTTTATTTTTATTTTTTTTGTGATGAGAGTGATATATTGTTTATATCTAACTAAACAAATTTAATCATGCCTCAAAAAGTCCGAGGATAATATATTAAAAGTAATATAATATTAGTAGATATTAAAATAATATAAGCTTAAATTACTAAAACTTTTCGTTGGATCACGCAACTTACTTTATATTAGTTTATTTTGGAAAAATAATGAAAAATAATGATGATTGTTTTTCAATATGGTTTGTCTAATGAATTGAACGGGTGGACTATTTTTTCTTTTTTTCTTTTTGTCCTTTACGTAGATTATTATAATTGATCAAAAAGGTTCCGTCTTATCTAGTTCCGTGGCTGTTTTCTCTTCAATTACCGGGTTAATTAGAAGACTACAATTTAAAAATAGGAAAAAAAAAAAAATTAGACATAACAAGTTGGTTTGAAACAAATTAGAAAACTAGTTTTTTTTTTTTTTCTTTTTATTTCTTTAATCTTTTCCTCCATTAATAACCGTGGGCTCACACTTGTGACTTAATAAAGACTATATATTTCACTTTTGTCTAACTTTTCTATTATTTTAAAAAATGTCCAAATGGTTTCTTAGTTAGACAAAAAAAACTAGAATAAAATTATCTTTTTATCCTCAACCTACAATTAATATACAGATATTTTAAAAAAATGAAGTTTCTTTAATTCACGTGCATTTCTTATTTTAACATTTTTTTTTTCAAAACCCCCATTTTCTCTATATTCCTCTTTATCTTCACTTTCACAATAGTCCACCAACGACCAAATTGGCGAGTGGATCACTAGTGGAGGCGGACATGTGGCCATGAGTGCCGCACAATCGTATCGAGACCCTTATGAAGGTGTGTTTGTGACAACTGGCAACCACACTAGATGACGAAGAGCGAACTCCAACGAACGACAGTGCGAAACTTGACTAGACAAAAAACAATGAGCGACTCGGCTTGACGTTGAATGGCGATGCACATGCGACAGACTCTGATAGTCATAACTGAGCTGGAGAGAAGACGATGAGCAACTCTGCTTGACGACGGACGAATAACACGACTCAAATGACGGTGGATGATCGAATGACGATAGAGATGAAGATGGAAACCCTCTTTTATTTTCTTTAGAATAATTAAGGATTCAATTATATGTGTGTGTGTGTGTATATATATATACTGTGATATAAATGAAACATATGATATATATTGTGATTTATATTAACCATTGAGTATCAAAACTTTTGAATGATACAATCATATTGTTGGGGTTTGTGCCCTAAAGTCTCGTGTCCAGTAGTTTGTAAACAACTTTGTACGAACACTTGTGATGTATAATATAAATGATATTTACTTCACTACTTGACTTTGCACATTTAGATTTTACCACAAACCAATAAACATAAAATCTCTAGTTATCTGTATGTGACTCAAGCATGTATCTGATGACATACAAGTGGATCATGTCTTGAATGATAACCAAAATGGTTTATAGTATATGGATATAGGAGGAAAACCTTATCCTGGTAACGCTACGGATGCGACCCGCTTTGTGGAATGGTCACAAGTGTTGTGACTTGTCACAAATGGTCTGATCCTGATGATTCATGTAGGGGACATGCGAGCGGAGGCATCCTATACAAAGAGTTTGTATAAGATCTGACCACGAAGTGTTAACATCTCGTTATATAACACCGTTCATAACTAAGACTTCACTTCACTAGGATGACCATAGGTAACATGACCTCAATCTTGAGTGAGTTGGGAACTCCTACCATTGAGGGCGGTACTTTTATTTGCATGGGTGCGAGTGGCCAAAATGCTGACTCAAACCTACCATTTTGGGGATTCGTCTGATTTGAGAGTTGGGAACTCAAGTACACAAGATGAAATTCACTCCTTCCTCGAGGTAGGGGTAAGTAGATAGATAACTCCCTTAAGGACTGATTCCAGGGCTTGAAAAATGTGGCACCACGTACCTTCTTATGGCCCAAGAGGTGTTCACACATAGTAGGACTATGTTGTATTGTTCATTAGAGGGATTAGTGGTACTTAAGAAGGAAAATGTAATTGTAGGGGCAAAACGATAAATTGGCCTACTGTAATTACGAGCATCTGTGAAGGTTCATCGTACTAATGATTGGTTATATCCAATGGACATAGAAATATATCTATGGCAAGAAGAGTTCAACCGTCGGTCTTTAATGGAATTCCTGACAGTTAATGGATGGTGGATATTGTGACGAAAGAGTTTAGTCAACTATTCACGTACCGTTTGAGCTTTAAGCCATAGGTTCATAAGGTCCCCTTGGTAGCTTGGATACAAGTTGAGAGTCAGTTTTTGGATCAATTTGAAATGTTCAAATTGACAAGAGGGAGTTCGATTATATATGATATAATTGAACAAGTTAATTAAATATGATATAATTAACTTTATGTATGAGATAAATTATTTTGGAGGAAATTAGATATAAATATGATTAGATCTAGTAGAAGATAAAATATTATAATTAATATTTGATATTAATTTATAAGTTATGAATGTGATAAGATCACATTCATTGGACGGTTATAAAGTAAATGGGAAGGCGTTTCTTTGTTAAAATAACAGATGAGGGCATTATAAATAGCAGATGGTGTGTTCATCTCGGTGTGCGCGAATATTGTGAAGAAGATAGTGTCATTATTTAGAAAATCAGTGTCTGTACGATAGAACTGCACGATCGCTTACATATATGATATTGCTAAGCGATCGCATACCGATTTCATCATCATGCGCTATTATCTAAACAATCGTTTACCTTTTTCCTAAGCGGTATGCGATCGTCCAAAACGATCGTATGAAATACCGAGAGCTGAACGGTGATAATGCGGTATTTACTAAATGATAGTATAGACGATCGCTTAGTTTTTCCTATGCGATCGTTTTGGACGATCGCTCTCCCTTTTTCCTACACGATCGTATAGATGATCGTTTAGACGATCGCTTACTTTTAGTACATGATACCTAAACGATCAAGCATATTGTCTATGCGATAGATGACCACATCTCCCACTTGTTTGATCGTTGTGTACGGTCGCTATTCCTCCTTCCCTTTACCAAATCCGAACAAAGCCCACACTTTGGATTCTCACTCCAAGAATATTGAGGGCTCTGAGCGGTGTTGTCTTCTCTGTTTCCTTCTGTTCGAGTGGTGACTGTTCGAGGTAGATGTTTGGGCTTCAGACTCAAGAAATATTCATCTGGTATGATTTCTTGATCCTTTTAGCATTATGAAAGTATGTTTGAATGTATATACGGTAATTTTGTTACAATGAATTGGAAAGATCCGCTTGCGTTCGTAGGTACTCTTGAATAAGAGTTCCTTCACATATATCTAAGTACATTTTGAAGGAAATCGATCACAAGAATTTCCATGAGCAGCGGAAAGATCATTCCAAATTATAATCATATATGAACTTTACAAATTACACTCATAAACAGAAACAAATTGTTATGCCTTCGTTATAGAAATTACAATATTACTAAAATTAGGAAAAAAAATTTCCTTTTATCTCACGATTACCATAAAATCACCAATAACCTCCCACTCAATTGGTTATTAGAGAAAAAGAATTAATTATCTAATAATTAATATTATTATAAATATAAATGATAGCCAATAAAAGTGTAGTTCAACTGGCATAGTGTTTATAACCTATAGTTTTAATATTTAGCTATATCCACTTGTATATCATATATATATGCTTAAGTTTATATAAGATAACCATGGAGGGAGAATTAGGACACCAATCCCAACATACTTATCTTTCATAAATTGGTTAGAATATTTGCAAACATATAATATACTGTTCTAATGTATATTTAAAAATAACCATGAATCCGCTAATTTAAATATCAAATATACCAGTAAATTTCATATATTGGTCAGAATGTTTACAAAAGAACTATTATTATAGTCAAAGTATATTTAAACATAACATGGATTTACCCGTAAATCCAGTTGTTTAATAAGTGAAATGCTTTAAATGAAAAATAAAATTATATTAAATACATTTCTCTCTCCAATTAAAAATGGGACAACTAAGTAATAATATATAATAAATGATTTTTCTCTCTCTAACATTAAGGATGCTTCGTAAATATGGGGAAAAAAACTTTTCAACGCGCCTTCTCTCTCCTGTTGCCCACCACAAGGTTATTGTTGTCTGAAAATTCCATTAACTCCTATATACGAAAATATTAAAAATTTCTGATATTTATGAAAATAAATCTCTAATAATCTTTAAAAATAATGTGGGGAAAAGAATTTTAACGTCGACTATATTATTTTTGTTGGGAATGTCCTAAAACTCGCAGTTCGTAAATATTGTTAATATATTCTATTTATCAATAAAGTATTATTAATTGATATTCCATTCGGTTACAAAAATCCAATAAATGAATCCATGACTATAATATGAATATTTTAACTTTATGAGGCGATATAAAAGAGGATCAAGGTTTAGTATATAACCAAAATGGTCTATAAGTATATGGATGAGATCGGATATCTCATCCTAGTGACACTATTGGTTGCGGCCCATTTTGTATACTAATACAAATGATGTGATCACAAAATTATTTATGTAGAGACATGTGAGTGGGGCATTCTATGCAATGCGTTTGCATAAGACCGGACCTCGAAATAGTCATTTTTCTTTATTACGATCATTTACTGTTAAAACTAACTATTTCAAATTCAATGACATAGGGTAACTTGATCTTAATCCTGAGCTAACTACGAACTCCTGTTTATTCAAAATTATCCTTTGATCTGCATTGGTGAGAGTAGTGCAAACAACACTGCTCAATAAGCCTCCCATTTTGGGGATAAGACTGGATAGATAGTTTGGGACATAGTTCTGCAAGATGGAATTCACTCCTACTCGACTTAGGGTTAGCAGATAGGTTGTTCTCTTAAGTACGAATTCATGGTCTTGAAAAATGGGGCCTCGCCCTGTCATGATCGAGAGAGTTATGGCTTATAAGTTGGACTATAAATCAATTATTTAAATGGAGGATCAGTGGGAGCTTAAGGAGCAAGATGTATTTACAGGGGTAAAACAACAATTTTGACCTAACTGTAAATATAAATGACCTGTGAACGATTAACTTACTATATAGTTAAAATAGACAAAAATATATCTATAGTGAGGAGTGTGCAACTATCGAGCTATAGTGGTGTGTCTCGGTAGTTCACGAATATTGATTAATTCGGTTTAAAGAGTTTAACCAATTAATCTAAAATTGTTAGAGCTCATGATCTGTAGGTCTATAAGATCCTTCTACTAGCTCGTAAAATATATCTTGGAATAATGAATTGAACAATTTTGAAATGTTCAAATTTGGATTAGGGTTTGATTAATTATATTCGATATAATTAAAATGTTTAATTTTGTTTAAATTAAACAAAATCGGAGAGATTAGAATATTTAAATATCGGCTTAAATATTGGTTTACATAAATAGGATTCATGTATGAGTTAGATGTTTGATTAATTTAATATTTTGTATTAAATTATTAAATAATTAATTAATTAAAATTGTTTAATTATTTATTTAAATTAAAAAAATCAATTTTGAAAATAAAAAATTAGATTTGATTTTAATTGTTTAATTTTAGTGAAAATTGAAATTAAATTCAAAATTAAATTTTAAAATGGAAAATCCCACTTTGAGTGGAATTATCCAACATTTTTCTTTTTAATTGGGGTAGTTTCACCCAATTGAAATACCAAGCCCACTTATAATCAGCTGCTTGACGTGTCATTAACCTGAGTTTAAAATGCTTGCATGATTAACTTGCTTAAATAGATCTGATTTGATCAAATTGAGGTACTGATGCTAGCTGAAATTGTTTTTCTAGAAATTCTCTCCAAACTCTTATCTTCTCTCAAACAATTGACCTCAATTATGAGATTCCACCTCTCATTCCAAATTAGAGGATAGTAGAGAAGATCCTCGTGGTGGTCTATTGGCGTTTTGGAGATCAAATTCATAGAGGAGAAAAAGAATTTTGGGTATTCATGAACGATATTCTAGCATGGAACCCTCTTTTCTGCAAAACTATTTTAGCATGCTTTATAAATTCAAATTAAGTGTAATTGTAGCACTTATTGATTTTTATTTCTTCCGCCACATGTTAGTTTTATCTATCATTTTTAAACTGTTTGCTAAAAAAAGTATACATAGGGTTGTTTTAGAGGCTAAAATGTAATCATGATAACTAAAAATCAAATGAGTGTTAGAATGAGTGAAGAATCAAGAGCAGAATGAAAATGAGATCATGAAGCATAAAAATGGTGGGAAAGAGGGTTGGGTTAAAAACTATAGGAATGGAATGAGTTTGGTATTACAAATTGGACCGAAAATGCTCAATCCTCGTAAAACAATAACTTAATTAATTGGCTTTTTAATTTTAAAAAATAACTTCATCAAGAAACAAACTAAAGACAATCAAAATCCTCATTCAAAACAAATGAGACTCAATCATAATCCCAATAGGTCTTATGATTATCAGAATCGAAAGGAATGGTCTTGGGATCAAAACAAAAAATAACATCACACACCAGAGAGTTAGAAGAAACAAATAGTTTAGACTTCTGCGGGCTAATCACCTGAAGAAACTCATAAACAATAGAACCGTTGAGTGAAAGTAGATCGTTCCAAACCCATTGTGAAAGAACAACACATTTACAATCAAACAACAACAGTTATGCATCATTTAGTAAATTACAATATGCTTTTAAGTTAAATACACAGGAAATCGAGTGACATTTTTTTGAAGAACTCTTCTTTGCGTATTCCCTTGATCAACACCAATCCATCGTCCAAGAAAACTCGATCGCATCGAACGCAACGAACAACCAGTGAATAACACAAACTGTTAGATCCTCGAACACAATCGAGTAACACTCGATCCTCGATCCTCGACCCTCGAATAGCAAACTCGACACTACCAAGAGGCTACCTTGGTATTCTTGGTGTGAGAATCCAGGAGGTGTGGGCTCTGTGTGGATTTGGTAGAGGGTAGGAGGAATTATACGAGCGAGTAAGTGGGAGAATGAGAAAGTCTATCGTATAGACTTGGTACTCGATCGTTGGGTAACGAGGAACTGTCGTCTAGCAAACTCGATGCCTCGATGCTTGATCGTTCACTCTCTCAAAGCCTATCATATAGCTATTTTCTTCACTCGATCGAAATGAATTGCATTCTTTTAAAACATGAAACAATTTTCCTTTTTATTCATAAGTTATTAAAACTGATAAAAACCTCCCACTCAATCAATTAATAGAGAAAAATAACCAATCATAATTATCTCATAATTGTTTTTGTTATAAATAAATATAATAACTAATTTATCATATTATATTATAACCTATAGTCTTAATATCACATCATATGTAATATTTAAACTATAGTTTTTTTTCTCCTTTATGACATTATATATAAATCATATTTATATTAATTCCTCCAATTAATGTATCAAATACATCAAATCAATTATATCACATATAATTGAATTAATTTAATTATATCATATATAATCAAATTTTCTCTTGTTAATTTGAACATTTCAAACTAACCCAAAAACTGATTTTTAACATGAATCCATTGAGCTTCCAAGGGGACCTTATGGACCTGTAGCTTGAAGCTCCAACGGTATGTGAATGACTGACTAAACACTTTAATCACGATATACACCATCCGTTAGCTGTCGGGCACTCCACTAAAGACTGACAGCTGCACTCTCCACACTACAAATATATTTCTGTATCCATTGGATATAACCAATCAATAGTATGATGACCCTTCACAAATCGCTCGTAAGTACAGTTGAACCAATTTACCATTTTGCCCTGTAGTTATATCTAACTCCTTAAGTATCATTGATTCCTCTAATGAACAATACATCATAGTCCCATTATGAGTGAACACTTTGTTAGGGTTGATGCCCTAAAGTCTCGTGTTCTGTAGTTTGTAAACAATTTGTACAAATGCTTGTGATGTATAATATATGATATTTACTTCACATCTTCATTTTTCTCAGTTGTTTGTTTTATTTGCTTTACCACAAACCAATAAACCTAAAATCCCTATTTATCTAGATGTAGCTTAAGCATGTATGTGGTGATATACAAGTGGATTCTGTCTTAAGTGATAACCAAAATGATCTGTAGTATATCGATATAGGAGGGAAACCTTATCCTGATAACGCTACGGATGCGACCTGCTTTGTGGAATGGTCACAAGTGTTGTGACTTGTCATAGATGGTCTGATCCTGATCATTCATGTAGAGGATATGCGAGCAGGGGCGTCCTATACAAAGAGTTTGTATAAGACCTGACCACGAAGTGTTAACGTCTCGTTATATAACACCGTTAATGACAGAGACTTCACTTCACTAAGATGACCATAGGTAACATGACCTCAATCCTGAGTGAGTTGAGAACTCCTACCATTGAGGGTGGTCCTTTGATTTTCATGGGTGCTAGTGGCCATGTCGCCGACTCAAATCTAAAATTTTGGGGATTCGTCTGATTTGGGGGCTGGGAACTCAGCTACACAAGATGGAATTCACCCCTTCTCTGAAGTGGAGGTTAGTAAATAGATAGCTTTCTTAAGGGCTGATTCCAGGGCTTGAACTAGTTGGACTATGTTGTGTTGTTCATTAGAGGAATCGGTGGTACTTAAGGAGTGAGATGTAACTATAGGGGCAAAACGGTAAATTGGTCCAGCTGTACTTATGAGCATCTGTGAAGGATCATTGTACTAATGATTGGTTATATTTGATCGACACAGAAATATATCTGTGGTAAGAAGAGTTCAGCTGTTGGTCTTTAGTGGAATGACTGGCAGTTAACGAATGGTGGATCTCGTGACTAAAGAGTTTAATTAACTATTCGCGTACCGTTGAAGCTTCGAGCCATAAGTCCCTAAGATCCCCTTGATAGCTTGGATAAAGTTGAGAATCAATTTTTGGATCAGTTTGAAATGTTCAAATTGACAAGAGGGAATTCGATTATATATGATATAATTGATCTGGTTAATTATATATGATATAATTGACTAAATATATGAGATACATTATTTTGGAGGAAATTAGATATAAATATGATTTATATCAACTAGAGGAGAAATTACTATAGTATGTATATGATATCAAACTATAGGTTAAGAATATAATATAATTATATTCATAATTTATTTAATGAGGTGGTTATGAGATAATTGGTCGAGAATTTCTCTAGAATCATGCGAAAGTGGGAAAATCGAATTCAGTTCTTGTAACTGAAGAATAAAATGAAAATCGTTTTCATTTTGTAAGAGACAACAAGAAAAATTCGCTCACAGTGTGAATCCATACGATTGCTTAATGTTGAGAGCCTATACGATAGCGCCTAAACGATCACTTAACATTTGCTAGACAGTCGTTTAGTAGAACCTACACGATCGTGTACCTTTTCCTAAACGATAAGCACCTGACTATACGATAGTCATCTACTATCTCCCACTTGCTTGTTCATACTACACGATTGTCTTTTCCTCCTCCCTCTACCAATTCCGTCAAAGTCACTCTTTGGATTCTCACTCAGAAGACCGAGGGCTTCAAGTGGTGGTGTCGTCCCCGGTTGCTGTTGGTTCGTGCACTGCCGATCGTGTAGACGACCGTGGTGCTGTTAGGCGACTGTTTCCTGGGTGATAAGAAGCATAGAGAATTCACTTTCGTTGGACTGAGTTCGTTTAAAGATAGTCTTCAACTGGTATGTTTACTCAGTCTTTTGTATTGTAATTGTTAAAGCATGCCTATAATTAGTTTTACAATACATATCTGTTTGTTAGAATGTATGTGCGGTAATTCTGTCACGATGAAATCGGAAAAATCCACATCTGCTCATGGATACTCTTGTTTAAGAGTTCCTTCACACTTCTCGAGCTTTGCCGGATGTGCTTGACAGTCCCCCATAATACGCTCACTTGGGGACTTCTTACTCCAATTGTTCCAAGAGTCTCCGCTAGTTGAACCCCGTCTAGTAGACTCCTTGTTTAGCTCATCCTCTTCATCAGCTCTTTGATCGCCATGAGAAGGTGTGGTACCATATTGTTCAAGTTTCGGATTCAGTCCTTAAGGGAGAAATTTATCTACTTACCCCTACTTCAAGGAAGGAGTGAATTCCGTCTTGTGTAGTTGAGTTCCCATCTCTCCAATCAGAAGAGTCCCCGAAGTATAAGGTTTGAGTCGGCGATTTGGCCACTCGCACCCATGCAAATGATATAGGACTGTATCAAGAATAGTGGAAGCACAAGGATCATTTAAGTACTCTAATTCACTAATTTAGCAAAATATAAAGCATGCTTCTGCAGAAAACAAGTGAGTTTCAAGACATACCTATTGTAGAACTTCTTCAAAGCTCTTTCTCCAATTGCTATCTTCTCCGAATCTTGTTGCATACCACCTCAAGATCTTCCCCACTATTCTCTTGGTGCTCTAGACTGAGTTGTGGGACTCAAAATAACCTTGAATCAAGGGATGAAGAAGAAAAGCTCACAACAGCAATCTTGATGAATAACCCTTTCTTCAACCCGAATTTTCTCTAAAATTCTCTATAGATTGAATGCCCGAAAATCACTCCAAACTCTTCATTATATTGCATATCAACATGCAAAGGAGAGAGTTGCGTGAGTTGCAGCTCATGCTTGGAGGAGACAAGACAAAGTTGAATGCTTTTTGTGTGAGCAAGTAAGAAGATGGATAATGGAAAACATCATTTTCCATTTTAGTGTTTTGTTTTTCTCTTTTTCAATTTTATATCAAAAATCAAAACTTCATTTTAAAATTCCTTTTGATTTTAAAACTGAAAAAAAAATTAATTTCATAAATTATGTTAAATAAAACTTAATTAATTTAATATCAAATATTAAATTAATTTTTACACATATCCATTTTTATATATTTAAATTATATAAAAATATATAAATTCTACTATTCCATTTAATTCTCAAATTAAATATGTAGTTATATCTCATATAATTACTAATTCCTTTAATTCTAATTTGAACACATCAAATTAACTTATGACGCTATTTTAAAGCTAGTCCGTTACGAGCTGGTAGAGGGACCTCGCAGACCTACAGATCATGAGTTCCAACGATTCGAGATTAATAGGTTAAACTCATTAGACCAGATAATCCCTATTCGTTAACTAATGAGTCACTCCAGTAAAGCCCATAGTTGCACTCCCCTCACTGTAGGTATATTATGTCCAAATGATTTAACCATAATCAGCAAATCGACCCTTCATAGTTGTTCGTAATAACGATTGGGTCAAATATCTGTTTTACCCCCGAGATTACGTCTTATTTCTCAAGTTCCTACTGATCCTCTAATGAACAACTGGTTTGTGATCCAATCACTAAACCAAACTCTCTTAACCAAGTGAGAGGGTGGGGCCCCTTGTTCAAGACCTGGATTCAATACTTGAGAGAACAACCTTTCTCCTATCCTTAAATCGGGTATACGTGAACTTTGTCTTGCACCCTATGTCCCTAGTTATCTATTTGGTCTTACCCCTGAAATGGGAGTCTTATTGAGCTAGTGCTGTTGAGCCAATCCTCACCTTTGCAAATCTAAGGACAATCCCAAATAAACAGGAGTTCATAGTTAGCTCAAGATTAAGATCGAGTTACCTAGGTCATCTAGGTGAAATAGTCAGTCTTATACAGTAAACAACGTTATAAAGTAAGAGTGACTTATTTCTTGGTCCTGATCTTATGCAAACTCATTGCATAGGACGCCCTCACTCCTCATGTCATAACATGTACGGATTAGTATCACATCGTATGTAGCACTTTACAACTCTTTGTAACAACTACAGAGTATGCCGCATCCAATGGTGTTTCCAGAATAAGGTACCCAAACTTATTCATGTACCATAGATCATTTTGACTATTTACTCGAACCTGATCCACTCTTTTGTCTCCACATAAAGTTCAAGTACACAAACAATAGTCATGAGTCTTAGTTTATTGGATTTAGACTTTCATACAATTTATGAAAATCATTAATAAGTATATTGATTATAGAAAATGTTTAACATTTTACAAACTGCGAGTTGTAAGACATAAAACCCAACAATACTCCCACTTGGACTAAAACTCTAATGGATCAATATATACAAATATATACAATGTTGAGTTTACATGGAGAGAACAAAATGTACAAATACAAAAAATAGGGCATTAAAATACCCATAAATAATCCTACTTGCCCTAATGATACAAAACTCATGGGCCTAGTTCTATTAGGTGACCCTCGAACATTTTAGCCGAGAGGGCCTTCATAAATGGATCAGCTAATTTGTCTTGTGAAACAATCTGGGTGACGGTGACGTCTCCTTGCTGTACAATCTCCCTGATGAGATGGTACTTCCCTTCGATATGCTTTCCCTTTTTATGGTTTCATGGTTCCTTTGAATTTGCAACTACTCCACTATTGTCAAAATAGAGAGTGATAGGCAGGTGCATACGAGGAACTAGTTCCAGATCTGTTAGGAACTTTCTGAGACATACTGCTTCTTTTGCTGCTTCACTTGTAGCTACATACTCCGCTTCCATTCTGAAGTCAACAATACAACTTTGCTTGATGCTTCTCCACACAATTACTCTTCCATTTAGGGTGAATACTGACCCCGAAGTTGATTTCCTCAAATCAATATCGGTTTGAAAGTCAGAATTAGTGTATCCAGTAAGGATCATATCCTTAGCACCATACATGAGCATATAATCTCTCGTTCTTTGAAGATACTTGAGAATGTTTTTAATAGCAGTCCAATGATCATGACCAGGATTGGATTGAAATCTGCTAACGATTCCTACGACATAGCATATATCGAGACGAGTACACAACATTGCATACATCAAACTCCCAACTGCAGATGCATATGGAATTCAATTCATCTTCTTAACCTCTTGAGGTGTCTTAGGACTCTGTTCCTTAGACAGGTGAATTCCATGCCTGAAAGGTAAAAATCCTTTTTGGGAATGTTGCATTTTATACCTAAACAACATCTTGTCTATATAAGATGCTTAAGATAATGCTAATGTTCTATTCTTGCGATTCTGAACTATTCAGATTCTAAGAACATACTGTGCTTCTCCAAAATCTTTCATTTGGAATTGTGAAGCTAGTCATCTCTTAACGTTAGCTAGATATTCTACCGCATTCCTAATGATTAGAATATCATTAACATACAACACTAGAAAAACGAAAGTTTTGTTGATGATTTTCTTGTATACACAGGGTTCGTCAACATTTTGCTCAAAGCCATAAGATTTGATCGCAACGTTAAATCTCATATTCCAGGATCTAGAAGCTTGTTTTAATCTATAAATAGATTGATTAAGCTTGCAAACTTTTTGCTCTTGACCCTGCTGTATAAACCCTTCTGGTTGAGACATATAGATACTCTCTTCAAGATAGCTATTCAAAAAAGCTGTCTTGACACCCATTTACCATATTTCGTAATCATAAAATGTGGCTATAGACAAGAGTATTCTAATAGACTTTATCATGGCAACTGGAGAGAAGGTTTCTTCAAAATCTACCCTCTCTCTTTGGATAAACCCTTTTGCCACAAGTCTAGCTTTGTAGGTCTATATCTTACCAGCTTGGTCTCTTTTCCTTTTGTAGATCCATTTGCAATCGATGGGTTTTACCCCTTCAGGTTGATCTACAAGATCTCAGACAAAATTAAAATACATAGATTCCATTTCAAGGTCCATGGCTTTAATCCATTGATCTTTGTCCACATCTTTCATTGCTTGGTTAAAAGACAATGGATCCTCTAAACCATCATCTAGTATAATGACTTGAGTTTCAGTTAAACCCATGTATCGGTTAGGCTGTTGCACAACCCTTCCACTACGACAAGGCATTCTCAGCTCTTGAGAATGATGTGAAGTATCCGTTTCATCAACAACTCTTGTTAATAGACTTGCTCTATCAACAACTCTTGTTGATACATTTGTCATTTCTCTGGATATTTCTTCTATTATTAGTTTACTGCGAGGTTGATGATTCTTTATATAGTCTTCCTCTAGGAAGGTTGCATTTGTCGATACAAATACTTTATCTTCCTGAGGATCATAAAAGAAACCACCTTTTGTTTCTTTTGGGTAGCCTACAAATAAGCATACTTTTGAATGGTGTTCCAACTTTTTAGGATTCTACACCAACACATGTGCTAGACAACCCTAAATCCTGAAGTAATATAAATTTCCTTTAAGTTCTCTCCAGAGCTCGTAAGGTGTTTCTGAAACACTTTTCGAGGGAACCATGTTCAAAATATGCACCGCAGTCTCAACTGCGTGTCCCCAAAAAGAATTTGGTAACTAAGCGTAACTCATCATGGAACGAACCATGCCCAACAAGGTTCTGTTTCTACTTTCTGCCACACCGTTTTGTTGAGGTGTGCCAGGAGCTGTGAGTTGAGACTGAATTCCATGTTCTATCAAATAGTCTTGGAATTCCATGTCCATATACTCACCCCCTCGATACGATCAAAGTGTTTTAATATTTTTACCTAATTGGTTTCCAACCTCAACCTTATACTCTTTGAACTTTTCAAAAGTTTTAGACTTTCGGTACATTAGGTAAACATGCCCATACCTGGAATAATCATCTAAAAATTGATGAAATATTCATACCCTTCTTTTTCTCTAACATTTAGATGCACACAAAGGTCTGAGTGAATCAGCTCTAGTGGTTCTTTGGCTCTAAGATTTTTTCCAGAAAAAGATCTTTTTGTCATTTTACCCTCAAGACAAGACTCATGTGGTGGTAATGAACTGTCTTCCAACTTATTTAGAAGACCACTTTTAACCAATCTTTCATTCCTGTTGAGATTTATGTGACTTAGTCTCAAGTACCAAAAATAGGCAGATGGAGAAATCTTCCTTTTCTTATGAGTCCCAAAAATTTTAGACATCTCTATGTAAAAAACGGCTTTGACCTCAATTGGTTTTAACATGTACAAGTTATTTTTTAATTTTGCAGAGCAAATCTATTTATTTCCCATATTGATGAACACTTCATCATTTTCGAAATAAACTTTATAATTTTGTTCTAGCGAACAAGAGACAGATATTAGATTCCTTTTCATAGAAGGAATATAATATACATTTTTCAAAATAAATGTAAGTATCTCCTAAAAATAACTTCATATCTCCCACCGCTTTGGCTGAAACAATCTCCCCGGTCCCTACCTTAAAGATTGTTTCACCTTCTGTCAACTTTCTCCAGGAACTTGTTTCCTGTGAGATAGTACAAACATGATTAGCGACACCTGAATCAATTATCCAGATTTTATCGTTTTCCACTAAATATGCTTCAATAACAAGTAAATTATATTTATCTTGTTGTTCGAATTCTGCACTCTCATCTACATAATTCATAATTTCAGATGAGTTGGGAGATAGAGTTTAATCCTCTGTTAAAACTATTTTGGTGTAATCAACCGCTAGTAATTTGTTTGTTGATTTGATTTTACTGTTATATACATCGGAAGCGAGTATTCTAGAGGAATTCGACATGCTGATGAAATTCAAACAAATTCTAATTAGCAAATTGTAACTAAATCCAAAATCAAGTTTTAGCCAAAAGTAATATTGTACTCATAACCGTTATTTATTTGCAACGATACTTTAATGAGTCAGAATATGTGCTACCGAGGGGCAGTTAGATACTCCTTCACTAAGGCAAACAATTTTGACAAAACACTATCTCTAGAATAACTCTTATTCCTATAGTCGTTTAGTTGTCATTTTCGGTCAAGATCTTTACTAACAACTTAGTAATTCTTGTAAATGTGACCCACCATTTTCTGATCTTAAAGAACTATATGAACTTGCCTCCGAAATAGAAGACAATATCCAAGACAGAACTATAAAACCTTATTCATTTTACTGAAACCTGGGTTGTTCCGAATCCTATACTACAACCCTCCGTAGGGATAGCCGTTGCTAAACGACTAGCAAAGGGTCGTTTAAAGCTAACCAGCAGGCGCAACATAGGAATCTCAGGGTTCAAACTAATGGAGGAGATCGTAGGATATATTGACACATATCCTTCACCCACTTACTATGAATTACTTCCTTCGTTTACCTTGATATTGACTCATACAAAACACTTTCCGAATAGAGGTCACTTTCAGGGTGACACGAAGCATCATATGAATCTCATGGTGTAAACTATGTGGAGACGTGACAGTTGAAATCTATATATCATATAATAGACTTATGTTTGAACAACTTCCTCTTATTCATCGAAATCTAGATTTAAGCTAAAAAAATACTTTCCGAATGGAGGTCATTCCCAGGGTGACACGACGTACAACTTAAATGTGGATTGTGAACTCTTAGAGACGTGAGAGCTAAAAATAACGTATCGTATATGTTATTAATCTCCCAATGAAGTTTTATAATAACTCGATCATATAGAAATTATTAAACTGATACTGAAGTGTTCTATTGGGTAGATTTATACTTAGGTTCTTTTCGACTAATAAAACAACCCTAAGTCTATGTGGTTTATCCAAGTATAACTCTTATAATTGATTTTAACCTATGATGTCTAAGTGATATACCATTTTATTACCTCACATCACTCACGTATGCTCATAAAACCGGTTACCAACGCTTAATAATTTGGCCATACTCCCCAGGTAGGAGGTGTTCCGTAAACTGTCAACTTAAGTACCCCTAGCCTTAGACAGGATTATATACTGGTTGAGTTTGTAACCTAGGTTTTATAAGTTTTAACAATTAAAATAGGTGGTCAACCTACATGATCATGCAACTGTTGTTTGTGGAATTTAAATTTCTAACCCAATTTTATTACAACTTATAAAACTTTAGACATGCTAAACATTCATAACATACATAAGGCATTCAATATTTAATATAACACTTATATTAAATACAAGAAACCCTAATATGCATACTATATATTATAACAATTTATAACATACTTTCAATGCATGTAACATGCTTTCTATAGTGGGATTTTAAATCTAAATGGCATACTATATGCACATACAAGATTTATTTAATTAAAACATACATCAAATGCATAAATAATTAAACACAGATTGATATGGTTTTAGTTTTGGCATAAACAAGCAAACAGAAGCCTAACTATTACAATCAACTTCAAAACTGTCTTTGAACCGTTTGAACCGCTCCAAACCGAACCCAAACATCTTGAACCAGACTGGATGAGTTTGAATTGGACCATCAAAATATGAACCGATCCAGCCAAAAAAACTTCGAGGTTGAACCAGATTGGATCTTAAGAGAACCGGTCGAATTGGCTGCTCTCGGTACAACCTCAAAGTCTTGCTAAGGCCGATTGTGTAGTGCTGAAGGCAATCATCTAGCTCCATCGCCTTGTGTTGTGAAGGACTACACGATCGTTTAATGTTTGCCACAACTAAACAATCTCTTAGTTTTATCATATAGAACTACACGATCATTTAGTGTCTGCCAAAGCTACACGATTGCTTAGCTCTATCGTATAGAACTACATGATCGCTTAACTTCATCGCTTAGCTCTATTGTATAGAATTGCACGATCACTTAACACCATTTCCTAGCACTTCATGTCATCGTTTAGTATCCGCCGTAGCTAAACCATCACTTAGCTCCATCGTATAGAACATCATTGCGTCGTCGTTTAGTTCCATCGCATAGAAACTTCAACGCATCGCTTAGCATTTCGTCTACACGATCGCTCAGCGATATCATGTAGCACTTCATCCAATTGCTTAGCATGCGCCGCTGCTACATGATTGTATAGTACCATCGTATAGCAAATTCAACGTATCGTTTAGTTCCCACGACAAAGCTAAACGATCGCTTAGTGCTATTGTATAACAAATTGAACACATCGTTTAGCTCCTGCAAGTACACGATCATTTAGCGTTCAACATCACAACGACCAGTGCCCATTGCTATATGATCGTCTAGCTTTTCTTCACATCGTGTATCGCCTGGAGCTAGAAATCGCTTAGCAATTGAACCTCATAAACAATTTTGAGCAGAAGCTGAAAACTGGAATAGCAGCTTGGCCTCCTTCACTTGTTTCTTTAATTACATCTTAATTTCAACTCTAATGACTCCAAATAAATTACAGACTCTTGCTAACACTTAAAAAGCTCATCAAACAAGAGCCAATTACAAATTTAAATGAGAAATTAAAGAGAATTAAAATGCCAAAACTCAGAAAACCATATCAGTGCATCAGTTTCATATTTGTCATATAAAACACCCACCAAACCAAAATTAAACCCAATTGAATGCTTATATGATGATCTGATACCAATTGTAGGATTGTATTAGCAACAGCGGAAGTACAAGGATCATTTAAGCACTCTAATTCACTAATTTTGGCAAAAGCATACTCTTGCAAAAAATAAGTGAGTTTCAAGACATACCTCTTGTAGAACTTCTTCAAAGCTCCTTCTCCAGCTGCTGTCTTCTCCGAATCTTATTGTATACCACCTCAAGATCTTTCCACTATTCTTTTGGTGTTCTAGATTGAGTTGTGGGACTCAAAACAAGCTTGAACCAAGGCATGAAGCAGAAAAGCTCACAACAACAATCTTGATGAAGAATTCTTTCTTCAACTCGAATTTTCTCTGAAATTCTCTATAGATTCCATGCTCGAAAATCACTCCAAACTCTTCATTATATTGCATATCAACATACAAATGAGAGAATTGCATAAGTTGCAGCTCATGGTTAGAGAAGACAAGACAAAGTTGAATGCTTTTTGTGTGAGCAAGTAAGGAGATTGATAAGGGAAAACATCATTTTCTATTTTAGTGTTTTGTTTTTGTTTTTTTCAATTTTTTCTCAAAAATCAAAACTTGATTTTAAAATTGAAAAATAAAATTAATATTAAATAAAACTTAACTAATTTAATATCAAATATTAAATTAATTTTTACACATATCCATCTTTATATATTCAAATCATATTTAAATATATAAATTCTCTTATTCCATTTAATTCTCAAATTAAACATATAATTATATCTCATATAATTACTAATTCCCTTAATTCTAATTTGAACAATTCAAATTAACTTATCACGCTATTTTAGAGCTAATTCGTTAAGTTAGTAGGGGAACCTCACAGACTTACAGATCATAGGCTCCAACGATCCGAGATTAATTGGCTAAACTTATTAGGCCAGATTAATCCTCATTCGTTAACTAATGAGTCATTCCAGTAAAGCTCATAGTTGCACTCCCCTTACTATAGATATATTATGTCTACATTATTTAACCATAATCAGCAAGTTGACCCCTCACATGTTGTTCCTAATAACGGCTGGGTCAAATATCTGTTTTACCCTCGAGATTACGTCTTATTTCTCAAGTTTCTACTGATCTTCTAATGAACAACTAGTCTGTGATCCAATCACTAAACCAAACTCTCTCAAACTAGTGAGAGGTTGGGGCCCCTTGTTCAAGACCTGGATTCAGTACTTGAGAGAACAACCTTTCTCCTATCCCTAAATCGGGTAGGTGTGAACTCTGTCTTGCACCCTATGCCCCCAGCTATCTATTTGGTCTTACCCCTCAAATAGGAGTCTTATTGAGTCAGCGTTGTTGAGTCAACCCTCACATATGAAAATCTAAGGGAAATACCGAATAAATAGAAGTTCATAGTTAACTCAGAATTAAGATCAAGTTACATAGGTCATCTAGGTGAATTGTCAGTCTTATACAAGAAACAACGTTATAAAGTAAGAGTGACTTATTTCTTGGTCTTAATCTTATGCAAACTCATTGCATAGGATGCCTCCACTCCTCATGTCATAACATATACGGATTAGGATCACATCGTATGTAACACTTTACAACTCTTTGTAACAACTACAAAGTAGGGCGTATCCAATGATGTTACCAGAATAAGGTACCTAACCTTGTTCATGTACCATAGATTATTTTGACTATTTACTCGAACCTGATCCACTCTTATGTCTCCACATAAAGTTCAAATACTCATATATTAGTCATGGGTCTTAGTTTATTGGATCTAGACTTTTATACAATTTATGAAATCAATAATAAGTATATTGATTATGGAAAATGTTTATCATTTTACGAACTACAAGTTTTAGGACATAAAACCTAAAAAATCAAAGGACTGCCCTCATAGGCAGGAGTTCCCAACTCACTCAGGATTAAGGTCATGTTACTTATGGTCATCCTTGTGAAATGAAAGTCTCTATCATGAATGGCCTTATATAACGAGACTAAACATTTCGTGGTCCAGTCTTATACAAACTCATAATTGAAGTGAATTTTGTGTATGGAATTGGAGAGAGTTTGAGAGATAGAGTTTTTCTGAATTTAAAAAATGCAGTCTTCTTCTCACCCAATCTCAGAAATTATGAGCTTTTTATGTATCATATACATGCAAGTACTGAAGGAGGTAGCAAATTAACACTTCAATTTCAATGAGATGGTGGGCTAGGTGTTTGGATTGAGATGAAGACACCAAATCATCCCAAAATGTGGATTATTCCACTATTTCAATATTATTTTTCAATTTCCATTGATTAAATTTAAAAGTAATAAATTTAGAAAAATCAATTTCTAAAATTGAATTGAAAATTAAAAAAATAATTTGATTTTAATTAATTAAATAATAATTTAATATCAAATATTAAATTAACCAAACACCTAATTTTAAACATGAATCCTATTCATGTAATCAATATTTAAATATTTCAAACTCTACAATTTCGTTTAAGTTCAAGATTAAACGTTAATTATATCAAATATAATTATTCAAACTCTAATTTGAAATTGAACAATTCAAATTCAAATCTTAATTTAAAATTTGAACACTTCAAATTTAATTTCTAAATTGAATTTGAATGCTTCAAATTCACTCAATATACTAATCCACGATATACGAGCTAGTAGAGGGACCTTATGGACCTACAGATCATGAGCTCCAATAATTTGAGATTAATTAGCTAAACTTTTTAAACCGAATTAATCAATATTCGTTAACTATCGAGACACACCACTATAGCTTAGTAGTTGCACTCTCCTCACTGTGGATATATTTATGTCCACTTGATTTAATCATAACCAGTAAATCGACTCTTCACAGGTTGTTCGTAATAACGGCTGGGTCAAATGTTGTTTTATCGTAAAAATTACATCTTGCTTCTTAAGTCCCATTGATCCAATTATTAAGCTGAGTCCCTCTCGGTGTAGGGCCCTTTGTTCAAGACCTAGATTCAGTACTTAAGAGAACAACCTCTCTACTATTCCTAAATGAAGTAGGTGTGAATTCCTTCTTGCAGCCTATGTCCCCAACTATCTATCTGATCTTATCCCTGAAATGGGAGGTTTATTAAGTAGGCGCTGTTGAGCCAACCCTCACCTATGAAAACCTAAGGATAATCCCGAATAAACAGGAGTTCATAGTTAGCTTAGGATTAAGGTCGAGTTATCTAGGTCATTAATTTGAAACAGTCTGTCTTAGACAGTAAACAACTATATAAAGTAAGAGTGACTTATTCCTTATTTCAATCTTATGCAAACTCATTGCATAGGATGTCTCCACTCCTTATGCTACTACATGAATGAATAGGATCACTTCATTTATAGCACTATACAATAAATTATAATAACTATAGAGTGGGTCGCATCGAATAATGTTACTAAAATAAGGCACCCAACCTTATTCATATACTATATACCATTTTGGTTATTTACTCAAAATTGATCCATCTTTATGTCACCACATAAAGTTAAAATATTCATATAATAGTCATAGATCTTTAATTTATTGGATTTAGTCTTTACAAGTGAAATTTACATATTCAACAACAGTTTCTTTGAATAGACGTTAATATCTTTTTTTTATAATAGAAAATGTTTAACATTACAAATTGCAAGTTTTAGAATATACAATCCAACACCTTATTGCAAGTTTTAGAATATACAATCCAACACCTTACTTTTTACACAAATGTTGTGATGAATAAGATCGAATATAATTTGACAACTCTTTTAAATGAATTCTAGACTTACCAATCATTGATGAAAAATAAAAATCAAGAAGGGGAAGCAAATGTTGTTACCAAAAGAATTTTCAGAAGGGATCAAAATTTGGTACAAAATCCTTTGAAAAGAAGTCTAGCCCTTCAAAGGACAAAAGTATTCGAATGAAGAAAAAGGGTAAAGAGAAGAAGAAAGCTCTGGCTAAGAAGAGTAAGACAAAAGTTGCAAAAGGAAAGTGTTTCCATTGCAACAAGGATGGGCATTGGATATCCTCAATAAAAAGGCTGAAAAAGAAAACCAAGGTAAACGCGAGTTACTTGTAATTGAAATATGTTTAGTGGAAAGTTCTCATTTAACCTGGATATTGGATTCAAGCGCCTCTAATCATATTTGCAATTTCATTCAGGAAACTAGTTCCTGGAGGAAGCTAATGGAGAACGAGATGACTTTTAAAATGGGAATAGGTGACGACATTTTGGCTCAAATAGTGGGAGATCTCAAGTTATTTTTTGGAGATACTTATATTTGATTAGAAAATGTATGTTATGTGCCTAATATGAAAAGGAACTTAATTTCTATCTCCTGTTTATTAGAACATATGTACAAAGTTTCTTTTGATATAAATGAAGTGTTCATTAGTTCAAGAGGTGTTCAAATATGTTCTGCTAAACTTTAAAATAGCTTATATATGTTAAAACCAACTGAGGCAAAAACTATTTTAAATTTAGAGATGTTTAAAACTGCTGAAACTCAAAATAAGAAATGGAAAATTTTTTCTAACGACTTTCTTTGGCACTTAAGACTTAGACACATAAATCACAATAGGATTGAGAAATTAGTAAAGAATGGACTTCTAAATTAGTTTGAAGACAATTCTTTATTACCATGTGAGTCATATCTTGAGGAAAAATGACCAAAAGATATTTTTTAGGAAAAGGTCATAGAGCCAAAGAACCTTTAGACCCAGTACATTCAGTTCTTTGTGGTCTAATGAATGTTAGAGCTCAAAGAGGATCTGAGTATTTTATCAGTTGTATTGATATCTATTCAAGATATGACTATGTTTATCTGATCCATCATAAGTCCAAAACTCTTGAAAAGTTCAAAGAGTATAAGGTAGAGGTTGAGAACATATTAGGTAAAAAGATTAAAGAAATTCGATCAAATCGAGATGGTGAATATATGGATTTACAAATATAGAACTATTTAGTAGAAAATGGACTTCAATCCCGACTTACTGCATCTAGTACACCACAACAAAACGGTATAACAAAAAGGAAAAATAGAAACTTGTTAGACATGGTTCGTTCAATAATGAGTTATGCCCAGTTATCTCAATCCTTTTTGGGGTATGCAGTACATATTTTAAACATGGTTCCTTTGAAAAGTGTTTTAGAAACACCGTACAAGTTATGGAGAGGACGTAAAGGTAGTTTACGTTAGTTTAGAGTCTGGAGATGCCCGACACACGTGTTCATGCAAAATCCTATGGAATTGGAAGGACGTTCTACAGTATGCCTATTTATAGGCTATCTCAAAGAAATAAAAGGTGGTCTATTTTATGATCCTCAAGAAGAAAAAGTGTTTGTATCGACAAATACTACATTCTTATAGGAAGGCCATATAAGAAATCATAAACCTCACAGTAAACGAGTATTAAATAAAATGTCCAAAGAATCTATAGATTCATCAACAAAAGTTGTTGATCAGGTTGGTCCTTCAGTAAGAGTTGTTAATGAAACTGGTCTATCACATCCTTCTCATGAATTAAGAATACTTCAACGTAGTGGGAGGGTTGTTCAACAGCCTGACCAATAAATGAGTTTAACAAAAACTCAAATGGTTATACTTGATGATGGCTTAGAGGATCCTTTGACCTTTAAACAGGCAATGGAAGGTGTAGAAAGAGACCAATGGATAAAAGCCATGAACCTTGAAATAGGGTCTATGTACTTCAGTTCTGTCTGAGAACTTGTAAATCAACCAAATGGGATAAAACCTATTGATAGTAAGTGGATCTACAAGAGAAAATGAGACCAAGCTAGTAAGGTACAAACCTGCAAAATTAGACTACTGGCAAAAAGTTTTACCCAAGGAGAGGAGGTAGACTATGTAGAAATTTTCTCTCTTGTTGCCATAATCTAGTCTTTTAGAATACTTTTATCCATTGATGCCCTTTATGATTATGAAATATGGCAAATAGATGTCAAGAAAACCTTTTTTGAATGGTTATCTTAAAGAAAGTATTTATATGTCTCAATCAAAAGGGTTCATTGAACATGGTTAAGAGCAAAAAGTTTACAAGTCGAAAAGATCCATTTATGGATTAAAACAAGGATTTTGATCCATGTATATAAGGTTTAACACTATGATCAAATGTTATGGCTTTGAACAGAATGTTGACAAACCTTGTGTTTTCAAGAAAATAGTCAACAAGACTATAGTACTTTTTATACTATATATTGAGGATATCCTACTCATTAGGAATGAAGTAGGATTCCTTACTAACGTAAAGAGATGGCTAGCATTGCAATTTCAAATGAAAGATTTGGGAAATACACAGTATGTTCTTGGAATCCATATAGTTCGGAATCGTACGAAAAAAACGCTAGTACTATCTCAAGCATCTTATATTGACAAGATGTTGTCAAGATATAAAATGCAAAATTTCAAAAGAGGTATGCTACCTTTTAGCCATGGAATTAATTTTTCTAAGGAACAATATCCTAAGACATTTCAAGAAGTTGAGGATATGAAAAGAATTCATTATGCATTAACAGTTGGGAGCTTGATGTATGCTATATTGTGCACACACCTTGATATATGCTTTACAGTCGGAATAGTTAGCATGTTTCAATTTAACCCTGGATATAGTCATTGGACTACTGTTAAGAACATCTTCAAGTATCTTTAGAGAACAAGGGACTATATGCTCGTGTATGGGTCTAAGGATTTGATTCTTACTAGATACATTAATTCTGATTTTCAAACTAATGTAGATTATAGGAAATCTACTTTGGGATCAATATTCACTCTTAACAGAGGAGCTATAGTATGGAGGAGCATCAAATAGAGTTATATTGCATACTCCACCATGGAAGCTGAATACATAGCTGTATGTGAAGTAGCCAAAGAAGCAGTATGGCTTAGAAATTTCTTGATAGATTTGGAAGTGGTTTCAAATATGCATTTGCCAAACACCCTATATTGTGATAATAGTGGAGCAGTTGCCAACTCAAAAGAACCAAGAAGCTACAAACAAGGAAAGCACATGGAACGTAAGTACCATCTCAGTAGGGAGATAGTACATAGAGGAGACATGATCGTCACACAGATAGCCTTAGAAGACAATTTAGCTGATCCATTTACTAAGACCCTCACGACTAAAGTGTTCGAGGGTCACCTAGTGGAACTAGGACTACAAGCTTCATAAATCTAGGGCAAGTGGGAGAATTATTGGGTATATAAATGTTTTAACTTATTGTATTTATTCTCTCAAACTCAAAATTGTATAATTGTATATATTTAAACCTACTGGAGTTTTAGTCCAAGTGGGAGTTTGTTGAGAATGTCCTAAAACTCACAGTTTGTAAAATTTAAACATATTCTATACAAAATAGAGATATTATTGAGATTTCTTTCAATAAAGATGTTATTAAAGATGTTATTGAATTGCATTCATCACTAAATCTAATAAACTAACCCATGACTATAACATGAATACTTAAACTTTATGTAGAGATATAAAAGAGAATCAAGTTTTAGTATATAGTCAAAAAGGTCATTAAGTATATGGATAAGGTTAAGTACATTCTCCTGGGGACACTATGGATGCGACTCACTTTGTATATTGATACAAAAAATGTGATATCAAAGTTGTTCATGTAGAGACATGTGAGTGGAGACATCTTATGCAAAAGATTTTTGCATAAGACTGAACCACGAGATAGTCACTTTTTCTTTATAACAACTATTTACTGTTAAAACTGACTATTTAAATTCGATGACCTAAGATAACTCGATCTTAATCTTGAGCTAACTATGAATTCCTATTTATTCAGGATTATTCTTTAATTTTCATATGTGAGAGTGGTTCAACATCACCGCTCAATAAACCTCCCATTTTAGGGGTAAGAAAAGATAGATAGTTGGGGACATAGTTATGCAAGACGGAACTCACTCCTACCCATTTTAGGATTAGTAGATAGGTTGTTCCCTTATTTAATAACTTCTAGTCTTGAATAAAGGGGTCCCTCCCTCTTGTGACCAAGAAGGATTCGTTTTATTGGTATAACCATAAATCAATTATTCATTAGAGGATCAGTGGAGACTTAAGGAACAAGATGTATTATAAGGGTAAAGCAGTAATTTTGACCTACCTGTGAATATGACCGATCTATGAAGGATCGACTTACTAATTACGGTTAAATCAAGTGGACAGAAATATATCTACAGTGAGGAGAGTGCAATTACTGAGCTATAGTGGTATGTCTCGGTTGTTAACGAATATTGATTAATTCAGTTTAAAGAGTTTAGACAGTTAATCTCAAATCGTAGGTCCATTAAGTCTCTCTACTAGCTCGTAAAAGAATTAAACCTTAGAATAGCGTGTCAAGAGAATTTGGAATATTCAAACTCAATTTAGAGTTTGGATGATTATATTTAATATAATTGATGTTTAATTTTCAAATTAAACGTTTTGGTATTTAAATATGATTTAAATATTTAATGAGGTGTAATATTAATTTAATATTTGATATTAAATTAAGATAATTAAATTAGTTTAATTAATTATACAAATTAATTTTTTAATTTATGAAATTCAAAATTATGAAATTGATTAATTAAATTTAGGTTTTAGAAATTCAAAATTATAAATTAAATTTTGAATTTGTTTCTAAAATATTCAAGTTTTAATTTTTCATTAAAATTATTAAATTTATTTTAAAAATTCAATTTAAATGGAAAGTGAGATTATCCCACATTTTCCATTTAAATTAACACCTCATACCACTTTCCTAAATGGAATGTGAAGTGGCTATCTCATGTTTAATCCAATTTGCATGATAAAATTCTATATATCGAGGTTTTGTACAGATTTGAGGGTCATTCAAACTAATAAGCTAAAAAGAAAATTTTGAATTTTCTTACTTCTTCAACTCTAAAAAACTTACACCAAATCCCTCTCAATTTGAGTTCCACCACTCAATCTAAGGTCTAAGATTAATAAAGAAGACATTTATGGTGGACTACTACAGAATTTGAAGAAGAATTTCGTGGTGAATTCAGTCAATTTGTAAGAATTATCAAAAGTATTCACTTGAAATCCCAATATATTAAAACTATGAACATGCATGCTAATTAATTAAAATTGATGTAATTAGTGTGCTTAGATCATTAATTGCTTCCGTTTGTTGAATGTCAACTCCATCAGTTTTATCCTCCATCAAGTCATACGTGCACATAGAGTTTCTTATAGCTTTTAGGTTAAGCCATTTTTCAACCATGGGATCCAGTATATGAAACTTACTTTGGGTTATGCCATATTTCAGCCCCGAAACCCAATATATCAAACATACTCTAGATTAAGTCACATTTCAACCCTGAAATCCAATATATCATACTTACTCCGAGTTAAGCCATATTTCAGACCTAGAACCTAGTATATGAAACTTACTTCGAGTTAAGCCATGTTCCAGTCCTGGAGCAAGGTTTTGACTTTTGGGTTAAGCCATATTTCAACTATAGAGTCTAATAGAAGCTTGGCTCCGTGTTAAGCTATATTTCAGCTATAGAGCTCTGTCTATCCCTCTCCCTTTTCGAGTTAGGCCATATTTCAACCTGAGAGATCCTTTACCAATTTTAAGAGGTGTTATAGAAACATTTTCAAGCAATATAAGCTAACACACTCGATTACGATAACCCGTGGTTTACAACCACATCTCCAACAACCACCAAAAATAACCTCCGTTACCATTTCTACCTTTTACTCTGTAACTTAATCTAGTTTATCATGAATATAATAGCTTTAGGAAGCCATAAGGTCATGCTTGCCTATAATCGTGATTCAACACATTTTCAGGTCATAGAAAATTTATGGAAATCAAATTACATCAATCAAGCATATAAAGAAAATTATGGCTTAAGAAAACAGATCTGCCAAAGTATTTTCCAAATCATAGCATATGCATATAGTATCATATATAGATTTTATATTGAAAATTTGAAAATAAACCATTCATTGTTAATTGGCTTCTTCTCAAATTTCTAGTTCCTTCGATTCTCATTTATTCTGAAATTATATTGATAATCCTTTGATTTTCCTCCACATGACTATAATCCAATTATTTGAAAATTAACTTTCAAATATTACCAATTTCACTTAAACTTTCCCTGAAATCCTAATTTGATCCAATGTAGAGTTTACTTTGCAATTTGGTCCTTTAATTACTTTAAAGTTAACTTAAGATCCTAAAAATTAATCTCCAATAAGAACTAATTCCACTTCAATTTTTCTTAAACCTTAGTCTTGACCATTTTAGGGTTTCCTTTCAATTTAATCCTAATTTTACTCAATTTAGGGTTTATTCACAATTAAGTCCTTTTAATTACTTAAATTACATTAATTTTTTCCAAATTAATTCAATTTAAACTCAAAGAATCTTAATGGTATCAATTGAGCTTGATTTTGAGTATACTTAATTTTTTCCCAAACCCGAATGTCATCCAATTTTAGAGTTTCACCTCACACTTTAATCCTTAAATTATCTTAAAATTAACTTAAGATTCCAGACTAATTTAATCCCAAGCTCAAAGAATCTTGTTGATATCTGTTAGAATTTAGATTAAGGTTTGGAACACCTTAATTAATCTTAATTTTGTCCAATTTTACCTAATTTTTTCATTAACCCTAATTAAGGTTTACTTTAAATTAACCCCTTTATCAACTTCAAAATTGGCTCAGGATCCCAATTTTCTCTAATTTTAGATTTAAGGTATCATATCAATACTAATTGGACCACTAATCATGCTTAAACGCACTTTAAGAAACCTAAAATTGATTTTTTGTTTTTAATGACGGACAAACCATGACAAACAAACCATGACAGACAGGGGTCAAAGCATGAGAGTCAACTTTTTCTTCAATCTCTAGCCCCTAGATTTTTCCAAATTTCGTCCAGGTTTTCTAGCGATCATTTTCTCTCATTTTGGTTATACCCACTATATTTAACTTATACAAACCTTTTACTCGTCCCTTAAATTATCTTACTTCAAAGTTTGGAGCCTCAAAACACCCTAAATCGTCTGGAATCGATCAAACTCTCCATGGATACCTATTTTCGACGAGAAAGTTCAAATTTCAAAATCAGAATTTTTGGCCAAAAAAACCAAATTAACCTAAATAAACTTTTTACCCATTACTAAGGCTAACTAACCTCAAAATTTGGACATCCAATTTACTCTAAAACTCCCGAAATCGGCGAAATACTTCTCGACACCCTTGTTTTTCCGGCGAAAAGTTGCAAAATTTTTCAGAGTTTAAATTCCTCATTTCCAGCTAATAATAATCAAATTAAAGACCATAGAACTCTAGTGGGACCGTAGAAGAAACTTATCTTTAAATTTGGAGCTTCGAATTAGCCTCTAACTCCACAAATTGATAAAAAATCCCAAGCTTCCAATGTTTTCTGTCTACTTTGGCCACCACTGTTTTACTTCATTTTTCTTATTTTTTCGTCCATGATTCTTCAACTCAAACCTACCATGAGCTTCTCCTTTCTTCCTATTGAACTAGGTACCATTTTGCCCAATTTATTTCACAAGAAAGGCCCTAATTCAAAGATTTCTTCTTCATCTTTTTAAACCGACCGAACACCCCAACTCTCCAAATTCTTACTTCTTGCCTGATTTCCACCTCTAGCTTCGAGTTTTCCACGTCTTTGGATGACTCTCCTTTAACTGAGCATCCAATCAGAAAATTTGAAGAAGACAATCCAATTTACCAAAATTTTCATCAATTTCCTTTTTTTCATCCTTTCTCTCGTGTCTACCAAATTTCCATCAATGTTTCCTTCAATTTCTAGCCCAAATTGAGTCCTACAAGCCCATAACATCTCCAATTTACCATTAAACCCTTGAAATTTTTAAAATTGACCATATTTCAAAAGTGTTGACTTTTTTACTTTGACTTTGATAGTTGACTTTAACTTTGACCTTGACTTATCCGGAGCATGCCTATTTCATCATCGAATTTCCTTTACAAGATCAACCAGTTCGTTACCCTCAAATTATTCTCCGAATCCTTATCTTCTTTCCTTTAGTAAAGAAAGTGTCGATTTGATTCCTTTTTCTTTTTGTTTTTTCAGTTCCAAATATGTCTCTTAACTAAAGTTCCCAATTCAAACCTAATCTTGAGCCCTGGAGTTCAACCTTAACTATAAGTTCCCTAGAATTTCCAAGGAAGAATAGAAGGAGAGAGGGCTTACATATCATAATTTCAAAAAGGATTAGATTTTGAGCACCAACTAGCAACAACAAGAGAAATATCTTTTATGAGAGAAAGAGACTTTTTTGTTGACTTTGAAGAGAACGTTGTTATGTTGAAGCCAAACATTCCAAAGAGTCACTCCAATGTGAAGGGATCGAATCCCATAATGGAAGTGAGTTATCACTTTGCTTTTGATTTTGTTGTAAAATTACAACATGGAAAAAAGGAAACATACATCAATATATAGTAAGTTAAACATGACATTAGATGGAAGAAGAAACATACCTTTGAGGAACAATTCTTCAAATCTTCTACAAGTTTTCGTTCTTCTCTGCAACCGTTCTCTCACGTACAGGGACACCTCCAAAATGTCTTTCTGGCTATTCTATTAGCAATGACCGATTTGTGAGAACCTCCTTTTCTTGAAAAAGAAAAAGGGAATTTTGTGTTGTGGAGAAGAATTTTACAGAGAGAACCTTTTTCTCTATTGAAACTTGAGATAGAGATCAATTTGATACATTAGTTTTTCTCTATAAAGCGTAACTCAACTGACATAGTGCCTGTACTATCGATCTCGAGGTATGAGGTTCGATTCCACCACCTCATGCTTTAATTACAATACCTTTCAAAAAAAAAAATCTCGCAATAAACAATAGTTTCTTGACTTTTCAAATTCCACACCTTTCAATTCTCGCACCTATCAGTTTTTATTTGTTTTTTTTTTTTTCATTTTTTGAGAAAAACATGTTACATGGTTATATTAAAAAATATATTAAATTCAATCCTTAAATCTCTCTACACAATCACCATAATGAAGGATAGTTATTTAACTTTTCAAATTCCTCCCGAAAATTAAATTAAATTAAAAATAACAAAAATCTTTTCAAAATGGAAAATATTCCACTAACTTCAGTTAGGCCCAAAATCTCTATACATTGAGAAATTCACACATGAATTAAATAAAATAAATTAAATTATTTTAACTCTTCTAATTTCATTTTTATGCATATAAATCTCTTTCTTTACACTCCCATGTGATCTACAATTTTTCTCCCTCTCTATCAATCTAACACATACTTAATCACCAAAAGTAAACAAAAATCCAAAAACCACCGGAAGAGGCCGTGATTGAAGTCCCAACCAAGAAATAAGAAGGAAAAACGAGTCTTATTGGCTAATTTCATTAAGTTTTTTTAGTATAATTTTATTAGTTTCCTTTGTATATAAACACTATGCATACATATTGCATATTTTGTATGATCTATGTGGTAGAAGCTTTGAAGAAACAAGAAATTGGTAGAAGTTTTGAGTTTCCTTCTATTACTTTTATTTTTATTCTTTAGAGTTCTCTTAGTTTAGCCTCTTTTTTTATCTAAAGTTTTGTTGATGTACTAAATAATATGTTAGTAAATTCACTCAAATTATTTAAAAGAATTGAACTCATCGTGCAATGCACATGGTCAAATCTACTAATATAATATAATCAAATTTATCGGATGCAAAATTTCAATGCAATTTGATAATGCATCAGTGTCAATAATAAATGAAAGCTACTAATTTTTCAAAGGTAAGACAAAATCATGTATTTTCAATAATGTATTATGGGTCGTCTCTTCAAGGATCATTTTCAAGGGTAATCTCATTTGGAGCAATATTTTTTTTTATCTCTCGACCCGCATTTATCATTCCACTTAAGGGATCTTCATCATTAGTTTGGACTTATCTCTGAATAGCACCAAAAACATTATGCTATCTATTCTTATTTTTGTTGTAATTTATGTCCTAAAGTCTTATAATTAATTAATTATCTAATATAATAATTAATTATTTTATATGTGCAATAATTAGTTATTCATTGCATGAAAAATTCAAAATTATTTCATAAGACTTGAACAGTATGTAATGGACATACAGTTGGATCATATTTCAAATAATAATCTAAAAGGTCTATAATATATGAATTATGGTTGGGTACCTTATCCTAGTAAGACTATAGATATGACCCACTTTGTAATTATTAAAAATGTTGTAAGTGTTACAAACAATTTGATCCAAGTCGTTCATATAAAGACATACAAGTGAGGTATCCTATATAATGAGTTTGTATAAGATGACATCGCGAAATACTTAATCTATCATTGTAACATCGTTAATTGAAAAGATTAATATTTCATAGGATAATCATCTAACTCGATCTCTATCCAGGATGAGTTATGGACTCCTGTCTATGAGGGCAATCCTCTAATTTGTATAGATAACAGTGGTGTGAGATGCTGACTCTAAGCCTACTATTTTGGGGATTTGTCCAAGTAGGAAGCTTGGAACATAGCTACACAAGATGAAATTCGCCCCTTCCTGCCTTTAGGGTAAGTAGAAGAGTAGTTCTTTTGAATGCTTATTTCAGGTCTTGAACAAAGGGTACCCGCCCTCTCACGGACTCGAGAGGGACTTGGTTTATGATAGGACTATAAAAAGATTATTCATTAGAAGTATCAGTGGTACTTAAGGAGTTAGAGGTAATTACAATAGTAAAATGGTAATTTAACTCAACTGTCATTATGAACTACTCATGAATGATCAACTAACTATTAATGGTTAAATTTATGGACGTAACATGTACTACAATGTGAAGAGTGTAAATATAGGTCATCTTTAATGGAATGACCAATAGTTAATGAATGTTGATTAATTCAATTAAAAAATTTAATTAATTAACCTTGGATCATTGAAACTTCTAATTTGTAGGTTCATTAGGTCCCTTGCTACCTCACAAGAGTAAACAATGACCAATAGTTTTAAAACAATTTGAATTGTGTTCAAATTTATCGAGAGAATAATATTAATTGTTAATGATAGAATTAGTACAATGTATATAGATGCATTATAATATAAAGTTAAGTTTGAATAAGATACAAAATTAAATTATATTTAATAAAAGAAAATTTATTATATTTGAATGAGATTCAAATAATAATTTGAATAAGATTCATAAAAACCATAGGCTATGAGAGATATATATACGTTCAATAAGATTCCAATATTTAATTAAATATTAGACATTTAATTTTATAAATAAATAAATAAATTAATTAATTTAAGTTAGTTATTCATTATTGTAATTAGTAATTAAGTTAAATTTATTTAATTTAATTAACTCAAAGCGAGTAGTTTTATTTATTTATTTTATTTTAGTTTTTGAAAAATCCATCCCACTTCTCATTAAAAGAAGGTGGGAAGTTTTTCAACTTAATTTTCTAAAAGTTCAACCTTTATTTGTTTTTTTAAAAAAAATAATCGATCTTATTTTATTGGCACTTACATTTAAATTGATGGTTGTATCTTTAAGAGAGAGAATTAAAACTGAAATATAAGTGAATAAAAATAATAAAAAAATGTGTGAAAATAATAAATATCAAGATTAAGAATGAGAGAACTTGTGAGATAGAAGATTTCATTGGGAAAATCAGGTAAATGACAAATTTTAAAAGCATAACATTAAATTTTCATCGATATCAAATATTTTTATCGATATTTTCACGATTACGTGGGTTTGATATCGACATGAAGGATAAACCAATATTTTCATTATATAATAGAAAAAATCTATAAGATATAAAATGTCACTAATATAAACATAATATAAATAATAGACATCTTAACTTGTTTTAAAATAATAAAATATTAGTTTATTTACTAATTTAAATTTTTTTTTTTAAATTTTTATAAATTTTCTAGAAATATCTATTAATATCGACATTTTATCGATATTTCTATCGAAATTTTCGTTAAATTAAGATCTTGATATTTTTATCGATTTTGACATTTTAAACTTTGATGGCAACACTCTAGAAAAATAGCATACAACTTTTTTTTTTTTTTTTTTTTTGTTAAGAAGTCTAAATTAGTAAAAGACTGAAATACTCCACACAAAAGATATTGCCATCCAATTTCTAAGAATACGGTGTAATTAGAATAAATAAATAAGTAAATTCAATTTCGAATTCCAACTTTAGTTATTGAAGTAAAAATAGTAATAGGATAAGTTCAAAAAATTAATCAATGAATAACAATATTTCACAAAAGGGAAATTGGCAGAACTAACCCAAAAACAAATAGTTCCACAGCACCTCTTTAATTAATTTCAAGCACATAACACTTAAAACACATAATCCCACCCCACCCCTTTAACTAATTCCAAAATTTAGTTAACTTTCTATGTTTTCTATCTACTTTGTATTATTTAACATGTTATCAAACTTTACCATGAAACATATTATCCAGCGTTTGTCGTGATTCCAAACAAATAAATTCATAAACCACTCCAAGAGCTTGTAGGCTACTGAAAACAGATCGTCTCCATAGGAAATTTTGAGACACTAAAGCTAATTAATAATTTGAAGGGTAACAACGGGAGTTTGTCAGATTGTTTTTGTTTGTAAAGAAATTAAATGGCATGAAAGTAAATGCATAACTTAAACGAGAATTAATTGGATTAGAAAGCCTAGTTTAGGGATTCAGGATTCATTCATTTGTTTGGTTGCTTATCAAACTCAAAGGATTATTTGCATACTCAATTCTATTCTTGGCTCATTATGCTTGACACTTTAAGATCAAAACTAACGCACTATTGAACTAATCAATTGCTTAAATGGTCTAAATACTTAATTAAACGGTTCTGATAGAGGCCCGATCAATTAAACACCACATTAAGTCTAGGTAATCTACCCAAGTTCATTAGCAATTGTTGGTAGTGTTAATTACTAATGATTTGATCTTTGAATGATTAATCATGCAATGTAGCAAAAGGTTATCGTAAAAAACCTAAAATTTACAAAGAACTTGGATTTGGAGGATATAAATTCAAGTTTGAAATGATCTAAATCGAGGAAAATTTCAATTTGTAAAAGGGCTGGTGCCATGGGGTTGATGCCCTAAAATCTCATGTCCTGTAGTTTGTAAACAGTTTGTACGAATGCTTGTGTTGTGTAATATATGATATTTACTTCACATCTTGTATTTTTGCTCAGTTGCTTGTTTTATTTACTTTACCACAAACCAATAAATATAAAATCCCTGGTTATCTGTATGTGACTTAAGCATGTATGTGGTGACATACAAGTGGATCATGTCTTGAGTGATAACCAAAATGGTTTGTAATATATGGATATAGGAGGGAAACCTTATCCTGGTAATACTATGGATGCGGCTCGCTTTGTGGAATAGTCACAAGTGTTATGACTTGTCACAGATGGTCTGATCCTGATCATTCATGTTAGAGACATGCGAGTGGGAGCGTCCTATACAAAGAGTTTGTAAAAGACCTGACCACGAAGTGTTAACGTCTCATTATATAATACCGTTCATGACAAAGACTTCACTTCACTAGGATGACCATAGGTAACATGACCTCAATCCTGAGTGAGTTAGAAACTCCTGCCATTGAGGGCAGTCCTTTAATTTGTATGGGTGCGAGTGGTCAGGTCGTCGATTAGAACCTACCATTTTGGGGATACGTTTGATTTGGGAGCTGGGAACTCAGATACACAAGATGGAATTCACTCCTTCCCCGAGGCAGGGGTAAGTAGATAGATAGCTCCTTTAAGAACTGATTCTGGGACTTGAATGATGTGGCGCCACACACCTTCTCTTGGCCCAAGAGATATTCACACATAGTTGGACTATGTTGTATTGTTCATTAGAAGAATCAGTGGTATTTAAGGAGTGAGATGTAACTACAGGGGAAAATGGTACTTTGGCTCAGCTGTACTTACGAGCATCTGTGAAGGGTTATCGTACTCATGATTGGTTATATCCGATGGACACAGAAATATATCTGTGGTAAGAAGAGTTCAGCTGTTGGTCTTCAGTGGAATGCCTAATAGTTAACGGATGGCAGATCTCGTGGCTAAAGAGTTTAGTCAGCTATTCCTGGACCGTTGGAGCTTCGAACCACAGGTCCATTAGGTCCCCTGGGTAGCTTAGATAAAGTTGAGAACCAGTGTTTGGGTTAATTTGAAATGTTCAAATTGACGAGAGGAAGTTTGATTATATATGATATAATTGGACTGGTTAATTATATACAATATGATTGGCTAAATGTATGAGATAAATTATTTTGGAGGAAATTAGATATGAGTATGATTTATATCAAGTAGAGAAGAAAATATTATAGTAGATATGTGATATCAAACTATAGGGTAAAAATATAATATGATTATATTAATTATTAATTAATTGGTTAATTTTATGATAATTAAGCCACTTTTTTTTTCACGTTTGGACGTGGGTTAGTGGGAATGCCGAGTTATTGTAACTGATGAAATAAAAATGAAATTGTTTCATTTTGAATCGTTCGTTCAATCGCCCGTCTGAAAAGAAATCAAGAGAGCGCGCTGGTGAAATCAATCGCTTAAGCATTTCAAGAGCATATACGATAGTCACTCTCCGCATAAACGATCGTCCACCTCGCGGCTAAACGATCGCACACTAGTTCCTACACGATTGCATAGCTTCCCTAAATGATCGTAATGTGTGTTGAGTTAGCCAAAAAATCGTATACCTTTTCCTAAACGATTGTTCAGTAAAATCTACACGATCGTGTAGCTTCTCCTAAACAATAAGCATCTTGCTATGCGATAGCGTCTTTTTTCCTCCCACTTGATTATCGCCTACACGATCTAATAGTCCTCCTTCCTCTACCAAATTCACCAAAGACCATGCTTTGGGTTCTCACTCCGAGAATATCGGGGGCTCTTTTCTGGTGGTGTTGTCCTCGTTATGTTCGTGAGTTTGTGGTTATTCGTGCTGCTGTAGTTGATGCATCTGTTTGGGCGTTGGTTGATCGGGTAGAGGTTTCCGCTGCATTGAGTTCCAAAGCTTGAAGACTGTCTTCAATTGGTATGGCAACTCATTCACTTGTTATATCTTGTTCATAGCATGCCGATAGATACTGTTTGTTTGCATAACTGTACGTTTGAATGTATAATGTGTATTTCGGTCACGGTTAGATCGGAGCGATCGAAACGCGCTCATAGAACTCTTCGATAAGAGATCCTTCAATTGATATTAGAGTCAGGTTCTGATATTCCGATTTCATATGTTGCAACGAAATGAAAATTACTTTCTTAGTGGGTGCATTTTTACATTGTTTAATGGTTAAATTTGCTGTGGATGTGCGGATTAATGGATGCTTTCGGGATGATTAGCCTCGGTTTAATTTAAATCCTTTTACATTTGCAGTTTTTTGTAGTGGCCCCTGTATTTTTGGGCATTGATAATCGTTATCGAGTCTGTATTCAAAGTTTGTTTGAAGTTTTGAGTCGTTCGGAGAAGCAGATCTGTGCAAGCGTTGCGGTTCTTCGAGGAAGTAGGCGATCTAGGGTTGATCACATTGTGCAGAAGATGTAGTACTCGATCGTTATTAATCGCATTGTAAAGGCGATGGAGTACACGATCGCTGTTGAACGCATCGGTTAAACGATGGGTATGTGATCAAAAGTTGATCGTATCGTGTGACAATTGGGTACGCGATCTTGAGTATCACATCGTGTAGACGATGGGATGCTCACATATCGTTTAACATGCGAGCGCACTGGACGATAGTTTTGGTCAGCAAGCTTCATCGCTTAGTAACTGACTAAACGATCACTTAGTAACGCAAGGTAAATCGTTTATTTGTCGTCGCACTAAGCGATCACATAGACAATCGAGCTTCGCAGCCTCGTCGTCGTCTACGCGATCGTTTAATTTTTCTTCTATTGTCTATTGCATGCTGAATGATCGTCTACCTACAGAGTTTACTACAGGATGGAGTCCTTCTGGTGGTTCAAGACCCGGTTCGCTTGTGAACCAGTTTGCTCGATAAAAAAAAGTGTAATAGATAGGGTTATTTCATTCCAGTTTTTGTAAAGGCTCATCCCGGTCCATTAATCCTTTATTTGTTACATGCGATGTTTGTTTTTTATATGTCATATGGTATGCACATATAGTAAATCTCACCTTAGGTTATGTAATGTTCATGCATCATCTCTTTATTGTAATTGTTATAATTTAGAGAAACATGATTTAATTATGTAAGAGCATGTTCATGCATCATATAATATAAGAGTTATATTTATTCATACATAAAAAGCATTGAGATGCATCATCTTTATATTATAATTATTATAGTATAAGGGTGAATGATAACATGTTTTCTTGGTTTTTACACATCATATAAAAGTTAGATATAGTAATGACCGGACATTGCATGAAGCATGAAACATAAGTTACTTTATAAATGTTATAAATGCCTCGTTGTGCGAAATATTTTAGTTGTTTCTTTTTAAAAGTTAAAGAGAAATTAGAACTAAAAGAAATAAGAAAGACATGCATGCTCACTTAGGTTTAATTCAAGGTTTTAAAGTGTTTAAAACTTGGAGCACATAGACCTAAGATCACGGTTCTAATATGATTAGCAACCCTAAGGCTTTAATCTTTTAATTAGTTTAATAGGATTAAATTGGCTAATAAAAGGTTAAAGTATAGCAAATCTATCTATAAGGGACATTTTTCTAAGGCGGGTTCTGTCTAGGCTGGGATATTTAAGTTGACAAAAACGTAACACCCCTATTTGGGAACTTACCTGGAAAGGTAAATTAGATAGATTTGATGTATGCATGCAAGTTAAGGACAGTCTATTAAAGTGTTTAAATGTGACTACTTGAACTTGTTTATATTTCATAAACAAACGTTGTTTATGAGGAGAGTTTAAAAAGATGACTTAAACTAAAATCAGTAGTCGAATTGTCTAGGTTAATGAACCCCTAGGTAGAACATTCAGTGGGAGGTACTTGGGACATAAGATGTTTCACTTAAACCTTTCACATTTCTTTTAAATAGTCCACACCGTGAGATCTACCCTCGGATTCGCGACACCTTTGGCGTGTCCCCCTAACAGATGGTGTTTGGGTAGGTCAATATCAAGATGGATGGAGAGAGTGTTCATAGTAAGTGGGAGTGGGGAGTGTGATAGCATATCCCTCGGTCTCCCTCTAGGATGAATAAAGTTACTGCGCATCGCCTCGAGGCACCCTGGGAGTGTCCCCCTAAAGGATGGCAAATGTGCGCGTTTCTTTATTTGATCTCCTATAAGAGGATAAGGTAACTTAGTCTCTTGTCCTAATCTGCTTCTTCCTTATGGTGGGCTCATTAGGGGGGACTCTGACACCGAAAGCGAGGGGTCACACTTACACGAAATTGTTAAAGGTTAATAGTTCTGGACCAAAAAATAGTGGTTGTTAGGTTCAGTTCCAAGAATTGGTTCTACTTAATGGTTGAGAATGTCTCATCCTAGCGAAGGGGCAACTGATCACCCCACCAATGACGTTGTCCTACCTCACTGGGGCATCATTACAAAATAGAAGTCTATAACTCAGGGTACTTGAAACTATTTTGCAAAACTGATTAGTTTAAAAATGGTTTAGCAAAATCTAATAAAGTTTTGTTCGTATTTTTCGCAAACTTTTTCAAAATGGCAACAGCCACATTAGCATTGTTAAACGTCGAAAAACATACTGGCGATAATTTCGCAACATGGAAACACATGATCACGCCAATCCTAATCATCGAGGATCTCATGTTCGCTCTCACTGAGGCTTATCCTCCTATTCTAGCTTCTAATGCCGCTCGAAATGTTCGGGAGGCATACGAGCGATGGACAAGGGGAATGAGAAGGCTCGAGCCTACATCTTGGCAAGTCTTTCTGAAATCTTGGCCAAGAAACATGAGCCTATGGTCTCAGTGTGTGAGATCATAGAGTCCCTACGGGGGATGTTTGGACAACCGTCTGAACAGCTTATGCATGAGGCTTTTAAATACATATTCAACTCCAAAATGGAAGAAGGCATCTCTATTCGTGAACATGTGCTAAATATGATGGTCCACTTTAATGTGGCAGAATTGAATGGGTCTGCCATCAATGAGGGCAGGGTTAGCATAATCCTGCATTCTTTGTTGGAGAGCTTCCTGCACTTTGGTAGCAATGTGATTCTTAACAAAGTGAAATATAACTTTACAACTCTCCTCAATGAGTTGCAGACCTACCAATATTTACTGAAAAATAAGGAGAGGCAGAAGGGTAAGGAAAATGTTGCTTCATCCTCCAAGACGTTCCATAGAGGTTCGACCTCAGGAACGAAGTTTGCACTTTCTACTTCTAACTCTGCAAAGGGGAAAAAGAAGAAGGGTGGTAAGGAAAAAGGGCAGGCACTTGCTAACCCATCGCCTATCGCCCCAAGGAGGCGTCCATAGATTGCTAAGGGAAAGTGTTTCTACTACAACCAAGATGGACACTGAAAGAGGAACTGTCCTCGGTACTTGAAAGAGAAGAAAGTAGTCAAGGCTAAGGCCATGGCTGATAAAGGTAAATGTGATTTACTTGTACTTGAAACTTATTTAGTGGAGAATGATGATTCTGCCTGGATAATTGATTCGGGTGCAACTAACCATGTTTGTTCTTCTTTTCAGGGGATTCGATCTTGGCTACAGCTGGAGGCTGGTGAGATGACGATACAAGTAGGCTCTGGGCACGTCGTCTCAGCTATGGCAGTGGGAGGACTTCAGTTAGCTTTACATAATAGGTTTCTTATTTTACATGATGTATATATTGTTCCCGAACTAAAAAGGAACCTCATTTCTGTAAAGTGTTTATTGCAATGTAAATATACTATCTCGTTTAATGTGGGTAAAGCATTTATTCATAAAGATGGTGTTTTTATTTGCACATCAAATCTAGAATCGAATTTATATGTGCTAAGGCCGTTAGCCATTAATTCCCTCCATAATACTGAATTATCCAAAACTGTCATAACTCAATCAAAACGTCGACAAATTTCTCCAAAAGAAAATGCCCAACTTTGGCATCTTCGTTTAGGGCACATCAATCTCAATAGGATTGAGAAATTGGTGAAGAATGAACTTCTAAGTGAGTTAGAAGAAAATTCTTTACCAGTGTGCGAATCTTGCCTTGAGGGTAAGATGACTAAATGACCTTTTACTGGAAAAGGTTATAGAGCGAAGGAGCCTCTTGAGTTAGTACATTCTGACCTTTGTGGTCCTATGAATGTGCGAGCCCAAGGTGGCTATGAGTATTTTATCAATTTCACTGATGATTACTTCAGGTACGGGTATGTTTATCTTATGCAAAGAAAGTCTGAATCCTTTGAAAAGTTCAAAGAGTTCAGGGCTGAAGTTGAAAACACATTGGATAGACGAATTAAAACACTTCGATTGGATCGAGGTGGAGAGTTTTTGGACTCAAAATTTCAGGACTATTTGATAGAACATGGAATCGTTTCCAACTTTCAATGTCGGGTGCACCTCTATAAAATGGTGTAGCGGAGAGGAGAAATAAGACCTTGTTAGACATGGTTCGCTCGATGATGAGTTACGTTTCCTTATCGGACTCATTTTTGGGTTTCACAGTGGAGACTGCGGTATACATACTCATCTGTGTTCCCTCCAAGAGTATTGCAAGAATACCTCTGAAGTTGTGGAACGGGCATAAAGCTAGTTTACGTCACTTCCGGATTGGGGTTGCCCTGCATATTTGCTTAAGGCTAATCCCAAGAAGTTGGAACCACGGTCGAGGTTATGCCTTTTTGTAGTCTACCCCAAAGGTACACGAGGGGGTTATTTTTATGATCCGATGGAAAATAGGGTATTTGTTTCAACAAACGCTACTTTCCTGGAGGAGGATCATATAAGGGAGCATAGTCCACAAAGCAAAATCGTGTTATGTGAGCTTTCTAATGAAACTACTGAAACTTCAAGAGCCCGCTACATCAGCAAGAGTTTTTTATGGGAGTTCATCCAGTAGGTCAGTTCCACCTCAAGAGTTGAGGGAACCTTGACGTAGTGGGAGGGTTGTGAACCCACCCATTAGTTATCTGGGTTTCACGGAAATCCTTGCTATGGTAGCAGATAGCGACGTTGATGATTTGTTGTCTTATAAGAAGGCAATGGAGAATGTTGATCGGGATGAATGGGTCAAGGCCATAGATATCGAGATAGAGTCGATGTACTTTAACTCAGTATGGGATCTTGTAGATCAGCCTGATGGGGTAAAACCTATAGGTTGTAAATGGATCTACAAGCACAAACGGGGTGCTGATGAGAAGGTACAAACTTTCAAGGCTTGACTTGTGGCAAAGGGTTATACCAGGTAGAGGGAGTCGACTATGAGGAAACTTTCTCGCCTGTTGCCATGTTAAAGTCGATCCGCATCCTCCTGTCCATTGCAGCTTATTATAACTATGAGATCTGGAAAATGGACGTCAAGATAGCCTTTTTGAATGGCAATCTTGAGGAGACCATTTACATGGTGCAACCCGAGGGATTCATAGCCCAAGGTCAAGAGCAAAAGGTTTGCAAACTGAATCGGTCCATTTATGGACTGAAACAGGCGTTTCGATCTTGGAAAATATTGTTTAATACTGCGATCAAGTCGTATGGCTTTGACCAAAACTTTGATGAACTTTGTGCTACAAGAAGATCATCAACGCTTCAGTAGTCTTCTTAGTGTTGTACATAGATGATATTCTACTTATTGGGAATGATATAGGTCTACTGACAGCAGTTAAGAACTGGCTAGCGACCCAATTCCAAACGAAATATTTGGGAGAGGCTCAGTTTGTTCTAGGTATATAGATTTTTAGGGATCGTAAGAACAAAGTACTAGCACTGTCTCAAGTATCGTACATTGACAAGATGTTGCTCATGTACTCAATGCAGAACTCCAAGAGGGGCCTACTATCGTTTAGGTATTTAGTCACTTTGTCTATGAACATGAGTCCTAAAAAGCCTCAAAAGGTTGAAGAGATGAGACGGATCAGTCTAACCCAGGCCATTTTAATGTTGTTGGCCCATTTACGAAGGCTCTCATAGCTACAATGTTTGAGGGTCACCTACGGAGCATGGGTCTAGAGGATCGCACGTGGCTGGACTAGGGCAAGTGGGAGATTTTCTTTTATTGGGCTTTTATGCCGTAGTTTATTGTTTTGTTCTAGTTGATTGTACACCCCACTTAGCATTAGGACAAGTGGGAGATTGTTGGGGTTGATGCCCTCAAAGTCTCTTGTACTGTAGTTTGTAATAATTTGTGCGAATGCTTATGTTGTGTAATATATGATATTTACTTCACATCTTGTATTTTTGCTCAGTTGCTTGTTTTATTTGCTTTACCACAGACCAATAAACATAAAATCCCTAGTTATCTGTATGTGACTCAAGCATGTATGTGGTGACATACAAGTGGATCATATCTTGAGTGATAACCAAAATAATCTGTAGTATATGGATATAGGAGGGAAACCTTATCCTGGTAACACTATGGATGCGGCCTGCTTTGTGGAATGGTCACAAGTGTTGTGACTTGTCATAGATGGTCTGATCTGATCATTCATGTCCGGGACATGCGAGCGGAGGCGTCCTATACAAAGAGTTTGTAAAAGACCTGACCACGAAGTGTTAACGTCTCGTTATATAACACCGTTCATGACAGAGACTTCACTTCATTAGGATGACCATAGGTAACATGACCTCAATCCTGAATGAGTTAGAAACTTCCGCCATTGAGGCAGTCCTTTGATTTGTATGGGTGTGAGTGGCCAGGTCGCCGATTCAAACCTACCATTTTGGGGATTCGTCTGATTTGGGAGTTGGAAACTCAGCTACACAAGATGGAATTCACTCCTTCCCCGAAGGAAGGGTAAGTAAATAGATAACTCCCTTAAAGGCTGATTCCGGAGCTTGAACGATGTGGCGCCATACTCCTTCTCTAGGCCCGAGAGGTGTTTACACATAATTGGACTATGTTGTATTGTTTATTAGAGGAATCAGTGGTATTTAAGGAGTGAGATGTAATTATAGGGGGAAAACGATAATTTGGCTCAGCTGTACTTACGAGCATCTGTGAAGGGTCATTGTACTCATGATTGGTTATATCCGATGGACACAGAAATATATCTGTGGTAAGAAGAGTTCAGTTGTTGGTCTTTAGTGAAATTCCTGGCAGTTAACGGATGGTGGATCTCGTGGCTAAAGAGTCTAGTCAACTATTCACGAATCGTTGGAGCTTCGAGCCACAGGTCCATTAGGTCCCCTGGGTAGCTTGGATAAAGTTGAGAACCAATGTTTGGGTTAATTTGAAAAGTTCAAATTGAAAAGAGAAAGTTCGATTATATATGATATAATTGGACTGGTTAATTATATATGATATGATTGGCTAAATGTATGAGATACATTATTTTTTAGGAAATTAGATTTAAATATGATTTATATTAAGAAGAGGAGAAAATACTATAGTAGATATGTGATACCAAACTATAGGGTAAAAATATAATATGATTATATTATTATTAGTTAATTGGTTAATTATATGATAATTAAGCCACTTTTTTCACGTTTGAACATGGGTTAGTGAGAATGCGTCGGATATTGTAACTGATGAAATAAAAATGAAATTGTTTCATTTTGAATCGTTCGTTCAATCGCCCATCCGAAAAGAAATCAAGAGAGCGCACTGGTGAAATTTAATCGATCGCTTAAACATTTCGAGAGCCTATATGATAGTCACTCTCCACATAAACGATCGCCCACCTTGCGCTTAAACGATCGCACACTAGTTCCTACACGATCGTATAGCTTCCTTAAATGATCGTAGTGTGTGTCAAGTTAGCTAAACGACCGTTCAGTAAAATCTACACGATCGTGTAGCTTCTCCTAAACGATAAGCACATTGCTATGTGATAGCATCTTTTTCCCTCCCACTTGCTTATCGCCTACACGATCTGATATTCCTCCTTCCTCTACCAAATTCACCAAAGACCACACTTTGGGTTCTCACTCTGAGAATACTGAGGGATCTTTTCTAGTGGTGTCGTCCCCGTTGCGTTCATATTTCGTGATTGTTCGTGTTACTGTAGTCGACGCATCTATTCGGGTGTTGGTTGATCGGGTAGTAGTTTCCGCTGCATTGAGTTCCGAAGTTTGAAGACTGTCTTCAACTGGTATGACAACTCATTCCCTTGTTATATCTTGTTCGTAGCATGCCGATAATTACTGTTTGTTTGCATAACTGTACGTTTGAATGTATAATGTGTATTTCGGTCACGGTGAGATTAGAGCGATCCGAACGCGCTCATGGAACTCTTCGGTAAGAGATCGTTCAAAGGTGTCACACCCTTCCCCAGATTACCTTTCTAATCTGAGAAGAGATGTGATACAGTAGTTTCCAATCGTTTTATGACAACTATTGTCCAACATACTCCTATAAACCAGTGTCCTAAGTACTTGATATACCTAATTAGCAGTTTATAATTTTGACAACTTAATACATAATCTCATCAATAGCCCATTTCATATGAACTACTACTAATTAGGAACTTAACATCAACATACACAACGAATACAAGAATCCAAGACTATATACAACATTAGTTGACACAAGTTCTATTCTATTCCCCATGACATGTACAGACAAAATCAGGGTTTAAACATAACATAGTGAACCATATAAACTTTGAGTTCTTGAAAATCTTGAGTAGTGACTAACTGGCAGATTTTCTAAGCTTCGGGACATAGATCGCTACCTGAAGGGAGAAAAAATTTAAAAGAATGAACTTAAAAATGCCCAGTTAGTGACTACTTTAAAGAAACATGCTTTCATACATGAATAAACATAAACATGCTTATCATAAAACATTTACTTTCTAATTTTCAAACATAAACATACTTGGCTTCAAACATTGCATACTCATTTTCAGAGTTTGAAAATAAAACTAAAAACATGAAAACATAGCAAATGGAAAACCTGAAATAAAATTCCTTATTATTTCCTGTAAAGTACCTCTACTCCTCTGCCTAAACATGTGGGAAAGCCCTTTTTCTTGATCCCTAATAACCTTAGTTGAGAGAGAGCCCTTTTGCTCGATCTCATCAACGTCAATAACATAGATCATACGTGCACATAAAACTAATAGGATCCTGACTACCTTACCATACCTCCAGTATTACGGATCCGTAACATAACTGAGAATCTGGGTACTTTACCATACCTTTTGTACCAACATTGAAGTAGGGCTTGTACAAAGCACAAAACATTCAAACATTTCATAACATAGGCATAAGCTTATTGAAAATGCATGCCAAATTCACATATAAAATCTCATTCTTTGAAATATGGATCATGAGATCAATATATAAATAAAGTATGCATTGAGGAAATCACGTTATAAAACAACATGATAAACTAGCTATGCGTTGAAAATCATTTATGAAACTACTCATTAGAAATATTTTGTAAAAACATGTCACTCATTGTCTTAAGCTACTTATCCAAGGGTCTGTAGGCCTCTCCTACTTGCGTCTGCCCTGTAATAAGAAGAGGTTCCTTGGTTAGTATCATTGGTTCCCTTTTGAGCTTAACATATAAACTCGACATTAACGCATATTATTGATCTCATCACATCATGCTTGAGCTCATTGCATCATTTATACTTAAGCCACATTTTCTTAGCTAAAGAATAGCAACCCTCCCTATCGGGTGCTCGAAAAGTCACGAAGACATGCCTCCGTACCTATGCAATGAACATCTACTATGCATCTCACTTAGCGCGCCTTGGCTATTGTTACTGTTCTTCGCACAGCCACACAGCTCATGTCCCGCGCACCTTACCTGATGACTACCTCTGCTCGCATAAATCCTTACTTCACGCTTATGCGCATTGTCTCATATCTCAACGGGTTAGCTGCTTACTTATTCTTCGGATGCAGTTGCCTGCTTATTCATCCATAATCATTATTCCAGATTTTAACTTCTACATTTAATAACTGAAAATCCAACCATTAATCAATTAGATTTCCTTCTAAAAGCTTGCTCATAAATATCTTAACTCTTTTTACCTTAGAGTTTTTTAAATTCTTCTGACTAGTTCGAAATCACCTTAATCTCTTAAGCTTGCTGAGAATTTCTTCAACACCTTCTGGGCTTCAAGTGGCAGTGATCCCTTTCTTTAAATATGTGATAAATTAGCCAAACAGTTTTCTTCTTTTCAAGGTCTATTTATACTTAAGCTTGCAAGTAAACTTATCTTAATGAAAAGGCACCTGGCCCATTATCTCTTGGTTAACATTTCAAAGATTGCCACTTGACCCACTTATTAAATGATTAAGCTAAACTCTTCAGTTTTACTTCATCGCATAGGGCTTACACCTACTTAAGCCCCTTTCTGATCTTTACTTAACTCTAATCTTCATCATATCACTTTGCCTTAGGTACTCATCACAAGCCTTATCCAATTATATTTTCTTAAATGACTCCCTTAACATACGTCGTCGCATCCTCGGAGCGACACTATTACCTATGTCATCGCCTAGGCGCACGTACCCTCGTTTGCCAATCTCTAAGCCTTTGGCCAACACTTAACCCGCGCCCCACATAGAATTCTGTCTCAGCATCCTTTGGAGTGCCCGTCTAGGAAACTTGACTGCACGCATGTTACCTATACATGACCTTCACAAACATCACATGGAACTGGTCGCATACTCCTTTTTCCTCTGCCTCAGCCAACACTCGCTCAATAACGAACTTCTTTTATGGCCTTCTGCGTTTATTATGGGCCATACTTAGCCATAATTCCCTTTCTTAAACTTCTGCCCGCATAGCTTGACATGTTGGCCACTTTGTTTGACATGACTTTGTCACATCAAGCTTTTTATTTATCCTTCTATGTATTAATCTCTCCATTCCACTAGAGGCCCAAGAAATCCATACTTAGAACATTTTTCTACCCTCCAAGTACCTGAGAGCTTAACCTTTTAACTCTTAGGAAAATTTTCCTCATCTTTTAGCTTGGCTTCACGCCCAACCTTCCTTTACCTTAAACTCTCAAAATTCACTAAGAGTTTACTGCTTATCAATCTACCTGAGAGCATCCTTTCTCAACACTTAAGAATTTTTACTTCTTCTGAACATATACAAACACATTATACATTACATGTAACTTGGATTACAGTTACATTAATATTAATAAACATCTTAAACACGTAATTAAGAGAACTTAAGCATAATTAATTAGTAAAGAAAGTTTAGGGGTTTACAATTTACCTTCCTCTTAGAGAAATTTTGTGCTCAAAATTTACATCAAGCTTGATTACGTGAATAGGTATGGATACTTCCTTTTCATTTGTTCTTCAGTTTCCTATGTAGCGTTTTCTATTTCATAGTTTCTCGATAATACTTTAACCAATGGGATAACCTTGTTTCACAATACTTACTCTTTTCTATCTAGAAGTTATACTAGTTCCTCTTCATAAGATAAATTTTCCATCAACTATACTGACTGATCTCGTATAATATGAGCAAGGTCTATAACATACTGCCTCAACATAGACACATGGAAAACATCATGTATCCTAAATAACTTTGCAGGTAAGGCTAATATATAGGCTATTGACCCGACCTGTTCAAATATCTCATAGGGTCCTATATATCTGGGGCTCAACTTACCTTCCCTATCAAATATGAGTATGCCTTTCCAAGGTGATAATCTGAGAAATACTCAATCTCTAATCTCAAATTCAAGCTCTTTTCTTCGTTTATCTGCATAGCTCTTCTATCTGTTTCGAGCTATTTTCAAACTCTCTTATTAACTAGAGTTCTACGTGGTCTCCCATACAAGGCTTCATACGGAGCCATACCAATGTTAGAATGATAATTGTTTTTATAAGCAAACTTTGCTAATGGCAAGTGTGTATCCCAGTGATACATTATTTTATGAGGTGGAATTATGGATGAAATGCGTTGAGCAATCAAGCTTTCTTAGTGGAATCCAAGTATAAACTCCATTAAGTTTCTTGGTAAGTCCAAGGTTGAACTCAGGGACTTAGAAAAAGGGTATACGGTGGTAATTTTTAGGAAGACTTTGTAGTAACCGGTAACTCAAAGTTGTTGGGTTTCTTAATTGCGGTAATAAAAATATACAAATGCGGTGGAGTTTTGAAAGAGTTGATAAAATGGAAGATGTGATAAGTATGCGGTGAACGGGTTGAGAAGGGTTTCGGCTAACACTTCCTAGGATGCGTTCATGCTATGCGATCATGCAACACACATACAATAGTAAACCATCTCTCGATGCGAATGCTACGGCTTCTAATGCTAGAACGTATGCGATATATGTGATAAGTCTATAGGACCTACACATAAGCCTCTATTCTTGTTTATGCGATGAAAAAATGACACACACACAAATAAGGCGACAAACAGAGCTTATCTCTAAGTCTCTATCTCTTGTTTATGCAGATCTAATCTTGTTCTCTCGAGTCTAGATTCTAACCTATCTCTCTCAAGTCTCAGGTTCTTTCTTTGGACTCTCTCTCGAGTAGCTCTAAAGGGGTGTTGGCATAGCATAAAACAAGATAATCGCATGCGATGAAGATCCTAGGTCATGTTAGCTTAGTTCTTCTCAACCCATTCGATAAGTTTAGCTACTCATGTGCGCTAAGAGAGTGAACAGATGTAGAATAAGAACTTCCATTGTATAAATGTAAAGTTAAAATACAAAATAACAATGCAAGAAGAGAATAAAGAACCTGGTAGCAATCTCTTGCTTCCCAGGCTTTTATACTGTCTTTTCTACTCTTGTTCAAAAGATAATCTCGCTCTCGCGAGAGTTGGCCCGCTCTCTGCTTTCTACGCCTCTGGGTTCTCTTTCGAGTTGTCCTGAGTGATCTTCCGGCGTCTCTCCCTTCTCTTGCTCCACCTTAAAAGGAAAACTATGGACAAGTATGGAGAAAATTATCTAAGTATCTGAACTCCTTTTTTGAAGGTTGCCTTCGGTATTTATAGAGCCTTCAGGGTGAAAGGCGGTTTCTCTCTTATGATTGTACAGATGGGATGACTTTAATTCTCTGACTGATGCACTGAATATTTGTCACCGGAAAGCTGAGTGTACTTGTTATCGTTAGCGGCTTGTCAACTTAATTCGGATTCGACCATCATCCCATCGTGATTAATTATGCCTTTCACCGAGATGCGCCCACCAAGTTGCGCCAGCTTTATGCAGCAATCCTTCTTGAGCAGATGTTTGCAAGCACAAATCACCACAAAGCCTTGCAGTAATGTTGCGCTCGATCATTGATTTCTTGTGATTGCGCTTTTTGCCTTGTATCAACGCATATTCTGCATAAAAACACAAAAGTTAACTGTTTCTATGCGATAGACGCATGCGACCATAATGTTATGAACTTAATACTTTTTGGACGCAATCTAACATATTTTATCAATGCAAGGCAGCATTGTTTAAGAACTTAGCACTGTAATAACATGCATTTCTGCCCGTTATCACCCAGCTACCCTTAAACTGTAGCATATAGGCCCTCAGCATGTCTTCTGATGTTTGGATCGTTCACTCTAATTGTCCATCCTGAAGGAGTATATCAGCATGCAACAGAAGCAACAAGGATCAATAAGCATTCTAATTCATAAATTTTGGCTGTAAATAAAGCATGCTTATATAATAATAAGAGGGTTTCAAGACATACCTTTGTAGAACCTCTTTAATCTCGAATTCAGCTGCAAATCTTTTCCAATTCTTCTTATGAACCACCTCAAGATCTTCTCTACTATTCTCTTGGAGCTTTAGACTGAGTTATGAGACTCAAAGCAAGCTTGAATAAAGGAAATTTGGAGAGAACTCACTGCTACACCCACTTGAAGAACACCTTCTTCAACTCGAATTTTTTAGCAAAACTCAATTGATGAATGCCTCATTTCCACTTCAAACGTCTCTATTTATTGTAGGACATTCATGCCAAGAAGAATGTTGCATGAGATGCAGCTCATGCTTGATGAATTGAAGCAAGAGCAAATTCGATTGGTGTGAGCAATTTGAAAGTGAGTGGAGAAGTCTAACATTTTAAATTTGTGTTTTTCCATCTTTTTCTAATTTCCAAATTGATTTCCAAAATCGATTTTGATTTCAAAATTGAAAAATTTATTAATTTTACAAACTTAATTTTCTAATAAAATTCATAATAAATAAATAATTAAGCAATTTAATCAATTCTAATTAATTTAATATCAAATATTAAATTAATTCTACACAAGTTCCACCTTCATGAATTTAATATTTAAATCATATTTAAATATTAATTGAAATTTTCAATTTCGTTTAATTCTAAAATTAATTAAGTAATTATATCTTATATAATTACTAATTCCCTTAATTCTAATTTGAACGTTTCAAATTAAATTATTACGCTACTCTAAAGCTAATTCATTTACAAGTTAGTAGGGACCTTGCGGACCTACAGATTATGGGCTCCAACGATCTGAGATTAATTGGCTAAACTCTTTACACCAAATTAACCCACATTCGTTAACTAATGGGTCACTCTACTAAAGCCCATAGTTGCACTCCCCTCACTGTAGATATATTATATCCACTCTATATAACCATGATTAGTAAATTAACCCTTCACAGGTTTTTCGAAATAACGGTTGGGTCAAATGTCTGTTTTACCCTCGAGATTACCTCTTGTTCCTTAAGTCCCACTAATTCTCTAATGAACAAATGATTTGTGATCCAATTAACAAACTGAGTTCCTCTTGGGCCAATGAGAGGGTAGGGTCCTTTGTTTAAGACCCAGAGTCAGAATTTAAGGGAACAATCTCTCTACTATCCCTGAAAGCAGGTAGGAATGAATTCCATCTTACACCCTATGTCCCCAACTATCTACCTAGTCTTACCCCTGAAATGGAGGTTTATTGAGTCGGCGCTGTTGAGTCAACTCTCACCTATGCAAATCTAAGGATAATCTTGAATAAACAGGAGTTCATAGTTAGCTTAGGATTAAGGTCAAGTTACTTAAGTCATCGCTTTGAAATAGTCAGTCTTAAACAGTTTACAATGTTATAAAGTAAGAGTGACTAATTTCGTAGTCCGATCTTGTATATACCATTTGCACAGGACGCCCCCACTCCTCATGTCACAACATGTATGAATTAGGATCACATCGTCTGTAGCACTTTACAACTCTTTGTAACAACTACAGAGTAGGCCGCATCCAATAGTGTTACCAAAATAAGACACTCAACCTCATTCATATACTATAGATCATTTTGATTATTTACTCGAACCTAATCCACTTTTATGCCTCCACATAAAGTTCAAGTACTCATGTAATAGTCATGGGTCTTTTAGTTTATTAGATTTCTAAAAAAAAATAAACAATACATATATTCAATAACAACTTATTAAATTTTCAGAATAAGTTTTATTGTTTACAAACTACGAGTTTTAGGACATAAAACCCAACAAACTCCCACTTGGACTAAAACTCAAGTGGTAACTTATATATTCGAATATATAAAACTGAGTTTCTGAGTTTTATAGAGAAATATGATAAACTAGGACATCCCATACCCATGGTTTACCATTCGGTATCCTATACCTGATTTTTATCTCACTTGCTCTAGGTTATTGACCTGGTATTCCTAGTCTTACTAGGTGATTCTCTAACACTTTAGCCGAGAGAATCAGTGTAAACATGTTAATGTACAATAGACTTCTTATTAAACTATATGGAGAATGCATCTTATTCTCTATAATGACCTGGAAGTCATACTTTCCTCCCACTACATCGAAGTACTCTCAACTCTTTGAGTAAGATGCATCAGACCTGTTTAAACAACTCTTATTAACAGTGTTAATCCAACAATTCTTTATTGATTTATGCAAGTTTTATGGAAACAAATAATACAAGGTGATCTTGAGCAATGTTCCAATTATTGGAATGATGATGAGAAAACAATCTAAAGCAATTAGAAAGTTTTTCACTGGATTTCATGTTTTATCAAATAGACCTAGAAATCTTAAACTTTCTATATTTTGATCTAATTGAAGTATTTCAGTTTTTATTTTACCTAACAAGTTTTTTACACTCTTAACTTTTCAAGTGTTCTAAACTTATCACTTAGGTTAAATAACTACTTGCCTTAATTGATTTCTAGCCATTTTAAATATTTGAATATTTGCAAATAACTTTCAATTAGGCTGGTTCTTAACAGAAGTTTCTATGAGATAGAACAAACATAATTTTCAAAAAATTAACATTTCACTTACAAAAAAATATATACAATTTGTTCTTTACAAGATAACAAAGCAAATAAGATTATCTTCAAATAGTAACATCTCCCATTGGTACTAAGCAAGCGGTCCTCATGAACTAGTTTGCCTATTTTTCTTTCTCTACTCTCTTCTCAGCATGGTACTGAGGGCAGTTCCTCTTCCAGTGCCCTTCCTCATTGCAGTGAAAACACTTTTCTTTGTCTACACCGTTAGTCTTGCCTTTTTTTCCCCAGTGGTTTTCTTCTTCCTTTTCCATTTGCTCTTGTTAAGAAGAATACTCTTACTCTATGAAGAGGAAGCAACGTCAGGCTTTTTGGAGGACGTTCCTCTCTTCTCAGTGGTAGTAACATGTACATCTGATTCCAAACCTTTACCTCTCACTATTATCTGATAAGCCTATAGCTTATTCAAAAGAGTAGTCAAACTGTATTTAATTTTATTCATTAACGAATTCGTGTAGAACTGTAGAAAACTCTTTGGAAGAGATTCTAGAATAAAACCGACATGACTTCTCTCGTCAACGACAACCCCATTTACTTCCGCTACATTGAAGTGGACCATCATGTCTAGGATATGTTCACGAACAGAGGCCCCCTCTTTCATGCGGCAGTTGTAAACGTTCTTAATAGCATCATGCCTTAGGGAGAAGGAGGGTTGCCCAAACATCCCTTGTAGAGATTCCATAATCTCTTTGGAAGTACCTATATCCTCATGTTTCTTTGCCAAGACATCATACGCATCCAAAAAATTTTACGTTAAAGCTAGAAATGGGAGGCAATCATCTGTTAAGACAAACCGTAAATCGTCTATCACGAGTATAGTATTCAAATTTGATTTCCAGGTTGCATAATTATTCCCTATCAGTTTGTCAGATGCCAACAATTGTACTAGAACACTCGTCATTTTGAAAGATATAAAAAAAAATTATAAGTGAATTGCTTTCCCAATCAAGTTTTAGCAAAGTGATAATATACCCAAGATTATTTTTGCAATTATACTACAACAAGATATTCTTGACTAAACACTATCTCCAGAATAACTCATAGAATAATAGTCATTTAGCTATCATTTTTTATCAGAAATTACTAACTCTTTAGTAATTCTGTTAGTGTAACCCTCTATTTTTAGACCTTAAAAGTCGGATTCCAACGATGCTCCCGAAGTTGGAAAGTCAAAGTTGAAACCGACTTTAGAAATCCTATCCATTTCTAGAGTTTGAGTTGTTCCGAATCCTATGTTAAAATCCTCCATGGGGATAGTCGTCATTAAATGACTAGCGAGATCGACTTAAAGAAGACAAGCAGGCGTAACATAGGAATCTCACGGTTCAAACCAACAGAAGAGACTGTAGAATATGTTGACACATATCCTTCACCCACTTACTATGAACTACTTCCCCCATTCACTTTGATCTCGATCTATGATGAACACTTTTCGTATGGAGGTCACCCATGGTGACACAAACTGCAAATTTTGAATTGAAATCAATGTATCATATATCTGATTTTCCATTGAACAGCTTCCCCTCATTCACCATGATCAATTAACGCAAACACTTTCTGTATGGAGGTCACTCCCAGGGTGACACGAAGTGCCACATTAACCTTTCGGTGTGAACATCTTGAGAACGTGAAAATTTTGAAATCGAAACATCACAATTGATTTTAAAGTGAACAACATCCCCCATTCACCAAAATCTCAATTCATGTAGACACTTTCCGAATGGAGCAGTCGAGGTATAATTGACATGAAGTGCCACATGAATTTCGATCGTGAACCCTTAGGGACGTGAGAGCTAAAAATAATCATATCATATATGTTTATTAATCTCCCACTAAAGCATTCTAACATATCATATATGTTATTTGATTTTCACTGAAGTGTTCTAATAGCATATTATATATGTTATTAAATTCCCACTGAAGTGTTCTAACGACTAAATGGGGTATACATTTCTTAAGTTTGTTTCAGTTAACTTAAATAACCTAAGTCTTGGTGTTTATCCAAGTATAACATCTATAATTGGATTTAACTTATGATGTCTAGGTGATAAACTAGTTTTAAAACCTCAAATCGCTCATGTATTGCTCATAAAACTGGTTAACAACGCTCAATAATTCGGCTATAATCCCTAGGCAGGAGGTGTTCTGTAGACCGTCAACTTAAATACCTCCAACCTTCGACTGGATTATATACCAGTTGAGTTTGTAACCCGAGTTTTATAAGTTTAACTACCTATTTTAACTATTAAAACGAGTGGTTACCCTACGTGAGCATGCAGCTGTTCTTTGTTTTGGATTTTAAATGTTTAACCCAATTTTATAACAACTTACAAACTTTTAGACATGCTAAATATCTACAACATACATCAAAGGCATTCAATATTTAATATAACATTTATATTAAATAAAAGAAACCTTAAACATGCATACTATATATTATAACGTTTTATAACATACTTTCAATGCATGTAACATGCTTCCTATGGTGGGATTTTAAATCTACATGGCATACTGTATGCACATACAAGATTTATTTAATTATAACATACATCACATGTATAAATAATTAAACACATACTGATATGGTTTTGGTTTTGGCATAAATAAGCAAACAAAGGCCTAATTATTACAAAAACAACAAGAAACAACTCTAAATCGCTTCCAGATCGCTCGAACCGCTCCAAACCGAATCCAAACAGCTTGAACCGGGCCAGCCAAAAACCATTTGACGTCGAACTGGACAGGACTTGAACAAAATCGATCAAATCAACTACTCTCACTAGCTCTCATTAGTTTTGGTGTCGCTAGGTTCAATCTCGCTACTCTCGTTAAAGCAAGTGTCACTCAGTTCAACTCTCACTACTCTAGTCACGAACAGTTCATCTCTTGCTAGCTCCATTGAAATCTCCCTCCAACTCAATCTGTTGCTGAAAATCGATTCAAGAATCTCGCTCAAACTTGATCTCTCACTTCACGCTCGAAATCTCGCTCGAATTCCATTCAAAATCTCGCTCGAAATTTCATTAGAATCTCGCTCAAACTCGATTCAAAATCTCGTTTGAACTTGAAATTTCGCTCAAAAATTCCATCAGAATCTCACTTGAGCTACCATCAACATCTCGCACGAAACGAAATCTCGCTTGAAAAAATCTCACTCTTGCTCGAATTATGGGCAGAAGCTCACGATTTGGAAACTGCAGCTCGGCCTTCTCCACCTCTTTCTTCAATTATAACTTATTTCAACTCTAATGACTCCAAATAAATTACAGACTCTTGAGCACACACATAAGCTCATTAAACAAGAGCCAATTACAAATTTAATCAAGGAATCAAAGAGAAATTAAATGCCAAATCTCAGAAAATCATATCAGTGCACCATTTTCATATATCTCAGAAAAACACCCACCACACCAAAATTAAACCAAATTGAATGCTTAAATAATGCTCTGATACCAATTAAAGGACTATATCAACATACAACGAAGCAACAAAGACCAATAAGCATCCTAATTCATTAATTTTTGTTGTAAATAAAGCATGCTCATACAATAATAAGAGGGTTTCAAGACATACCTTTATAGAACCTCTTTAATCTCGACTTCCGTTGCAAATCTTATCTAATTCTTCTTGTGAACCACCTCAAGATCTTCTCTACTATTCTCTTGGAGCTTTAGACTGAGTTGTGGGACTCAAAACAAGCTTGTACTTGAAGAACACCTTCTTCAACTCGAATTTTTCAGCAAAAACTCAATTGATGCATGCCTCATTTCTACTTCAAACTTCTCTATTTATTGTAGGACATTCATGCAAAGAAGAATGTTGCATGAGATGCAGCTCATGCTTGGTGAATTGAAGCAAGAGCAACTGGGATTGGTGTGAGCAACTTGAAGGTGAGTGGAGAAATCCAACTTTTGAAATTTGTGTTTTTCCATCTTTTTCTAATTTCCAAATTGATTTCCAAAATCAATTTTGATTTCAAAATTAAAAACTTTATCAATTTTACAAAAGTAATTTTCTAATAAAATCAATAATAAATAATTAATTAAGTAATTTAATTAATTCTAATTAATTTAATATCAAATATTAAATTAATTCTACACAAATTCCACCTACATGAATTTAATATTCAAATCATATTTAAATATAAGTTAAATTTCCCAATTCCATTTAATTCTAAAATTAAATGCGTAATTATATCTTATATCTTTACTAATTCCCTTAATTCTAATTTGAACATTTCAAATTAACTTATCACGCTACTCTAAAGCTAATCCATTTACGAGCTAGTAAGGGGACCTTGCGGACCTACAAATCATAGGCTCCAATGATCCGAGATAAATTGGCTAAACTCTTTACACCAAATTAACCCTCATTTGTTAACTAATTGGTCACTTCACTAAAGCCCATATTTGCACTCCCCTCACTATAAACATATTATGTACACTCAATATAACCATGATTAGTAAGTTAACCCTTCACAGGTTGTTCGTAATAACGGTTGGGTCAAATGTCTGTTTTACCCCCGAGATTACCTCTTGTTTCTTAAGTCCCACTGATCCTCTAATGAACAATTGATTTGTGATCCAATCAACAAATTGAGTCTCTCTTGGGCCAATGAGAGGGTGGGACCCCTTGTTCAAAACCCAGAGTCAGCACTTAAGAAAATAACCTCTCTATTATCCCTGAAAGCGGGTAGGAGTGAATTCCATCTTGCACCTTATGTCCCCAGCTATCTGCCTGGTTTTACCCCTGAAATAGAGGTTTCTTGAGTCGGCGTTGTTGAGTCAACCCTCACCTATACAAATCTAAGGATAATCCCGAATAAACAGGAGTTCATTGTTAACTCAGGATTAAGGTCAAGTTACCTAGGTCATCGCTTTGAAATAGTCAGTCTTAAACAGTAAACAGTGTTATAAATTAAGAATGACTGATTTCGTGGTCCGATTTTGTACAAACTCATTTGCACAGGACTCCCCCACTCCTCATGTCATAACATGTATGAATTAAAATCACATCGTCTATAGTAGTTTACAACTCTTTGTAACAACTACAAGGTGAATCACATCCAATAGTGTTACCAGAATAAGGCACCCAACTTCATTCATATACTATAGATCATTTTGACTATTTACTCGAACCTGATCCACTTTTATGTCTCTACATAAAGTTCAAGTACTCATGTAATAGTCATGGGTCTTTTAGTTTATTGGATTTATTTCTAAAACGAAATAAGCAATACATATATTCAATAACAACTTATTGAATATTCAGTTTAATGTTTACAAACCACGAGTTTTAGGATATAAAACCCAACAAACTCCCACTTGGACTAAAACTCCAGCGGTAACACATATATGAATATATAATATTGAGGTTTTGAGTTTTACGGAGAAATACAATGAACTATGGCATTACATACCCATGGTTTTCCTTTAGGTATCATATACCCATGGGTTTTTCCCCCACTTTCCCTAGGTTATATACCTTGTAGTCCTAGTCTTACAAGGAGATTCTCAAAGACTTTAGTCGAGAGAATTGTTGTAAACACATTAGTATACAATGGACTTCTTATTAAACTATATAGGGAATGCATCTTATTTTCAAAATTCTTGTTTCTCATGGCTAGGAATTCATACATTCCTCCTACTACATCGAGGTACTCTCAACTCTTTGAATAAAATGGATCTGATCTGCTCAAACATCTTTTTGTTTTATAGTATCAATTTTGATCAATAACTCTTTATTGACATATATTTGGTTTTATGGAACATTGTTCAAAGCAATTAAGGTAATTAGGTGTAGAATGTTTTCACTTGATTTCTTGTTCAATCAGAATAGCCCTTGAAATCTCAAACTTTTTATATTCTTTACTTTGATCCAATCGAAGTATTCTGGATTTGTTTTACCTAACAAGTTTTATACACTTTGAACCTTTCAAATGTTCTCAACTTATAATTTAGGTTAAATAACTATTTTCCTTTATTGTTTGCTAGCCGTCTTAAAATATCTAAATATTTGCAAATGGCTTTTAACTAGGTTGGTTCTAACAGAACTTTCTTTACTATAGAACAAAAAAAAAAAACTTTTGCTAATGAACATTTCATTTATAACAAAAAAAAATTTATACAATATGTTCTTTACAAAAAGATAAAATAACTTTCATAACAAAAAGTAAACAAGTTTATCTTCTGACAGCAACTGCAACATCTCCCACGAGTCATTTTGAGATATGCTCATATATTCACAATTTGGAGTACTATCTCATAGCAAGCAATCCTTAGGAACTAGTTTCCCTGTTTTGCTTTCTCTGCTCTTTTCTCCGCAAGGTATTGTGGGAAGTTTCTCTTCTGATGCCCTTCTTCACTGCAGTGAGAACATTTTCCTTTATCTGCACCATTTGTCTTGCATTTTCAACCAGTAGGTTTCTTTTCTCCTTTCCCTTTTTTCTTCCTTATTGGAATACTTTTATTCTGTGAAGAAGAAGCATTATCAAGCTTCTTAAAGGACGATCCTCTTTTCTCAGCAGTTGTAACATTTACTTCTGGAGCCAATCCTTTAGCCCTCATCTTGGTCTGGTAAGCCTGTAGCTCATTGAGAAGCGTAGTCAAGTTATACTCTATTTATTCATGAGTGTGTTCATACAGAATTGCAAGAAAATCTTCAGGAGAGATTCAAAAATAAAACTTGACTCTTCTCATCAACGACAACACCGTTTACTTTTGCCACGTTGAAATGGACCATCATGTCTTGGAGATGTTCTCTAATAGAGGCCCATTCCTTCGTATGACAGTTGTAAACATATTTGATAGCATCACGCCTCAGGGAGAAGGATGGTTGTCTAAACATCCCTAGCGGAGAATCTATAATTTTCTTGGCAGTACTCATGCTCTCATGTTTCTTGGCCAATAAATCAGATATGTTGGCAAGAATATAGGCACGGCCTTTCTTGTTAGCACTGATCTATTTGTCGTATGCATCCTGAAAATTTCGGTTTGCATTTGAGCTAGGAATGGGAGGACACTACTCTATTAAAATGAACCATATGTCATCTATCACCAATATAGTATTTAGGTTTGTTTTCCACAAAGCATAGTTATCCTCAGTAAGTTTATCAGAAGCCAACAGTTATACTAAAGAACTCGTCATTATGAAAATATAAACAAAATTTATCAGTGAATTGCTTTTTAAATCCAATCAAGTTATAGCAAAGTAATAATGCACTCAAAATTTTCATTATTTTTGCAACGATACTACAGCTAAACAATCTTGACTAAATACTATCCTAGAATAACTCATATTCTCATAGTCATTTAGCTACCTTTTTTTGTCAGAACCTACAAACACTTTAGTAATTTTGTAAGTGTAACCCTCCATTTTCAGACCTTAGGGGTCGGCCCCAATGATGCTACCAAATTGGAAAGTCAAAGTTGAAAACGACCTAAGAAATCCTATCCATTTCTGGAGTTTGAATTGTTCCTAATCCTATGTTACAACCCTCCGAGGGGATAATCATCGTTGAAACGATTAGCGAGGCCGACTTAAAGACGACAAGTAGGCGTAACATAGGAATCTCACGATCCAAACAAATGGACGAGACTATAGGATATGTTGACCCATATCCTTCACCTACTTACTATGAACTACTTCCCCCATTCACCTTGATATTGACCCATACAAACACTTTCCAAATGGAGGTCACTCCCAGGGTGACATGAAGCGTCATATGAATCTCACAGTGTGTACTTTTTAGGAACGTGAGAATTGAAAATCAAAATATCGTATATTTGATTTTACATTGAACAACTTCCCCTCATTCATCTTGATATTGACTTATGCAAACACTTTTCGAATAGAGGTCATTCCCAGGGTGACAGAAGCGCCGCATGAATCTCATGGAGTGAGACTCTTAGGACATGAAAATGAAAATAAAAATAACACTTTTGATTTTGCTGTGAATATGTTTCCCTATTCACCATAATTTCGATTCATGTACTCACTTTTTGAATGGAGGTCACTCCAAGGTGACACGAAGCACAACATGGATTGAGATTGTGAACTCTTAGGGACGCGAGAGCTAAAAATGACATATTGTATATGTTATTAATCTCTCACTGAAGTATTCTAAATTCCCACTGAAGTGTTCTAATAACATATCATATATGTTATTAAACTCCCACTAAAGTGTCCTAACATTTATTTGGGTATAATTTTACTCAGATTTGTTTTGGCTAATTAAACAACCTAAGTCTAAGTTTTTATCCAAGTATAACGTTTATATTTGGATTTAACCTACGATGTCTAGGCGATAAACTAGTTTTAAAACTTTATACCACTCACGTATTGCTCATAAAACTGGTTAACATCGCTCCATTATTCGGCCATAATCTCCAAGTAGGAGGTGTTTCGTAGACCGTCAACTTAAATACCCCCAGCCTTAGACAGGATTATACACCGGTTGGGTTTGTAATCATGTTTTACAAGATGTCGACCTCTTTTAACTATTAAAAAAGGTGATTAGCCTATGTGAGCATGAATCTTATCTTTGTTATGGATTTTAAATATCTAACCCAATTTTATAACAACTTACAAAATTTTTAGACATGCTAACCATCCACAGCATGCATCAAAGCCATTCAACATTTAACATAACATCTATATAAAAACATATGAAACCCTATACATGCATACTATATATTATAACATTTTATAACATACTTTCAATGTAAGTAACATGCTTCCTATCGTGGGATTTTAAATCTACATGACATACTTTATGCATATACAAGATTTATTTAATTATAACATACTGTTGGGATTGGTGTCCTAATTCTCCCAGAGTCTCGTTGTTTGTAATGATACACATTGTTTGATGAATAAAATAAATGTTATTTAATTTTGGCATGTACTCATATCCAATAAACAAAGCTCTTTGGTTATCTTATGTGAACTTAAGCATGTGTATGTGATATACAAGTGGATCATGACTTAAGTGATAATCTAAATAGGTCTGTAGTATAAAGATTAAGGTGGGATACCTGATCTTGGTGATACTACAGATACAGCCTGCTTTGTAGAGGTTTGGAAGTATTGTAAACTACTATAGATGGTTGATCCTGACCATTCATATGGAGACGTACGAGCGGGGGTTTCCTATACAAAGAGTTTGTATAAGACTGGACTACGACATGACTAGATTCTGTATTATTGTCGTTGATACTAGAGACTTACATCTCAACTAAACGTGAAGGATCTCATACTGGGAGTTCCATGAGCGGGCTTAGATCGCTCTGATTTCACAGTGACCGAAACATAAACAATATACATTCTATACAAACAGTTATGCATATTAAACTCATAATCAGCATGCTTAGAATATAAACAAAACATAAGGAAAGGGTTCATACTAGATGAAGACACTCTTCGAACGACTGAACCCAAAGCAGCGGAAAAACTTCCTATCAATCTACCAGCACCCGGTGAGTCTGTCGACTGCAACAGCATGATTCGAACATACACGAACAATGTCGCAGGGACGACACCACCACAAGAGAAACCCAGATATCTTCAGCGTAAAAAACCCAAAGAGTGGGCTCTGGTGAGTTTGGTAGAGAATGGAGGAGAAGACGCTGTGTAGACGATAAGGAAGTGGAAGATGAACTCTGCTATCATATAGCAGAAATGCTTATTGTATAGTAGAGCTACACGATCGTTTAGGAAAAACTGAACAATCATTTAGGAAAAATGTATACAATCGTTTAGATAACGCATGAACTAGGCGATCGTTTAGACGAACGAGCTTCTATCGTATAGGCTCTTGCGATCGCTCTTTCACGGATTCTTTTTAAGCGCGGGCGATACGAATGCACAACTGAAATAATAAAATGAAAATGATTTTCATAGCTTTAACCCGTCGGTTACCATAACCTTCGCAGCCCCACTTCCCACGTCCGAACATGGATTAATTGGTTAATTATCAAATAATTAATCAATTAATTTAATTAATAAATATAATCATATTATATTTATATCCTATAGTTTGATATCATATATCTACTATAGTATTTTCTCCTCTACTTGATATAAATCATATTTATATCTAATTTCCTCCAAAATAATGTATCTCATACATTTAGCCAATTATATCATATATAATTAACCAGTCCAATTATATCATATATAATTGAACTTCCTTTTGTCAATTTGAACATTTCAAATTAACCCAAACATTGGTTCTCGGCTTTATCCAAGCTAACCAGGTGACCTAATGGACCTGTGGCTCGAAGCTCCAACAGTGTATGAATAGCTGACTGAACTCTTTAGCCCCGAGATTCACCATCCGTTAACTATCAGTGATTCCACTAAAGACCAACAGCTGAACTCTTCTTACCATAGATATATTTCTGTGTCCATCGGATATAACCAATCATGAGTACGATGACCCTTCACAGATGCTCATAAGTACAGCTGGGCAATTTACCGTTTTATCCCTATAGTTACATCTCACTTCTTAAGTACCACTAATTCCTCTAATGAACAATACAACACAATCCAACTATGTGTGAATACCTCTCGGGCCAAGAGAAAGTGTGTGGCACTACATCGTTCAAGCCCCGGAATCAGCCTTTAAGGGAGCCATCTATTTACTTAACCCTGCCTCGAGGAAGGAGTGAATTTCATCTTGTGTAACTGAGTTCCCAGTTCCCAAATCAGAAAAATCTCCAAAATGGTAGGTTTGAATCAGCGACCTGGCCACTCGCACCCATACAAATCAAAGGACCACCCTCAATGGCAGGAGTTCCCAACTCACTCAAGATTGAGGTCATGTTACCTATGGTCATCCTAGTGAAGTAAAGTCTCTATCATGAACGGTGTTATATAACGAGACATTAACACTTCATGGTCAGGTCTTATAAGAACTCTTTGTATAAGACGCCCCCGTTCGTATGTCCCCAACACAAATGATCAGGATTAGACCATCTATGGCAAGTCACAACACTTATGACCATTCCACAAAGCGGGCCGCGTACATAGCATTACCAGGATAAGGTTTCCCTTCTATATCCATATACTACAGACCATTTTCGTTATCACTCAAGACATGATCCACTTGTATGTCACCACATCCATGCTTGAGTCACATACAAATAACCAGGAATTTTATGTTTATTGGTTTTTGGTAAAGTAAATAAAACAAATAATTGAGCAAAACAACAAGATGTGAAGTAAATGTCATATATTAACAATCACTGTGTTTGTATATACTATTTACAAACTACAGGATACAAGACTTTAGGGCATCAACCCCAACAAAACGACCATAGGTGACACGACTTCAATCCTGAATGTTTTGGGAACTCCTGCCTTTGAGGGCGGTCCTTTGATTAGTATGGGTGAGAGTGGCCAGATTGCCAACTTAACATGCCTACCTTTTTTGGGACTTGTCTGATCTAGGAGTTGGGAACTCAATCCACAAGATGGAATTCACTCCTTTCCCAAAGCAGGGATAAGTAGAGAGATTGCTCCCTTAAGGGCCGATTCCGGGGCTTGAACATAGTGGCCACAGCTTCTCTTTATAAGAGAGGACTCAGTCATAATAGGACTATGACTTATGTTTGTTACAGGGGCAAAACCAGTTGTACTTACGAGCGATCTGTGAAGGGTTGTCGCGTTGTTGATTGGTTAAGATGGATACACAATATATCTGTGGTCAAAAGAGTTCAGCTATCGGTCTTTAGTAAAGTACTTGGCAATTAATAGATGGTGGATCCTGTGACTAAAGAGTTAGTCAGTTATTCACGTACCATTGGAGCTTTGAGCTATAGGTCCATAAGGTCCCCTTGGTAGCTCAATGGATTCATTTGAGGATCAGTTCTTGGTGTTGATTTGAAATGTTCAAATTGACAAGAGGTAATTTGATTATATATGATATAATTGGTTTGGTGTATGAGATACATCTAGTGGAGGATTAATGTAAATGAGATTTACATTAAGTGCCATGGAATAGAAAAAGAACTATGGTTTATATGTTTCATGAGATGAAATATTAAAACTATAGGTTATAAATATAGTATTATAAGTTGGTTATCATTTATATTTATAATAATATTAATTATTAGATAATTAAATATTTTTCTCTAATAACCAATTGAGTGGGAGGTTATTGATGGTTCATGGTAACCGTGAGATAAAAAGAAAATTATTTTCCTAATTTTAGAATGTTGAAAAAATTTTGAGATTTTCTCTCTCGGAAAAAGAATCTCACGGAAGTTGTCAAGTAAACACGGATTTACTAAGTGACAGCTTGACTAAGGTAAACGATTGTGTAGTGTTTTGTGAGCGACAGACACGGAGCTAAGCGATGAGCTCAACGATCACTTAGATTTTGCTAGATGATCGCTTAGTTTTTTCTAGATGATCGCTTAGCTTTTGATAAACGATTAGGCATCAACCTATACGATAGGTTCAGCCTTCTTCTACTTACTCCATCATTTACACGATTGTTGTTTTCTCCATTCTTCTACCTCAAACCAAGTCCACACAGAGGCCACCCTCTAAATTCTCACACCAAAATACAAAGTTAGCCTTCTTGGTGGTGTCATACTCAACTCGACACCATCGAGGTTCTGTGGAGGTCGTTCGTGTTGTTGGCATGTTCGTGACTGAGGCAATCACAGAGAACGAGTGTGTGGTGTTCATGCTGTGTAGCGGTCGTGTTGTCGAGCCGTTCAAGGTTGTTGTGTTCGAGCGTTCGTGAGCAAGGAGCGTGGAGACGAGTCTACAAATGTTCGTAGCATTTCTCCTTGTTCATTTGTATTTTTATGCTGTAATTTCTGTAATGATTGCATACCTATTTGTTTCTGTTTTGACTGTAATTTGTAATGTTCATACATGATTGTAATTTGGAATGTTCTTTTCGCTGCTCATGGAAATCCTCGTGATCGATTTTCCTCACATACATCACATGCATAAGTAATTAAATACAAACTAATATGGTTTTTTGTTTTGGCATTTTCAAGTAAAAAAAAGGCAATATTACATAAACCAGTAAAAACCGACTCCAAAACACTTTTGGAATGCTTGAACTGCCTTGAACTGGACCCAAACTTCTTGAACTGGACCTCCAATACTCAAAACTGTGCTAAACCGAGCAAACAACCATCAAATACCATCAAGCATCGAGTATTCCATCAAGCATCGAGCATGCCTTCAAGCACTATCATGCATTGAGTATTTCATTAAATACGAGTGAGTATGAGCATCGAATACCATCGAGTATGGTATCATACTGAGTGTTTCACGAAATACCATCGAGTATGAGTATCGAGTACCATCGAGTATGGCATCGTGCATCGAGTATTTCACAAAATATCATCGAGTTGCTCATCATGGCATCGTGCATCGAGTTTTTAAGCATCAAGCATCAAGTTTTGGGCAGATGCTGAAACTCCAATTCTTGCTGCTCGACCTTCTTCACTTCTTTCTTCAATTACAACTTAATTGCAACTCTAATGACTTCATACGAATTACAAACACTTAAACACACATTAAGGCTTAACAAACAAGAATCAATTACAAGAATTACAACATAATTGAAGAGAATTTTAATGCCAAACTCAGAAAAACATATCAGTTCACCATTTTCATACAACTTATGAAACAACACCCACCAAGCCAGAGTTAAACTGAATTGAATGCTTAAATAATAATACTAATTTTTGGATTTAGGAAGCAAGCAACGGAAGTAAAACAGGATCATTAAGCATTCTAATTCATTAATTTTGGCTTCAAAACAAGCATGCTCATAAATTAAAACCAGAGTTTCAACACTAACTTTTAAAGTACCTTTGATTCAAGAACTTTAGTTGCAATCTCCTTGATTTCTTCTCGTGAACCACTACAAGACCTTTCCTACTATCCTTTTAGTGCCTTGGATTGAGTTGTGGGACTCAAAATAAGCTTGAATTAAGTGAATAAAAAGGAGGAGGAGGACTAGTTTATCTATTGGTTGAAGAACAGTTCTTTAATCACTATTTCTCAGCAAAATTGCAACTGATTGCATGCCATTTTCACTCAGATTTCAAGTTTATATTGTATGATCATCATATAAATCATTTACTGCATGAGATCCAACACCTATTTGCAATTTGAGTTGGATTTAGAAGTGAAAATGTGACTAAGAAACTTGTTTTCTTAGTGGGAAAATCCCACATTTTCCACTTCCAGATTTCTTCTTTTTATTTTGACTTCCAAAACCAAAATAAACATTCCAATTAAAAATGAAATTTTATTAATTTCACAAAATTAATTTAATAATTAATTTTCTAATAAAATTAATAAATTAATTAAAAATTTTAATTAGTCTTATTAATTTAATATCAAATATTAAATTAATTTGTCACAAATTCCATTACCATGAATCTTTATTCATGAATTTAATATTCAAATCATATTTAAATAGTAATCGATTCTCCAATTCCGTTTAGTTCCATTATTAAACGTGTAATTATATCACATATAATTACTAATTTCCTTAATTCTAATTTGAACATTTCAAATTAACTTATCACGCTACTCTAAGATTAATCCATTTGTGAGCTAGTAAGGGGACCTGGTGGACCTACAGATAATGGACTCCAACGATCTGAGATTAATTGGTTAAACTCTTTACACCAAATTAACCCTCATTCGTTAACTACTAGGTCACTCCACTAAAGCCCATAGTTGTACTCCCCTCACTGTAGATATATTGTGTCTACTCGATATAACCATGATTAGTAAGTTAATCCTTCACAAGTTGTTCGTAATAACGATTGGGTCAAAATGTTGTTTTACTCTCAAGATTACCTTTTATTCCTTATGTCCCACTGATCCTCTAATAAACAATTGGTTTGTGATCCGATCATCAAACCGAGTCCCTCTCGGGCCAATGAAATGGTGGGGTCCCTTGTTTAAGACTTGGAGTCAGTACTTAAGGGAACAACCTCTCTACTATCCTTGAAAACGGGTAGGAGTGAATTCCATCTTGCATCCTATGTCACCAGCTATCTACCCAGTCTTATCCCTGAAATCGGAGGCTTATTGAGCCAACGCTGTAAGCCAACCTTCACCCATGCAAATCTAAGGATAATCCTGAATAAACAAGAGTTCATAGTTAGCTCAGGATTTAGGATAAGTTACCTAGGTCATCGTTGTGAAATAGTCACTCTTAAACAATAAACAATATTATAAAGTAAGAGTGACTTATTTCGTGGTCCGATTTTATGCAAACTCATTGCACAGGACACCCCCACTCCTCATGTCATCACATGTATGAATTAGGATCACTTCGTCTGTAGCACTTTACAACTCCTTGTAACAACTACAGAGTGGGCCGCATCCAATAGTGTTACCAGAATAAGACATCCAATCTTATTCATATACTATAGACCATTTTGACTATTTACTTGAATCTGATCCACTTTTATGTTTCCACATAAAGTTAAGTACTCATGTAGTAGTCGTGGATCTTTTAATTTATTGGATTTATTTATAAAACAAAATAAACAATTCTTATATTCAATAACAACTTATTGAATTTTCAAACTAAGTTTAGTGTTTACAAACCACGAGTTTTAGGACATAAAACCCAATAGAATGACCCTCTTTTGTGTGTTTTTTACTCCGAACTTGCCTCGAACATGCCCCAAATACACTTTTTTCCCAATCTCGTTAGCAACACTAATTCTTTCGATCAATGTAGGCTTACAGACTTGAAGTGAAAAATAAATGTCCAAAAAAATACAATGGGCCCTTACATTTTAATCACATTAAAAGTAATCTAAGTGCCAAAATTGAAAACATCCAATCTTGCAAACCTTCATTCAAAATACATATTTAAAAATTAAAAAAAAAAATTCACCTTTAAACTAATTTTAGTTTAATAATATGAATAACGAAAATACAAGAAATTTGCTCTGATACTAATTGAAATGATCAAATCCCAAGCAAAAGCGTGTGAACACCTTGCGCATCCCGAAAATCGATTTTTGAGAGATTGATTTGGAGAGAGTAGAGAAGATTTTCTTTTGGTGGATGAATTAAAATTCACCAAATGAATTCATGCCACAAAAAGGCCATAAAGAAGAATTTGTATGGAGAAGGGTTAACCCTTTCTCCAAGTTTTTCTCAATTTACCCTTGTGCTCAATTAATTAAATAACATTTTTTTAATCAATTAGCATATTAATTAAATAATCGTCTATACATCAAATCTAATGTAACGTATATATTTAATTAACATAAATAAACATCATATGTTTATGTGTATTACCTCTCTATTAATTTAATCGATAAATTATTTATGAATCTAACACTTGAATTAAATATCTGAATCTCATTCAAATATCTCTCCAACTTAATTTAAATTATAGATCACATCCATAATCAATTACATATTAATCACGTTAATATACAATTTCCTCAATTTGATTTGAAAAATTCAAATCTAATATCTTTTAGTGAGCTAACAAAAGGACCTGGTGGACCTGCAGATCAGAAGCTCCAATGATATGAGATTAATTGGCTAAAGTCATTAACGAAATTAATCAATATTCATTAATTGTGGGTACACTCCACTAAAGACCCACACTTGCACTCTTCTCACTAAAAATATATTTCTGTGTCTGTGGATATAGACTAATAACAACAAGTTAGTTCTTCACGATTGTTCGTGACACCAACTGGATTAAATTACCATTTTACTCTTGGGTTACCTCTGACTTCTTAAGTACCAGTGCTTCTTTAATGAACAATTGGGAAGGAGTGAATTCTATGTCATATTATTATGCTTTCAGCTCACCACTCGGTCTTGTCCCCAAAATGGTAGGCATATTGAGTCGGCAAACTAGCCATTCACACCCATACAAATCAAAGAACATTCCCTCATGAACAAGAGTTCATAATACACTCAGGATTAAGACTAAGCTGTCTAGGTCATCCAATTGAAATAGGAACCTAACTAGTTAAAGGTGTTACATCTAGTGGTTACTATTTCGCGGTTCGATCTTATGCAGACTCATTGCATAGAATATCTCGCTCGCATGTTACCTACATGAACGTGTTGGATCATTGTGTTTGTATCAAATACAAAGTGGACCGTATCCATAGTGTCACAAGGTTAAGGTACCAAGTTTTATCCCTATACTGTATATAGACTCTTTAAGTTGTATCTTGAACATTGATCTCTATATATCTCCGCGACTCATAAGACAGCCATGGATGTTAGTTTATTGAATTTAAGGTTAAAATAGAATATAACACAATCAACAACATTTATTGAATTAATATCGATAACTCTTTATTGATGATGATCAATTAATAACATTTACTATCTACAAATTTTAGGGCGTAAAACCCAATATTTGAGTAACCATAGTATTAACTAACATAATAACCATATTAGAAGATGACATCCTTGAAAAGAAAAATTCATATGGTTGTTCTAATGCACTATGATCGGATTTATTTCATATTTGACAAAAAAAAAAAGAAAAAAAAATCGGCAAGTTTGTTGAAAAATTGAATTAAAAGAATTGTTGGACCCAAAATTGGCCCAAAATACTAAGCTGAGATTGAATTGGCCCATTTGTCTGCTAGGGCCAACAAAAGTAAGAGGAATATTTGACCCCTTAGGAACAAAATTGGGGTAGAAACCTAAGAAGCACAAATACTTCATGTGATATGTATCTGACACGCGGTTTGACGTATATATTTTTATACATATTTTTTAAAGAAAAAAGACAAGTAACTCATCTAATCTTTCCCAATTTAAAATTAGACATCCTATTTAAAAAGCTCACTACTCGAGTGCAAAACTAAAAGAAAAAAATAATAAATAACGAACCAAACCCTATACTAGAATCATCTAATCTCCATCTTCACATTTGAGTCCCCACAAAGTCCACCAAAATATAAACCATTTGGATATCTTCAACAATAAGTTCTTCGTTTATCTTCATACTTCTCTCTCTAATCTTCTTCTTCTTCTTTGCAATATGAGTCACTTTTCTATTGCATTTTATTAACTATTGTACTTCAACATCTTAGATGTTGCTTTTTTTTTTTTTTATCGTATTTCAGTATTTGTATTCTATTTGTGCTAATGCTATTAACTTATATGCTAAATTAATCTATATCTTATATTTTTTAACGAAAAAAATGTATATTCAACGTATCAGTATCTTAGTTTTTAGAAATATATATATATATATTAAAAAAATATATAAAAAAATGGCGTATCCTTAGATATATATGTATCTTAGTTTTTTAGAAATTAACGAATCGCCGTATCCGATCGTATCCATATCGTATAGCTGTATCTGTGTTTGTGTTTTATAAGTAGAAACCATATTTTTATTATTATTCCTTCCTCTCCCACGATTGAAACAGCCTTCGCCTCTGATTTGGGAAGAACTACCTCCACGATTGAAGGCCTGCAGGAGGCAACCATGGCCATGGGTACCGGCTCCGATGCCATTTGGTGAAAACTAATAGCTTTAGCTTTCGCAACGAGGAGAACTTCCAGCTCCACAAGCGTCAATTTTGTATCCAGAGTTTAAATGGATGTCTGAAAAGCGTTAAACTCGACCGGTAAGCCGTTAAGGATGTGCAAGAAGGTTTTCTCATCGCCGACTTGGATGCCGGCAACAGTAAGATGATCGACCAAGGTTTTTGAAAACATTGCTCAACTATTTATGTGGTTTCCTTTTTCATTGTATAAAGTGCACATCTTAGCTCGAGGATAGTGGATCGGGTTATAGAAGAATACCAAATTTCAAGATTGAGCTAACGTTCATGGGCAGTGGTGGCGGAGTTGATGTGCCAACAGGCATAGGGGGAGAGAGCAATGTTGATTAGGATAATGAAAACTTGATCTCTATAATCCCATTAAAGGTAGGCTGGGTTAATTTCAGTGAATGTAGTGGAAGGTGATGAAAAAAAATCAAAGTTACTTTGATATCACGGTTGAAAAATGAAAACGATGGAAAGAATAAATGTTTGTGGAAACAAATCAATACTTCAATATTTGTCAAAGAAAGAGAAGGAAAAAGAAAATGAGACTGAAATTCAAATTTTTTATTGAAGTAGGAAAAAATTACAAAATTGTAATACTCAAAATGTAAATACAAAATTGTGATACTCAAAATGTGGTACATAAAATTGTGATGCTTATTTTACCTGAGACATCATCCTTTTATAGAAATAAAGGGTAAACTTAATAACTAACAAATTAAAGACATATTAAAAACATAAAATTAATAACTTAAAGTTAAAATCTGAAAAATAAATTAAATAATAAAGTAGATAACTTCAACCATTAAATTTTGAAATTAAAGGTGAAAAAGAAAAAACTCATAATTTAATACTTCTCCTTGAGGTTTTTCTTTGTCACAACCAACTTTTTGTGTGGAAACATAAGTTGTCTATGTGTAGCTTTTGTGAGAATGTCATGAGTTGTTCAATGATTTTGTTCTTTCTCTTTCTTTGTCTACTTTTATCGATAAATAAAATCTTGATATTGATGTGTCTTGTTCTACCATCTTATACCAAATTGAAGACACTAACAACCAAAATCAAGTCTTTCATTTAGATAAGATAGATTGTACATCTTCCCTTCTTGAAAATTGTTGCAAATCTGATCAATAAAAGTAAATTTGAAAATATTATCAACCATGTTAGAAGAAGGCAAAATTTTCAAAATTTCATTGTCTTCATGTCCAAAGCACTAATGCCACATTTTGCTTTCTTCTACTTTAACATTAAAAGTATGATGAAATAGTGAGTCACCACATAAAACAAATGCATATTCAACCATTTTGACCCTTGTAATCTCTACTCCTTGAGGGTCATAAATGATACCAACTTGATCTTTGAAAAACACATCAAATTTGTTATGCAACTATTGAGCAATACTATACAAGTTTTGAGATAACTTCAGAACATATAAAACATTGGATAATTTATGTTCACCTTGCTTAGTATGCATGACAACAGTACCTTTGCCTTCAACTAGTACTGTCTCGTCCGGTCTAAGAACCACCTTGGACATGTCTAAGAACCACCTTAGACTGTATAGATCTATCAATCTATCTAAAAAGATTTACATCTTTACCTATATGCGAAGTGCATCCGTTGTCAATAAGGCACAAAGTTGACATTTTGTCATCAAAGTGAGATACCATAAAAAAAAAATAAAAAAAAACTATTTCTTCATTGTCATCTATGGAATTTGCTTGTTGTTGGGAATTTTGGATTTGCTTTTATCTATTATAACAAAAATTCTCCATATGACCGTCCTTGTTGCAATAATTGCAATGGTAGACTTGCTTGTTTTTTAACCAATAACTCTTTTCAGCATGGTTAGTCTTTATACAAAAACAACAAAGATGAAATTTATCTTTCCCGACGCTCCTTATTTTTCTATATTCACATGATTTTTAGTTGCATGTCTATCATCTTCTCCAACAAGTTTCTTTTCATGGAATGTGCCCTTAATTGCTCTTCATTATGCATAGTACCCCTTTGTTCATGGGCTTGTAATTTGCTAATTAATTAAGCTATAGAGAGATTTGTTAGATCACAAGACTTATCTATGGCTGGAACACTAACCATTACTTTTAAAACGACTCTTTGATCTGGAAAATTTTTACCAGTTAGTCTTATTTGGTTTATAATAGTCATCACTTAGTATCTAAGTCCTTCATTGTTAGCATTATCTCAAACTCTCTCTTGAGAGTCAACAAGAGTTTGACAATTTTTATCCTTGCACTTTTGTCCTTTTACAATCAATAATCCTAAAAATATAAGATTAAATAAAGCAGCATGAATCACGAATAAAGCTTTGGGCTTATTTAATTTCTTTTCTAGTCTGATCTGATTCAATGTTAGATTTTCGCCCAATGTTCGAGGATCGACATCATTTAAAACTGATTCCCAAAGGCCAAGTGCCTTGAGATAAGATTGCATTAACAACCCGAAACGGATAGTTTCACCACTAAAATGTGGAGGAGAGGAAATACCGCTAAATGTGGAGGAGAGGAAACACCGAAATTGGAAGACATTTTTCAAATTAAAAAAATCACTCTCAAACAAAATCACAAGCCTTTAAATCTAAGGCTCTTATACCATTGTTGAAAAAAATCAAAGCATCTTTGATACCACTATTAAAAAATTAGAGTAACTCTCCGTTGAGAAAATGAAATTGATGGAAAAAATAAATGTTGCAGAAGCAAATCAATCTCAATGTTTGTTAAACAGAGAAGAAAAAAGAATGAGAATGAAATTCAAATTTCTTATTGAAGTAGGAAAAAAATTGGTGATACACAAAATTATGGTACTCAAAATGTGATGCATAAAATTGTGATAATTATTTTACCTGAGATATTTTGATAGGAACAAAGGATAAACTTAATAACTTACCAATTAAAGGTATATTAAAAGCATAAACTTAATAACTTAAAATTAAAAATGAATCCAAAACTTGAAAAATAAATTAAATAATAAAGTAAATGACTTCGAACATTAAATTTTGAAACTAAAGGTGAAAAAGAAAAAACTCATAATTCAACGTAAGGGAACGAACAAGGCATAGGCACGAAGTGAAATTTGATACCTCTATTGAATGTAATTGGTGGAATCGAGATGAATAGTAACTAGATCGTAAATATTTCAGAAGAGATTAGAAGTTTGAGGAGTCGAGACAACTGTATTGGATTGAGCTGAAGAATAAGCCATTAATTATTAAATATAACTAGAAAAATATTTAGGTGATCTTCGATAACATCTATCTTTATGAATCATAACAAATTGTCCAATTTTTACTTCTCACGTGATTGATTTTACTTTTTTCTTCGTTTGAAACATTTTAATATTTCTTTTGATATGAATAGTTAGAACAGATGTATAAAGATTGATGCATCCCCGTATAAATATATTATTAAACTTAAATAATATATCTATATTTAGTAATTAATTCAAATTAATAGTAATTTATTAAGCTAAATAATGGATATTAATTTATTAATTAATCATGATATATTTTTACTATTCAGGTCTCAAACATAAAAATTCCACAAACATAAAGGATATTAGAAAATCCATATGAGTTTTAAAGTTGATAATAATATTTTAGGTTTTCAAAGTGAAAGGAAAGAAATAAAGATATTATTAAATGTCTGTTTGAAATTGTAAAATTTGTGAAACAAACCGCCATTTTGAAACACAGTGTAGTAAGTGTATTATTTGTTTGTTTAAATTTTATCAACTACAGCTGAAAATGTTGAAGGCTAAAATTTGTTATTTTGTTTTATGAGTTTGTTATTGTTTATTGAAAAAGATATAGTTTGTTAGCTAAATTTTAGGAGTAGACTATATTTTCTTTTAAATGTATTTTTTTTGTTCAATTTAAACTAGCAACAGTACTTTGGTCCATAATTATAATTTACAAAAATATATATGATTTTTACATTTAGCGATTGGAATTTAGCAATTTGTCTTGTTGCTCTAGATTCAAAATCAACTATTTTCAACACCACAATTTGGACCTTGAACTATCAAAGATGCCTAATTTAATGGATTTGTCTCATACCGTTTCTAGTTTTTGTTAGTCTTTCTTACACAACATGTCGAGCTTCTTTATATATCGACATGTTGAATAATATTTTTGTCAATTTTTGTATGATATAATAAAAAAATTGTCTACCACTACTTTAGGTTGATGTCCTTGTTTTGATATTTTGGTAATAACAAAACTGTCAAAAGAGTCCAAAAGTTAAAAGAATACAAGCACAACCTTCTAGAACACCACTAATCTATGAAGCAAAAATATTTCATGTGAGGCAAAAAATCCGTATCAGACACGTATCAAATATCGATACTTTCACATACTTCTCAGATACGTATCTGACAAGCTATTTGATATATCTATTTTTACGTTTATTTTTTTTAAAGAAAAAAGACAAACAACATATCTAATATTTTTCAATCTAAAACTAAGAATCTATTTTTTTTAAGCAAGAGAATATGTATCTTCGATGTATAAGTATCTTTGTTTTTTTAGAAATATATTAAAATAATATATAAAAAATGTCATATCTTTCCACGTATCTATATCTTAATTTTTTAGAAATTGACAAATAGTTATATCCACAAAACCGCCAATTGTCCAATAAAACTTATAACACTCGTTTTCCGATTTCCTTTGTAGCATCATTTTCACACAAAAAACAACAATAACAATGGCAATGAAAAAAACTCAAAACTAAAATAATGGAACCACAGAATCCCAATCCCAATAATACCAAGTTGCTGATGCAGAATCTTCTTTTCTTCCCATAAAAAACCCAATCCTGAAATCCTCTGTTCCTTCTACTTCTATACCACATTCCCATGGCTTCCAATCCTCACTTTCTTCTCTTCCCTTTCATGGCACAAGGCCACATGATCCCCATGATCGACCTCGCCAAGCTTCTCGCCTACCGTGGCGCCATTGTCACCATCTTCACCACCCCCCTCAATGCCGCTCGCTACCACTCTGTTTTAGCTCGTGCCATTGACTCTGGCTTGCAAATCCATGTCGCTGAACTCCCATTTCCTTGCAACATAGCCGGGCTGCCTGAAGGCTGCGAGAATTTCGACTTGCTACCATCATTTCATTCCGTCTCCACCTTCTTCAGAGCCACATATCTCCTTTACGACCCATCGGATGAACTGATGCAGCAACTCTGCCCCCGACCTACCGCCATTATTTCTGATGTCTGCCTTCCTTGGACTTTACGCCTTGCTCAGAAACACAATATTCCCAGGCTTGTTTTCTACAGTTTGAGTTGCTTCTATTTTCTGTGTATGCAGAGTTTAGAAACGAAGGAGACCCTTATTCGTTTCATCTCTGATTCCCAATTTGTAACTTTAGTCGATCAATTCAAATTTCGCAAGGCGCAGCTACCGAAATTCATCAGTGAAGATATGGTGGCTTTTCTTAAGGAAATAAACGAAGCTGATAGGATGTCATACGGCGTAATTTTAAATACATTTGAGGAGCTAGAGCATAAGTATCTTGCGGAGTATAAGAAGACGAGAGAATCTCCGGACAGATTGTGGTGTGTTGGCCCTGTTTCGCTTTGTAACGACAACAAACTCGACAGAGCTGAAAGAGGAAACAGAGCATCAATTGATGAACACGAATGCACCAAATGGCTAGACGAGCAGGACTCATGTTCGGTGGTTTATGTTTCATTGGGAAGCTTGTGTAATTTGGTGACGGCGCAACTCATAGAGCTTGGATTGGGGTTGGAGGCAGCAAACAAGCCATTCATTTGGGTCATACGAAAAGGAAATTTAACAGAGGAGTTACTGAAATGGCTGGACGAGTATGATTTTGAGGGGAAGATCAAAGGGAGAGGCGTTTTGATTCGTGGGTGGGCGCCCCAAGTTTTGATACTTTCACACTCTGCAATTGGGTGTTTTTTGACGCACTGTGGTTGGAATTCGAGCATCGAAGGGATAGCGGCAGGGGTTCCGATGATCACTTGGCCTCTTTTTGCAGATCAAATATTCAACCAGACGTTGATTGTGGAGATTCTCAGAATCGGCGTAGGTGTAGGGGTAGAAACGGGTGTGCACTGGGGAGAGGAAGAGGAGAAAGGGGTGGTGGTGAAGAGAGAAAAGGTGAGGGAAGCCATTGAAATGATGTTGGAAGGAGATAACAGAGAAGAGATGAAGCAGAGATGCAGAGAGCTGGCGAAGATGGCAAAGATGGCGGTAGAAGAAGGCGGCTCCTCCCACCGGAATCTCACATGCCTAATTCAAGATAATCGAAATTTGCTAAAATTGAACACAAACTCAGAAGTTTAAATTATTTCAAATTTAATTATCTGCTGTAGATGTATGCATTTACATTGCATGATGTGTTTTTTATATAGTTATAAGCTCCTAACAAATTCGACAATGTGATTCTATAATATACATACCGGTCCGATCAATCTGATTGTATTTAAAAATTAGGGCAATGTGATTTTATAAATTTTGTAACCAACAAAAACAATTTGACTTTGAAGTTAAAGATGATATTAGGTGATGCCATTACTTTATAGATACAATAACAATATGAGAATTATGAATCTGTCATTATTATTGTTATTGTTACAAATATCGTTACCATTTAATTATTAAAAGTATGATAACAGTAACGATAAGAATGCATTAGTACTAGATAATGTAAAGTAAACAACCTTAATCGTTATCAAATTATGTTTGCAAAATGTTTAAATAAATGTGATCAAAAGTAATCCAAAGTAATTGAAACCTATTACGATTGATCTATTAATGGAATCTCATTACAATTACACCAATTCTGATTATAAATTGGTAAACGTGGCCGAAAATGAAAAGCCAGAATGTCTATTAATTAGTGGCTCAAGTGGCTTGTCATTTATGGAAGGTTAAATTATACCAAATATCTCTAATCTTTGAAATGCTTTAAAAGGTACTCTTAGATAGTTTAGAGTTGAATAAGATGAAAATTGACCTGATAACTTATATGTAAAAAATTGATTATATAGATAAATGGTTATATATATAAATGGTTTTAACAATAGTGGTTGAGATGAAATAAATGGTAACAACATGTTCTTAAGTATCAATTGATGGAGTTAGGAACATACAAGCGGAAGCAATTCAAATCTTAAGCAATCTGAGTACATTAATTTTAAGGATCAAGCATATTTGTTTCAAAAAAAAAAAAAAAAAACTCAGTTTGATGAACAAACCTTAGTGTAGCTCGAAATTGAAGCAATCCTTTGGTTTTTTTTTTTTTTTAAATCAAGAACACTTCGTGGAGTACCACTAAATTCTTTCCTGACCTTAGGACAGATTGTGGAATCTAAATCTATGTTGAATTTTGCAAGAAAAATAGAGTTGGAGATAATTTGGTTCTAAATAATTTGGAGAGGAAAAATACAACTTCAAAAGCCAAATTTTTCCAACCAAATTCTCAGCAATCTTTCCTCTATTTAAAGAGGAAATCATGTTCAATTCACCCCAAAGTGACACCAAATAAAAGATTATAAAGTGAGAATTGAGAGGGAAGAACTCACTAACACTTGTTTTACTTAATTTTGAATTTCAAAAATTCAAAATTTAAATGAATTTTTATCAAATTAATTCAAACAATTAATTTTAAGTAAAATTAATTTTAAAACCAATTTTAAATAAAATAATTCTAATAATTAATAAAAATAATTTAATATCAAATATTAAATTAATTACTAACACTAATTCTGATAATGAATCCCTATTCACGTGTAATATTCAAATCATATTTAAATATTTTCAACTCTCCATATGTTCAATTCATAACTAAACAATGAGTCGTTAATTATATCACATATAATTAACACTTATTTCCTTAAGCCGAATTTGAACGATTCAAATTCTCTCATCACACTATTCTAAGGTTTAGTCCGATATGAGCTAGTAGAGGGACGTAATGGACCTACATATCATGAGCTCCAACGATCCAAGATTAACCGACTAAATTCTTTAACCTAGTTAACCAACATTTGTTAACTACCAGGATACTCCACTATAGCCCAGTAGTTGTACTCTCCTCACGATAGATATATTTATGTCCACTCGATACAACCATGATTAGTAAGTCGACCCTTCACATGTTGTTCGTAATACAACTGGATAAAAAATTATTGTTTTATCCTTGTAGTTATATCTTGTTCCTTAAGTCTCACTGATTCTCTAATGAACAATTAGTTTATGGTCCAACCACCAAACAAAGTCCTTCTTGGGCCAATGAGAGGGTGGACCCCTTGTTCAAAACCCTGAGTCAACATTTAAGAGAACAACTTATTTACTATCCTTAGAATCAGGTAGGAGCGAATTCCATCTTGCAGAACTATATCCCTAGCTATCTACCCAATCTTATCCCTAAAATTAAGGGCTTATTGAGTCATCGAACTTGTAGGAACTCCTTTACAAGGAGATCCATGAGTGGAAGCAGATCATCCAAATTCCATTTTGATTAAAAAAAAAAAACATTTACAGTAAACACAAACAGATTATGCATTTTAACAGAAATTACAACATGCTTTCAAATTAGAAAATGAGTTCAGAGATTATTCCTTTGAAGAACACTTCTTCACGTAAAACCATGAACTATCACGAACTCCTCGAACAGTCACGACCCCTCGAACAACAACAAAACCGAACCAAAAGGGGAAGACACTACTACTTGAAATCCTCAGTATTCTCAGGGTAAGAACCCAGGAGTGGTGGGCTCTGACTATTTTGGCTAGGAGGGAGTTTGTGAGTTTGGAGGAGGAAGACAATTGAAGAAGAAGACTATCGTATAGCAAGAAGCCTTAATCGTGTAGTGTAAAGAGTATATCGTATATGCTCTCAATCTATCGTATAGATCACTCACAATTCGTGTGTCTTAGTTATAGAATAAAAATCATATTTTATTTATTCCATTTTGCCATAAAATCAATTAACCACCCACTAAGGTGGTTAAAGAGAAAAAGGAATTAATTATCAAATATAATAAATAAATATAAATAAATATAATAACCAACTTATCATATTATAATTATAATCTATAGTTTAATATTGCATCATATACAATATAAACTATAGTTCTTTTTTTCTATTTTATAGATAACAACTATGAATCTTATTCATAGAATATATTTGAATCATATTCAAATATTTATTCCTCCAAATAAACTATAATGTATCAAATACATTATAACAATTATATCATATATAATTGAATCAATTTAATTATATCATATATAATTAAACTCCCTCTTATTAATTTGAACAATTCAAATTAACTTAAAAATTGATTCTCAACTAAATTCTTTTGAGCTACCAAGGGGACCTTATGGACCTGTAGCTTGAAACTCCAACGGTACGTGAATAATTAATTAAACTTTTTAATTACATTATCCACCATCCATTAACTGTCGGGCACTCCACTAAAGACCAACATCTGCACTCTTCACACTATAGATATATTTATGTGTCTATTGGATATAACCGGTCAACAGTACGATGATCCTTCACAAATTACTCGTAAGTACAATTGGGCCAAATTATCGTTTTGCCCTTGTAGTTACATTTAACTCCTTAAGTACCACTGATCCCTCTAATGAACAATAGATCATAGTCCCACTATGACTAAACCCCTCTGGGCTAGGATAGAGTGTGAGCTCACATTGTTCAAGACACGAAATCAACTCCTAAGGGAGCAATTTATCTACCTACCCCTGCTTCGGGGAAGGAGTGAATTCCCTCTTGTGTAGCTAAATTCCCAGCTCCCCAATCAGAAGAATCTCCAAAATGATAGGCTTGTTGAGTCGGCGATCTGGCCACTCTCACCTATACAAATCAAAGGACCGCCCTCATAGGCAGAACTTCACAACTCACTCAGGATTAAGGTCATGTTACCTATGATCATCCTAGTGAAATGAAAGTCTCTATTGTGATTGGTGTTATATAATGAGACTAAACACATTTCGTGGTTCGATCTTATACAAAATCTTTTGTATAGAATATCCCTACTCACATGTCTAATACATGAATGATAAGGATCAGATCATTTGTAGCACTTTACAACATTTTTAATACCTACAAAACGGATCATACTTGTAATGTCACCAGGATAAGGTACCCAACCTTATCCATAGACTACAAACCATTTAGGTTATCACATAAACATGATCCACCTGTATGTCACCACATACATGTTTAAGTTACAATGATAACCATGGATGTTAGTTTATTGGTCTGTGGTTAATGCAACGAAAATATCATATATTTCATAGACAAAGTGAATAAAATATCAAATATTATTAATCACATACAAGTTTGTTCATACAAGGTTTACAAACTATAGAACCCTACAAAATTTAGGGCATCAACCCCAACAGTACTCGGGTTACTCTCACCCATGCAGATTAAAGAATAACACCGAATAAACAGGAACTCATAGTTAGTGTAGGATTTAGATCGAGTTACCTAGGTCATTGTATTGAAATAGTTAGTCTTAATAGTAAACGGTGTTATAAAGTAAAAGTGACTATTTCATGGTCCATTTTTGTAAACTCATTGCATAGGACGCCTCCACTTGCATGTCTCCACATGAACGATTCAGAATCACATCATTTGTATTAAATTCAAAGTGGACAACATCCATAATGTCTCCAGGATAAGGTAACCAACCTTATCCTTATACAATAGATCGTTTTGGCTATTACTCGAACTTGATCCACTTTTATGTCTTCACATATAGTTCAAGTATTTATGTTATAGCTAAGGGTTTTTAGTTTATTGGATTTAGGGTTTTTACGTGCAATTCACATATTCAATAACAACTTTAATGAATAAACCTCAATAACAACTTTATTGTGAAAATAAAATACGTTATTATTATAAACTAAGAGTTTTAGGACATAAAATCCAACAAACTCTCACTTGGACTAAAACTTCAGTGGGGTCACTTACATGAGCGTGAAAGAAAAACATAAATACAATAAACTAGGGCATCACATACCCATGGCTTCTTCCACTTGTCCTAGATTTACATAACTCGTAGTCCTAGACTCACTAGGTGACTGTTGACTGAATTTTATAATTCCTTATTATGCATGCACTGTGATGATAGATATTATGTTACAAACTCATGTTGCCATAAACTTGTAATGGTGAAAATGGAATGTTATCTATCTATTGCGCTGATGAATGAATGAATGATGCTTTGTATGCGCTCAAGTGCTTTGCGAAAAAGATAATTTATGCGATACTACGTTCTAAGTGTATGCGTTGATAGTGATATGCTCGTAGGATGCAATGAAATAGTGCGTGTCACAAGTTTCCTTGCGCTGAAACCAAGTATAATTCCAATGTAAGTTTCTCAAAATGATCTGAGGTCCAACACGAGGATTTTTGTCATTAAATGCGATACTTATGTGATATATGCGACCGATTTTAATAATGAATAAAGAATTTTGGTTTGTACAGAAATATAAATTACGCTGAAGTAAAAATATGTTGATAAGGTAAATTCCTAAACTACTATGATACATGATACATGATACTAGGATCGAGGACTGACTGTGAAGTTGTACAAAAGTATCGATGAATGCGATGGCAAGTCTTATGGATGAAGCAGAAAGAGAAAGAGTAAAAAGTAAAAACATCGCAAGTTTGTCAATTGCGTTAGGACGCAACTAAGGTTCCGCTTTCCCTTGGCTTACACCTCTCGGTGATCGGCCGCGTTCCCATATGTCTATGGTGAAACAGAGATGAATGTGATGAACGCAAGGTTATTTCCATCTCTGGAAATACTTCTTCCTTTAGTTAACGCATTCTTCCAATCTTCTCTCGATAGGCGGAATAACATCTTCACTTCTGCTCTCACAGGTGAAGATGCCATCGAGCATGCTTTAGCTAAACTTAATTGATTCCTTAACACATATTTGACTTACTTACTTAATTCTCGCTTTTTAACCTGGGATTAAGAACACATCATGGAGAGAATAGATGATAAATGTATGGAAAGAGACAGAGAGATGATAATGATGGCAATGATAACATTTAATTCTAAAATTAAGCGTTTGATACATGTTTGTGAATGAGGGATTAAAGAAGATGAATACAGAAGATGAATTAGAGAATAGAAACAAATACGAAAAGAGTGTCAACGTCTTGACACAGATCCCGATCGGAAACTTGTGCTTGTCGGTGTATGAATGTGGTGAAGAGGAAAGCTTCCCTCTCAGGCTTGCTTTCCCAGTAGAATTAATCTTTTACACAAAGCTTCAGCTTCGGGAATTGGAAGAATTCTTTGCTCGGAAATTCACCTCTCGACCTTGTCTCGTCATTCTCCCGGATGTACTCTGTAAGTCGTTTCAGACCAGCCTCTCTCTTTGTATCAGTATATGTATGTATATGTATGTATTTTCAGCGAATTTGAAGAAGCTATTTATAGGCAAGACCTTGGCTTTTTGAATTTGTGGTCCCCACTGTATAATTATTGTAGTTCCTGAAATGGCAGAATGGAAAATTCCTTTCTGTTTCACGATCAATCCGTCAGAATTGCACAACTAAAAGCTGCACACTTGTTAGAATCACCCGCGAATGCGTTGCTCTTCACATCTTCGATCTATCGCCGCATGCGGTGTTGTTTTTTATTACCGCATGTGATTGAATTGCGTTGATCGCTAAAGCTCTTGATCATGTGCCTCATTGCGTTGATCATCTCTTCATTGTTGATTGATGGGCACATGCAATGTAGATGGGTTGTACATTTTGTCTTCGAGCCATTAACGCATGCAGTGATCTATTTCCTGCAAAACAAAGACTGAAACATTCTATTCGCCATCGCAATGGTGTTATGGGTGTGTTTACGATATTTCATAATTTTCGTATTTCTCAGCCAATTTTTATACAATCGATGCAACTTTCCTCTTTTTTTGCTTCAATATCTAAATAAAACAACATAAATAACTTGTATTTCTACAAGTTATCACACCCCCCAAATTTAGATTTATGCTTGTCCTCAAGCATATTTTCTACTTAGGCAATTTCGCTCAATTTCTATCCTAACTTTGCGTCGATTGGTTGCTCCGAATGCTCCACCTCTATAACATTACTTAACAACATAATTTTCTTCTATCCTTTAATTATTCATCAACATGCTCTACTTTATTCTTTTATACAACAAACCTCTACTCAAAAATTCCCTTCTTGTTTTGATAAGAATGTTTACCTCTTCTTGCAAAAACAACTATTTGCGTCTTTATTCGGTGGTCTGGTTTGCGTCATTTTATTAGAGACTATTGATCATGGTTACACCCTTCGTTTTAGCTTGCTCCCACGGGTGTCATGCGAGCATCCAACTATGGTTGTGTGCCAATCTCAATTTCAACTCTTGATTTTCAGCTAAGCTTTACTTTTGCTGGTCAGAGGAGTTGTCTCTTGTATTCTTATTTTTCTCTCTTTTTTTTTTCTTTTCATATTGTGTCGATCTTGGAAACCTACCTTCGTTCTGACTTGCTCCCATAGGTGACATGCGAACATCCAACTATGAGCAGGTTCCTTTCACGACTTAACTCTTATAAGGTTGGAATTTTCCCTTGAGCTGACATTGGAGTTTTTTATGATTTTTTTTTTTGATAACGCATTTTCCTGATAATGATCGCATATGCTTGAAAGTATCTATTCAGACCTTCCCCACCCCCAAATTTAGAGATGCGCAAGGTTCTCATTGTGTTGTTTTGGACAGAATAGACAAAAAACTTAGGCAAAATTTTGAAAAGAAGGTTTGACCAGAGTCTTGAAATAGAAAAGGTAAAGAAGTGTTATTACTATGAATTATCTAAGTGTTAGTCAGAAAGTGCAAAGTATAAGAAATGCTGCTAAGGATATGCATATTACTCATCATGGCAGTGCAATTAATAACGCACAATTAAAGACAAGGAATATCGCAATACTTGACAAAGGATGATAAGTAAAGAGGCTAACGCATAATGAAAGAATAGTTACTCAGTTGTATTAAAATTAACTAAGTATACAAAGAATTACAAATATCACAACACAAAATTGAAGCATATATAAAAAATCAAGGTATAGCTTCTATATATAAAAATAATGAAATGAATAAAATAAAAGAATGACTGTAACAAAAAATTGCAGATTTATTAAGAAAGTGGCACACCCCCAAATTTAGAGTTGCGGTAGGGGCTCTAGTGGAGGATTTTACGGAGGAACTCGAGGAGCTTCTTCAAAGTGCAGAGGTTGCTGTAAATGTGGAGGCTCCATGGGACCATATAAATAGGCTGTCAAAAAGTTAAAGTACTCATGGTTGCGCTCTACCATTTGTCTTTGGTTTAGGTGGATCGTAAAGGTATTGCGTTGAATGTTGATCAGCACCTGCTGTGACATCGCAATACTGTGTTGAACCTCTGTGTGGCTCTCTTATAACTCCGTTATTCGTTGGCAGAAGAACTCTTGTTAATGAGAGAGAAGAGAATGAATCTCTACTAGTTCAGCAGCAAGGGTTGCGGTGGAGGGATGCACCTACGATGTTTCACCATCAACGGTTTGGGGTTGAGCAGAAGTGCCTTCACCCAAATCGTGCGGGTCGTCGACATACAGCGATGGAGGAGAAAAATGTGGTGGAGATGGAGGGGAGGAAGATGCTGCTGGAAATGTGTTGGGTGAATCGAAAGCGAGGAGGAGATTTGTGAAGTGTTTAGGGAGTGGGGAGGGGGGTTCCGCTGGTGGGCTTGGAGGGCGAATAACTAAAGGGTAAGAGGTCCAAGGGTATTTGGTCTTGTGTTGATTGCTCTTGGACTTTTCCCTTGCCTTTGTCATCTTTGCGTTGTTTCTTGGGCTTTGGTTGCTGCGGCGCATTTAAATCGATAATGGGCCGTTTAAGTGGAAGCTCCGGGCAATGTGGGGAATCTTTGAGAAGTATTCTCAAGATATTGGTGTTGATGAGACCATGAACTTCTGGTATTGGCTTCTCTTCAAGATCTACACCTACTGAGAGGCATAAGCTCGAAACCATCCAAGGAAAGAAATACTGGCCTCTTACACGCCCCACAAAACCTCGAATTTTCTTTGCGATCAGTTGGCCCACGTCGATCGGAATACCACGCGCTATGCAGTATGCGGCCATTACTCGATCCCTCGAAACTATTTTGTCATGAGATGTGGGGATGAATCACCTTTTCACCAAGTACACCCAAAGATGTGCTTCCGGAAGCAGTTTGTTGGACGCAAGGGTTTTGATGCCTTTTAAAGATAACAACCACTGAGTGCCCGGTTGCATTAATACTCTTAGCGCATCCTCCATTTGCTCTTCTTGGGGATCATCAATAATTTTGTTACCCGGCGCATCCGGAATGTTCTTCATCTGATATAACTCGTTGATGTCCCTTGCGCTGAATGGCACTGTCTCCCCTTTCATGATTACCGCATCTTTGGTGCCATGAAGTCATCCATTGTAAAAAGATCTCACTACCGTTGGAATTATAATGGATGGGCACTGACAGAATGTCTTCACCCGTGCTCCAGCACAACACTTGTAATTAAATCTGGTAGTGGCGTTACGCAGGAAAGAACCCCATTTCCATCATCATGTCGTCATTTTTCTTCTTCTTTGATGGGCGCCCTTTGGTCAACGCAGGCTCACTGCTTTCCACTTTCGCTTTGCCCTTGTCTTTTGCCAACGCAAGGCAGGATCTTTGTCTTTGTTTCCGTTCCCATTCCTTGCGCTGATCTTCTTTTTCCCTTCTCCACTCCGCAACTTCTTTTCTTGAGACAGAGCTAATGTTCTTTTTTTGCGATTTTGAATGATTTGGATTCCAATAATATACTGAGCCTCTTCCAAATCTTTCATTTGGAATTGGTTTGTTAGTCATTGCTTAACATCAGTCAAGAATCCTGCATCATTCCCAGTGAGTAGGATGTCATCAACATACAATACTAGGAAGGCTACAGTGGTTTTGATAATTTTCTTGTAGACATAAGGTTCGTCAATATTTTGTTCATAGCCATAGGATTTGATCACAGTGTCAAATCTTATATTCCAAGTTCTAGATGCTTGTTTTAACCCATAAACAGATTGTTTAAGCTTGCAAACTTTGTGCTCTTGACCCTGTTCAATGAATCCCTATGGTTGAGCCATATAGATACTCTCTTCAAGATAATTTTCTTGTTGTCTTGACATCCATTTTCCAAAGTTCATAATCATAAAATTTAGCAATAAAAAAGAGTACTCTAATCGAATTCAGCATGGCAACAAGGGAGAAAGTTTCTTCATAGTTCACCCCTCTCTCTAGGTATAACCATTTTCCACCAATTGAGCCTTAAAGGTTTGTACCTTACTGGCTTGGTCTCTTTTCATCTTCTAGATCCATTTACAACTAATAGATTTTATCTTATTCAGTTGATCTACAAGTTCCTAAACCGAATTGAAGTACATAAACTCCATTTCGAGGCCATGGCTTTGAACCACTAGTCTCGGTCTACATCACTCATTTCCTATTCATAGGTAAATGGATCCTCAATGCGATCATCGAGTATAATGATCTGAGTTTCTGTTAAACCCTTGTAATAGTTGGGTTGATGGAAAAACCTCTCACTACATCGAGGCATTCTCAACTCTTGAAAAGGATGTGATTAACCAGAATTACTAGCTTCATTAGCAACTCTTATTGAAGGACTAACCTAATCAACAACGCTTATTGGTTTATCTATAGCTTCTTTGGAAATTTCACTCAATACTAGTTTACTACAATATTGATGATCTCTCATGTGGTATTCCTCTAAGAATGTAGCATTTTTCGATACAAATACTTTTTTACCTTGAGGATCATAAAATAGGCCATCTTTCATTTCTTTTGGGTATCCTACAAATAGGCGTAATTTTGAACGATGTTATAACTTCTTTAGATTTTGCACCAACACATATGCAGGACATCCCCAAATTCCAAAGTGACATAAACTACCTTTATGCCCTCCCCATAACTCATATGGTGTTTCAGAACACTGTTTGAAGGAACCATGTTTAAAATGTACACCTCACTCGCTTTAGGACAAGTGGAAGATTGTTGGGGTTGATGCCCTAAACTCTCGTTGGGTCCTATTATTTGTAAACACTGTATTGAACAAACGCTTGTGATGTAATAATATATGGTATTTTCTTCTCTATTGTCTATGAAACATGGGATTTTATATTTTCTTTACCACAAATCAATAAACTAAGATTCCTGGTTGTCGTTGTAACTTAAGCATGTATGTGAAGACATACAGGTGGATCATGCCTTAAGTGATAACCAAAATAGTCTGTAGTATATGGATATAGGAGGGAAACCTTATCCTTGTGACACTATGGAAGCCGCTCGCTTTGTAGAGGAGTTACAAGTGTTGTGACTTGCTACAGATGGTTTGATCCTGATCATTCACGTGGATGAAGGAAATCAAACACGAGGATTCCCATGAGTAGTGGAAAAGATCATTCCAAATTACAATCATATATGAACATTACAATTACAGTCAAAACAGAAACATGTGGTTATGTAATCTATACAGAAATTACAACATGAAAATACAAATGAACAAGGAGAAATGCTACGAACATTTTTCGACTCTTCTCTACGCTCCTTGTTCACGAACGCTCAAACACAGCAACCTCGAATGCTTGAACAACACGACCGCTCCACAGCATGAACACCGCGCACTCGACCTCTATGATCGCCTCGATCGCGAACACCTCAACAGCACAAGTGACCTCCACAACACCTCGATGGTGTTGAGTTGAGTATGACATCACCAAGAAGGCTACCTTGGTATTCTCGGTGTGAGAATCCAGAAGGTGAACTCTGTGTGGACTTGGTTTGAGGCAAAAGAAGACGGAATCAACAATCGTGTAAACGATTGAACAAGTGGGAGAAGACTGAACCTATCATATAGGTTGATGCCCAATCGTTTAGCAAAAGCTAAGCGATCATATAGAAAAAGCTAAGCAATCGTTTAGCTCATCGTTTAGTTCTGTGTCTACCGTTTACAAAATACTACACGATCGTTTACCTTAGTCAAGCTGTCACTTAGTAAATCCGTGTTTACTTGATAACTTCCGTAAGATTATTTTTGCGAGAGAGAAAATCTCAAAAATCAATTTTTTCAACATTAAAAACTTACTAAAATTAGGAAACAATTTTTCTTTTTATCTCACGGTTACCATGATCCACCAATAACCTCTAACTCAATTGGTTATTAGAGAAAAAGATTTAATTATCCAATAATAATATTATTATAAATATAAATGATAACCAACTTATCATACTATATTTATAACCTATAGTTTTAATATTTCATCCCATGAAACATATAAACCATAGTTCTTTTTCTATTCCATGGCACTTAATGTAAATTTCATTTACATTAATCCTCCACTAGATGTATCTCATACATCATACCGAGCATATCATATATAATCAAACTACCTCTTGTTAATTTGAACATTTCAAATCAACACCAAGAACTGATCCTCAACTGAATCCACTGAGCTACCAAGAGGACCTTATGGACCTGTAGCTCGAAGCTCCAACAATACGTGAATAACTGACTAAACTCTTTAGTCATGGGATTCACCATCCATTAACTGCCAGGCACCCTACTAAAGATCGACAGCTGAACTCTCCTTACCACAGATATATTATGTGTTCATCTTAACCAATCAAAAGTGCGAAAACCATTCATAGATTGCTCGTAAGTACAGTTCGGCCAATAACCATTATGCCCCTGTAGTTACATCTAACTCTTTAAGTACCACTGATCCCTCTAATGAACATAAGTCATAGTCCTAATATGATTGAGTCCTCTCTTCCAAAGAGAAGCTGTGGCCACTATGTTCAAGCCCCGGAATCAGCCTTTAAGGGAGCAATCTCTCTACTTATCCTTGCTTCGGAAAGAGAGTGAATTTCATCTTATGGATTGAGTTCCCAGCTCCCAGATTAGACAAGTCCCCAAAAAGGTAGGCATGTTAAGTTGGCAATTTGGCCACTCTTACCCATACTAATCAAAGGATCGCCATCAAAGACAGGAGTTCCCATAACACTCAGGATTGAGGTCGTGTCATCTATGGTCGTTTAGGTGAGATGTGAGTCTCTAGTATCAACGACGTTATATACAGAGTCTAGTCATCTCGTGGTCTAGGTCTTAAGTCAAATTTTAACACTTCAAATTCTCTCATCATACTGTTATAAGGTTTAGCCCAATATGAACTAGCAGAGGGACCTAATGGACCTACAGATCATGAGCTTCAATGATTCGATATTAACCGGCTAAACTCTTTAACCTGGTTAATCAACATTCTTTAACTACCAGGACACTTTATTATAGCTCAGTAGCTACACTCTTCTCACTGTAGATATAATTCTGTCCACTTGATATAACCATGATTAGTATGTTGACCCATCACAGGTTGTTCCTAATTACAGTTGGATAAAAAAAATATTGTTTTACCCCAGTATTTACATCTTGTTCCTTAAGTTCCACTCATCTTTTAAAGAACAATTGGTTTGTGATCCAACCACCAAACAGAATCCCTCTCGGGCCAATGAGAAGGTGGAGCCCCATATTCAAGACCCGAAGTTAGTATTTAAGAGAACAACCTATCTACTATCCCTATAATCATGTAGGAGTGAATTCCATCTTAGAGGACTATGTCCACAACTATCTACCTAGTCCTATCCCTAAAATGGGGGGGTTATTGAGTCAACGAACTCGGGTCATTCTCACCATGCAGATTAAAGGATAATTCTGAATAAACATGAGTTCATTGTTAGCTTAAGATTTAGATCGAGTTACCTAGATTATCGTATTGAAATAGTTAGTCTTAATAGTAAATGACATTATAAAGTAAAAGTGACTATTTCGCGGCCTGATCTTATGCAGACTCATTGAGGACACCTTCACTCGCATGTCTTCACATGAAAGATTCAGGATCACATCGTTTGTACTGAATACAAAGTGGGTCGCATCCATAGTGTCCCCAGGAAAAGGTACCCAACCTTATCCCTATGTTATAGACTGTTTTGGCTGGTCGAACTTGATCTACTTTTATGTCTCCACATATAATTCAAGTATTCATGCTATAGACAAGGGTTCTTTGTTTATTGAATTTAGGGTTTTTAAGTGCAGTTCACATATTCAATAACAATTTTACTGAATAAACCTTATTGTAAAAATAGAATACATTTATTGTTTACAAACCACGAGTTTTAAGATATAAAACTCAACAAAAATATAATTGTAATAATATCACATACGTCTTCTAATTTTATACCAGAGTTGTGCCATCAATTCTCATCCTTTGATTTAGTGGAAAACAATTCTTTTGAACAGTTTCAAAGTTTTAGGATATTTTTCTAATAAATTTCTAAGCTTAAATATAAAAATAAAAACATTTCAAAGCCTAAAATATAAAATCAACCTACCCTAGAGTTATGTAGTATTTTGTTTAATTTAATAATTATGGAATATATTTGTGTTTCAAAATATAGCCAAGTTAACTATTTTAGTTCCTGTATTTCAAAGTTTGTTCAATTTATTTATGGTCTATATATTTATGTCCTATATATTTATGGTCTTTTGAAGAGATTTTTGCATCTCCAGCTTTATCGACTCTTCCTGCATCGACAATAGCTACTTTTGTAATAACTATACAATTTTAGCCATTGTACTTTTAATAAATCTTAAATTTAGTTCCCACTACTAGTTTATTATTTATTTATTCTTTAAAATAAATTTTTGTTTTCTATTATCTCTTTTACTATCAATTTTCAAACTGTATTCACATATTTCATTTTTTTGTATGAAAAATATTATTATTATTTAACCATTTTCAGTAAAATTAACTTTTGGAGACTAAACTTAAGATTTATTGAAAGTATATGAATTATAATTGGAATTTAAAGTACAAAGACTAAAAGTGAACAAAATTCAAAATATAGGGACTAAAATAATATTTTAACCTATAAAAAAAATATTAATAATGGTTGTTTCTTAACCAATATGTGAAAAATATTTATCTTCCCCTCCGACTTCAAGTAAAAATACTATGTCACTTAAATTATGCGTATTTTAGCAACATGACATGGGGTTTTTAGTTACTTGATATGTGAGGATTAGAAATTTGAATGTCTAACCCTTTTGTTGAACATATATATTTTAATTAGTTGAATTATGTATAGATCGACCAATATGATGCGAGTGATCAATATTTTTCTTAGAACAAAGTGTTTGGCGTACTTTCTACCTTGAGTATTTACTTCAACAAATATTTTAAATAAAAATATTTTATATCCAAATACCAAAAATTGTTTGTTTCCACCATTCAAATGATTCCATTAATTAAGAATATATTTTTTTTTCCCTAATAGATGTTTTTAAGAATTTCAAAATTTTCCCTTAATAGTTTATAATTTTTTTTTTTTTTTTTGAAAAATCATCTCTCAAGTGTTCTTTAAAAAAAATCAAAATTTTAATTTTTTTTGTTTATTAAAATTTAAAAAAAAAACTTTTTATCGTTTTAATCTATGCTACACATGATTTAAATTAACAACTTTTTTGTCTCCAAATATGTTAAAGAATATCTAATTTTATTAACTAAAAAAATTTCAAAAGCATTCACATATATTTGTAAAGGTATAATTGCTAAGTTTAATTCCTAAGATTGATTTGGGAGCTCCACTGGCCGAGATGTTAGCCATTAAAGAAGGATTATTCATCAAATCGCTGGAGAGGATGAATGTTCTTATGCTGCTGATTGTTGGATTGAGGAAATTAAAAGCCTTGAAAAGGAATTCGTCTCTTTTTCTTTCCTGTTTTGTGATCGTGATTGTAACAAATTGGCTGGAGATTTTTTTTATATATTATTATTATTTTTTTTTTTTTAACTTTTCAAGTATTTAATTTTGTTTTTGTTTTTTTTTAAAAAAAAAGTATTTGAAAATCATTGAAAATAATTTTTCAACACTCTCAAATTATGTTTTAAACTTTTTTTTTTTTTTATCAAAAGAGTTTAAATAAAAATGATTTTTTTAAAAACATAATTTTTTAGTCAATCCAAATATACCCTAAATGTGATTTTGAAATCTGACTTAAGTTTGAGTAAACTTGTTTGAAGATCTTGTGTTGTTGAAAAAACAACATTTTGTTAGTTAGACTTTAGGAGTAGATTATATTAAGGTTAGAAATATTAAAGTGGATGTAAATATCGATGCCGATTTTATGGAAATATAGATGTCCATGGAAATTTCATAAAACTATATGAAAATTGATGTAAAATATTATAATTAGTTAAGGAAACATTGATTATGTCTAAATTAGACTATAATTGACAATTTTTAATCATCGTTTCTATAAAATAAGACAATATGTAGATGTATATAACAAATTTTGATACGAGAGTAGAAATTTAAAAATAAATGGAAAAATAATTACAAAATGATATAAAGTTTAGGGAATATTTCAAGACAAAATCATGTGGAAATGAAAATTTTTATGGTAAAAGAAACAAAACTCACATTAATTCAATTTCAAAGTGAAACGATATGAAAATTTAATGGAAAAAGTGAAATGGAGTTAACAAATAAATATATATTTTTGTGACTTTCAAATTTAATTTCTTTGGAAAGAAAAATTATGGATTGAAAATAAAGTTGAAAATTGACAAAATTTGGAAATTAGAAAAAGTGGAATATTAAAAAGGTTTCATCTTCCATAAAAAATGGCATTAGCGTGTGAACCTATATTAACATGTAACTAGGTCGAAGGAAAGAAAACTCCATTTCTTTTTTTTTTTTTTTTTTTTTTTTACTTCCATCCTATAGGTTTTAAGTTTGAATAGTTTGTCTAAAATGAGCATAACTCAATATTGGTATGTAATCCAAAAGGTGGATGTAGTTTCACTTCTATGAACGGTGGTTGTACTAAAAAAAGTTCGAATAGTTTGAATAGGTTTGATGAAAAAATGGTTGAGAAAGACTTTGTTAAATCTTCGATGCTAGATACTCGATACTCGATAAGTTTCTACTCGATAATCGATGGAAATTTCCTTCTATCCTCGACGAATTTTTGTTCTTTGCTCGATGTAACACGATGAGTGCTGATCGATACTCTATTCTACTCGATGAGTATTAATCTTTACTCGATGCAACTTGAAGACAAAAACCTCTGACTCGATGCTACTCAATAGAAGAAAATCGGTATGCGATTCAACTCGAAGCTCTGAAATCGATACGATTTGATAACAAGATTGTGTTTTCATGATTTGCAGAAAGATTGATGTCAATCGAAAGAAGAAGATAAAGAGAAGAAGAAGAAACTGGTTTGGCCAATATACCTACGTCCACGGGAAGATTCACGTTCTTTTCTCATACAGCTTGTTTTGTTTACATAAAAATAGAAATTATGAACAACTCTTCTTTATTTTCTGATAAGTGGTATATATAACACATACCAACATATTGTTACAAGATAAAGCTAGTTATAAACTAAACTACCTATATTTGAGTCACGATTTCTTCACTCATATTAAAGCGAAAATCCCCTAATTGAGCTTCGACATTATTAGGGAAGAAAATAAAGATGGAAAAGGAAAAGGGAAGGTGGAAGAATAATCGGAAATGAGTCACCACATTCTGTTGAGAATTTATTAGAATTATTTCTCTCCACCGACCAAAGTAAGCTATGTGTAATTATTCTTTTATTTTTTTTGTATTATTGTGGAACCACGTTGGAGAGGAAATATGCTGTATAAATCAAATACATCATTGAATACAAAGAAAAGGCAGACGAAAAGGCATTCCTCAAAACAAAACTTATTATTCTTCAAATGGCATCAACACCTTCCATTCTCAAAGCTTCCTCCATGGGCAAAAGCATGTGCAGTAATATCTTCAATCAATCGGCTGAGATTCCGATGAGACGAACCTCCTTCAGCCACCGCCTTCTTCGCCTTCTCACCAATCACTTTACATCTCTCTCTCATCTCTTCTCTATCATCTCCATCCATCACCATCTCTATGGCTTCCTTCACTTTCTCCCTCTTCACCACCACCCTTCCCACATCTTCCTCTTCCCAATGCATATCCGTTCCCTCTCCCACACTCACACCCACCCTCAGTATCTCTACAATCAACTTATAATTGTACACTTGATCCCCAAACAGCGGCCACGTGATCATCGGCACCCCTGCAGATATCCCTTCAACGCTCGAATTCCATCCGCAATGCGTCAAGAAGCATCCAATTGCAGAGTGCGACAGTATCAGAACTTGTGGAGCCCATCCACGAATCACTATCCCATGCCCTTGTATTTTCTCCTCGAAATCATACTCCTCTAACCATTTCACTAGATCTTCCGTTAGATTTGCTTTTCTTATCACCCAAATGAATGGTCTGTTCGATGCTTCCAGTCCCAATCCAAGCTCTATGATTTGCGATGTGTCCAGATTACAGAGACTGCCCAACGAGACGTAAACAACCGATGACGGGTTCTGCCCGTCGAGCCATTTGGTGCATTCGTGTCCGTCGACTGAGGCTTTGTCGCCTCTTTCGACTTTGTCGAGTTCGTTGTCGTTGGAAAGCGAAAGAGGGCCTACACACCATACTTTTTCAGGCGCTTCTCTTCCTTTTATATATTCTGTTACATGCTCTGGATCCATTTCCTCAAATACATTTAAAACTACGCCATACGACTGCCGATCAGCCTCGAACATTGCTGAAGTAATTTGGGTCATGTAAGCATCGGTGGATTTATATAGCTGCGACCTGCGAAACTCAACTGGAAAAGGCAAGTCTGGTAAAGCCACGAATTTTGAATCAGGGATGGATTTCACAGCATCAACGTTAGTGATTAAAATCCGCAGACAGAGAAGGAAGAAGCAGCTCAAACTGTAGAAGACGAGCCTAGGTACGTGGAATTTCTGAGCGAGTTGGAAGGTCCAAGGGATGCACATGTCAGAGATGATGCAATTGGGACGAGGAGTGAGTTGTTCGAACAGTTTTTCCGATGGGTCGTAAAGGAGACTCACTGCTCTAAAAAATTGGGAAAAGGAAGCAAGTGAAGGTAGCAAATCGACATTCTCGCAGCCTTCTGGGAGGCCAGTTTCTTTGTTGCTTGGGAATTGGAGTTCAACAATATGGATTTGAAGGCCGGAACGAATGGCGCGAGTGAGAACAGAGTGGAAGCGGGCAGAGTTGAGAGGAGTGGTGACAATGGTGATTATGGCTCCACGGCGAGCGAGAAGCTTGGCGAGGTCGATCATGGGGATCATGTGGCCTTGTGCCATGAATGGGAAGAGAAGAAAGTGAGGTGTTATGTGGCTTTGAGAAGCCATGGGAGAGCTCTGTGAAAAGACAAGCCACTCCACTACCACGTCTTCAGAAAGGATTTATAAGCGCTCTTGGTAAAAGGGTAAGCAACATTTCTTGTTCTTGGAAGTTTCATGAACATATAACTTTGAATTTCATTTTGGGTCTCTATATTTTAAAATTTTGTTTAATTTCAATATCCTACTTTCAATAAATTTACTACTTTGTTATTTTTAATTGTTATTAAATTTTGATTTGTAACGATTTTTTCAATTTTATAATAATTTAGTCCTTAAACTTCAGTATATCATAATTTAGTCATTGTATCTTTAAATTCATGACAATAGTCTCTATAAAATTTTTATTTTATAAAAATATTAAGTCTCTAATTAGTTTATTGGTTTATTTATGCAAGAAAGGTCTTTAATTCTTAACACTAATTTCTATAATAGGGATTAAATTGTTATAAATTTTAAAGTTCAGGGATTAAATTATTTTGTTGTAAAGTTTAGAAACCAAATTGGTATGAAATTAAAAGTTTAGGAACTAAATTGTCACAAACCAAAATTTAGAAACTAAATTATTAAAGTTTGAAGACTAAAAGTGGTTTTTAACATTTTTAGAAAATATTATTATGTATTAGCATTTTTACTGTAAATCTTGAAAATATTTATATATATTGTATTTCCTTACATGGAAGTTATTATTACCTAACTAATTTAGGTAATGATCAACTTTGAGGTATTGAATTTAAGATTGATTAAAAATACAAGAAATAAAATTAGACATTTGAAAATATATGAACTAAAATTGAACTAACTTCAAAGTATGTAGACAAAAAAGATATTTTAATTAATGAAATTTAGTGAGTAATAATTTCTTATTTTCAAATACGTAACATTGTAGGGTCTATTTGACTATATTGTTGTTTCATGTGTTATTATTCAATTTTCTTTTAAAAAAAATTATTCTCATGTCTTGCTTCTATCTATTAAGTCCCTCTATTTTGAAAAGATCTCATCAAAGTCAAGTCTTAATAATTTATAAATAAAATTTGATCTTCGGTTAGTTTTTCAACCCAACATATTTTGTTGAACCACAAATTTAAGAGCAATACGCGAGTGTAGATAGATGTGACGTAAGGGCATGCATCAGTATTTTGGTGTTATTGGAAATGGGAACTAATGCGTGGTGCCGAAGGCCAAATTGAAGGGTGACAAAGTATGAATCGTTGCTGTTTTGAGACTTTTGGTTGGGATGGCTCATAGTCTTACAACAGCCTATGCCTAACTGACAAAGACAATATGGCTTCATTTTAGAGTGCCCACTCATTGCATATCCACGTATATACATCATGTTGGAGTCTTCTCCAAGTTCTTTTTGGACTTTCCTTCGGTTTTTTTCTTCTTTTTTCTTTTCAATTGAGTTTGGATGCATTTCTATGTAATTATAAAGACAACAATTTTAGTTGCCATCTCCAATAATGCTGAAAAGTCCTTTTGATAGGTTCAAAAGTCTATCCATCTTTTTTACGAAAAATTATAGTTGTCTCTTAATTAGTTATAAAGTTAAAAGAAGTCGTAAAGTAAAATATATTTGTATATGAGGAAATAATTTTAAATTATTTGATACATAATTTAAATTACCTAACATTTAAAAAGCAAAAAATATGTTTATTTTAAATTCCTAATGGATCATTTTCAAACTATAATTTCATTAGTTTAAACTTTTGTAATATCTTTAACCTTCAATTAATTGTTTTCTTTAATCTATAATCGTTTTAAGTTAGTCCTGGTTGAAAAATTTGTGAAATATTGATCAAAACGATACATTTGTTAAAAAGAAAAGAAAAGATAATAGATATCTCACTTTTGTTGACACTTACATTTAACTTGTTGGTTGCATAAAAAATCACATCATTTTAACTAAATATATAAGTCAATAAAAATATAAAAATTTTGTGAAAAAGAGTAATAAATATCTAAGATTAAAAATGAGGGAACTTTTGAGAGTACAATATTATTTATTTTCTTAGCCCACAGTGGTGAGGTGAAATAGGAACAGGCTAACAACCAACTATTTTTTCATATAAGATTCAAATAACATTGTGGCCAGTAGGTAGAAGAAGGGAACTAAAACAAAAATTACTTAAATATTATAGTATTTAGATTCATTATAACAAAAATTATAAAGGAAGAGAGTGAAACATTGAGCCTCTCCATATACCCACATGTAGAGCCAAATTTAATGTTGAACCATTCGGGAATTTTTACACCATACAAACTTACAGGTATATAGTGCTATATGTTTTCAATTGAGTTTGGATTCATGTAATGACAAAAGAAAGGTCATCCATTATGGTTTTGCAATTATATAGAACGTAATAGAAACAACAATTTTAGTTGTCATGTCCAATGCATTTGTATTCGTTTTTCTTTTCTTTTCTTTCTTGCCAAGTTTTCTTAAAAAAGATTTTGAGCTTTGTTCTTTATTTAAAAATGTTTCAATTCTTTCAAATGTTGTAATCATACATTTGAGTTCTCATAAATATTTCAAAGCTAAATTTGGAGAAAAATCCACTAGAGTATTGGACCAAAATTGAGACTTTGAAACAATGTAGTGTTGATTGAAACGAAAATTAAATTTTGATGATCAGAATGTGGACAACATATTGATATATTTATATTATTTGGTTATTTAAATGGGCTGATTAAAGTAATTTGTAATTAAATAGGTCATTTGGGAAATTCGGAAAGGGAACGAAACAGAGGAATTGCAGAAATGGCCGGTTTGGAAGAAGGATAATGTTCGAGAAAGGATTCTTTCATACTAGTTTGTTTTAACCATGCATTCTAACGCTTTTTTTCTTTGAAGAAGTCATGCATTCTAAACCCTAATAGCTATGGAATGTAGATTTTAAATATATATACATTTAAGTTATATAGAACTTAGCTTAACGGCAATTTGCATGGCCTATCTCCCTAGAACTATGTTATTGTCATATTTAATATTTTCTTTAGGAAATAAAACAAGCAAACGAACAAGCCCTAAGAATTATATCATGTGACAAACATATTTGAAGATTTAATATAGGACAAAATACACTTTTGGTCCCTAAGGTATAAGGTTCATGTCTATTTGGTCCATGAAGTTTCAAAACAGACATTTTAGTTTCTCATGTTTGCTAAATGCTTCTAAGTGGCCTCTGACTTAACATTAAATTAATTGAATGCTTACTAGATCATTACGTGTTGATTTAGACGTTAATTCTATTTGATGAGGTGTTAATTGTATTAGATTAGTTGGAAAATCAATGAAAATTTTATTTTAAAAAAGAAAGTTAGTTAAAATTGAAAAAGAAATGGGATGACTCCTCACTCAGAATACGAATGTTAATTGGAAAACAATGGCAAACACTGTAACAACAAAAATACTAACAGTAAGCAAACAAGTAAAGGCACATAGAAGTTGATTACCCAGTTTGATGATAATCCACCTATGTTTGGGGGGTAGTGTGCCCAGAAAAGTGATAGAACTCGGGTTATGTATTTACTCTTTTGGCCAAATTGCCAAGGAAGCCGAGACTTCCCCCTGTACACCAGCTCACTGAGCATTCACAAAATACAACCAAGATATCCTTAACTCACCCCCTCCTTTCTTTAAATACTCTAATTTATAACTAACCGAATTTTCTTTAGGCCCACAAGATCACACAGCCTCTAACTAATTTTATTCCCTCTCCCTCACCCATTTACATTTGATTCTCTATTTACATTTGATTCCTTTCCCATATTTTCATTTGGTTCACCTCTCTTATTTTGTTTCCCCTCATACCTTTTAATGATCGGGGGCCTATCACTACCCGCCCCCCAAAAGACCACATTGTCCTCAAGGTGAAAGCTTAGAAATTGTTCTTTGATTTGCATGCCATTCTCTCAAGTTGCATCTTCTGGAGTCATGCCATCCCATTGAATAAAGACTTCAAAATCAGTCGGTGATACGACTGTTGTGTTAACCTTCCATATACCTAAAACAACAATCAGATGAGGGTTTAATTGTACCTCATTCTGCCACACCGGAGGAGTGGTCATCCTTGGAAACAATGTGCCGACTACCTTCCGAACTTGAGACACATGACACTGGGTGGATGTTAATATGTGTGGAAAGATCAAGCTTATATGCCACCGGGCCAATTTTTTTAACGATTTTGAAAGGGCCTATGAAGTGAGGAGCGAGTTTCGGGTGCTTCTGAACCAGCAGGGAGCTTTGGCGATATGGTTTGAGTTTAACATAAACCCAATCGGATATTTCAAAGTTCATCTCTCTTCTTTTAGCACCTACAAGAGACTTCATCCATTGTTGTGTTGCCTCTAGTGTACCCTTAAGGTTTTTGAGCATCTCATTTCTATCTTTTAATAAGATGTCCACTTCTCCCACCAGTAGTCCCTGCTTCATATGAGACTAACGGGGGAACAGGTCGGCCATACACTACTTCATAAAAGGATTTCTTGATAGTGGTATGATAGGAGGTGTTGTAGTTGTATTTTGCCCATTCCAACATAACTTTGTTGGTGTTTCCATGGAAAAGCAATGTAGATACGCTTCTAATCCTCGATTGACAACTTCTGTCTGATTGTCAGTTTGTGGATGATATGATGTGCACCATTTCAATTGGGTACCCATCAATTTGAATAGTTCTTCCCAAAACAGGCCTGTGAATATTTTGTCTCTATCGGACTCGATGCTCCGAGGCACCCCATGTAGCCTTACTATTTCCCGAAGGAATATCCCTACTACCATGGCTGCTGTGTAAGGATGATGAAGGGTGATGAAGTGTGTGTATTTTGATAAACGGTCAACTACCACCAAGATGGAGTTGTGCCCTTCATATTTCGACAATCCATCAATGAAATCCATGCTGATGTTGTTCCAGATTAGTTTCGGTATAGGCAAAGGATGCAACAATCCTACTGGGTCTAAGGACAAGTATTTGGCTTGTTGGCAAACGGAACAATCACCAACAAATGCACACACTTGAGCTTTCATTCCCTTCCAGAAAAATTCCTTCTTGAGACATTGGTACATCTTGATTGTTTTATTATGACCTCCTATTGGACTATTATGAAATTCTTGGAGCAATAATGGAATTGTTGGTGATGAAGAAGGCGGTACTATTCTCTGTTTATACAGTAAAAGTTCCCCCTTCCAAGTGTAGTCTTATGGGTGAGGATTTCCGGTTTGAATACTATATCGGATGCCTCGTAATTCTTCATCTTGATCAATCTGACTGTTAAAGACAGCTAGATTAATAATATCCACTACACTCAACAAACTCAGTTCCATTGGCGAAGGTATTCGAGACAACGCATCAGCTGCCGAATTTTCTAACCCCTTTTTGTATTCTACCCATTTCTGGTATTCACTTGTAATGATTCGTTGTTTTAGTAAGAACGTAAGGCTCTTCTGATCGATGCGTACTGTAAATCGTTGGTCCAATAAACATGGTCTCTATTTTTGGACAGCCATGACAATTGCAATCAATTCACGTTCATAAAAAGCCTTGAGACGATATGTTAGTGGCAGGGCGTGGCTGAAATAGGCCAAGGGACGACCTTCCTGTTTTAAGACAGCTTCTACACCCACCCTTGATGCATCCATTTCCACTACAAATGGTCGGGTGAAGTCGGGCAGCCCCAAAGTAGGGAGTTGTGCCATTGTCTGCTTCAGAGTCTTAAAAGCTTTTTGGGTTTCCTCGTTCCACTTAGAATTGTCCTTCTTGAGTTGTTGAGGTAATCGGAATGCAATTGCTTCTTAGTTAGCTACAAACTTATGATAATACCCTGTCAGCCCGAGAAACCCTCTCAATTGCTTAACTGAGGATGGTGTTGGCCACTGCACCATGGCTTCTATTTTTTATGGATCTGCTGCTACCCCATCTTCTGAAATTACATGGCCCAAGTATTCAATTTTGCTAGCTGCAAACATACATTTTTTTAGGTTAGCCACCAACTGATTTTCCTTCAACACTTGCAGCACAAGAGATAAATGATAAACATGGTCATGAATCGAAGGACTGTAAATTAATATATCATCAAAGAAGACTAAAACAAATTTGCGTAAGTAGGGTCGTAAGATATCATTCATTACTGATTGAAATGTTAATGGGTCATTTTGTAGTCCAAACGGCATGACCAAGAACTCGTAGTGACCCTCATGAATCTGAAATACCATTTTATGGATGTCTTTTGGTGCTACTCTTATTTGGTGATACCCCAACCTCAAATCTATTTTGGAAAAAAACATGGCTCCTGCTAATTCATCAAGTAACTCATCAACAACTGGAATCGAGAAATTATTCAGCACCGTCACCTGGTTGAGAGCTTTGTAATCGACACAAAATCTCCAACTATCATCTTTCTTTTTAACGAACAAAACTGGGCTGGAGAAAGGACTGGTACTTGGCTGTATAACCCCTGTAGCCAACATCTCCTCAACTAACCGTTCAATCTCATCTTTTTGGAATTGGGGGTATCGATATGGGTGAACGTTCACTAGACCGACCCTTGATTTTAGTTCGATGAGATGGTTGTGGTGCCGCTCTGGAGGAAGTCCTTCGTGTTGGATTTTATGTCCTAAAACTCGTAGTTTGTAAATTAATAAACATATTTTGTTTTGTTTTTTGATAAAGTTGTTATTGAAATAGTAATCTTGAATTCAATAAACTAAGGTCATGAGGCTATTTAATATAGTTTGAACTTTATGTAGTGATATAAATGTGGATCAAGTTCAAATATGTAGCCAAAATGGTCTATATTATATGAATAAGGTTGGGCGCCTTATTCTGGGGACACTATGGATGCGACCTATTTTATAGTTAGTACAAACGATGTGATCCTAAATCGTTCATGTGGAGACATGAAAGTGGGAGCATCCTATGTAAAGAGTTTTCATAAGACTGAACCATGAAATAGTCACTTTTTACGTTCTAAATGTCGTTTTATGTATAAAACTGACTATTTCGTTAATTGATGACCTAAGTAACTTAATCTTAATTCTGAGCTAACTATGAACTCCTGTTCACTCGGAATTATTCTTAGATTTGCATAGGTGAGGGCAGCTCATCATCATTGGCTCAATAAGCCTCCCATTTCAGGGGTAAGATCAGGTGGATAGCTGGGAACATAAGATACAAGACGGAATTCACTCCTATCTGTTATAGGGATAGTAGATAGGTTGTTCCCTTTAGTATTGAATCCAAGTCTTGAATAAGGGGCCCCATCCTCTTCTTGGCCCAAGAGGGGTTCGGTTTATAGGTTGGACCTTAAACCAATTGTACATTAGAGGATCAATGGAATTTAAGGAACAAGATGTAGTCTTGGGGATAAAACGGTTTTTATGACCCAGCCGAGATGACGAACAACTTGTGAAGGATTAGCTTACTAATCATGGTTATATCAAATGGACACAAATATATCTATATGAGGGGAGTGTAACTACGGGACTATAGTGGAATGACCCGTTAGTTAACGAATGTTGATTAGCTCCGTCTAAAGAGTTTAGCAAGCTAATCTCGGATCATTGGAGCCCGTGATCTATAGGTCCATTAGGTTCCCCTACTAGCTCATATGGAATAATCTTAGAACAATATGATAGAATGATTCGAATTGTTCGAATTAGGTGAAGAGAGAGAAACCGACAAGTATATGTGATATAGTAGTCGTTTTTCAGTTTAGAGATACAGCTTTAATATTTAAATGTGATTTAAATATCAAGAATATGAATATGTTCATATTCGGAAGCTCGAAAATAATGGAAATGGTCAAAGATATAAAAAGTCAAAGAGTTGACTTTTGACTTTGAAAAGTCAAACTTTGACCGACCTTATATTCAAATGTGATTTGAATTTCAAGAAAATGAATGCGGATTCATGCTCAACAGGTCAAAATTAGTCAACACAGAAAAAATCATAAAAAAGTCAAAATGTTGACTTTTTGGTCAAAGTTTGACTTTGACAAAATGACTATTTTGCCCTTTGACTAAAGTTAATAGGAAAATCCAAACTTTTATTGGATAATTGCATTAACAAAATAGTGGACTAGGTGTTGGCTTATAGTGGAGACATTAAGCCCACTAAGATAGTGGATTATAGGTGTTCAGTTTTTATGGATTTGTTTCATGCAATTGTTGCATGGATTTTTTTCTATAAATTGGGTTTTCAATTATGAATGAGAAACTTTTGGCCATTTTTCTAAAATTGTTTTCCTAAATTGGGCTGTAAAAAAAAAGGAAAACCCAAACCAAAAGAAAAACATTTCTTTTCCATCTCTTTCTCTCTCTCGGTTTTCTTCATCCATCGGGTCCCACAACCTAGTTCTGTCCAGAGAATAATAGGTCAACTCTAGTGGTGGTTCGGAAGAGTTCGGGTCGAGATTTAGCGAGGAAAAGCGGTTTTCGAGAGCTTCAAAAGTAATTTCTAATTACTGTTATTTCCTTCATTTTGCATGCTAACTTCCTTTTGATTAGAAGCAATTATAGTGTAATTAAGTCCTTTTTCCGCTGTGTATGTCTCGTGTTCCATCACTTCGATGGGCTGAAACACTAATTAAAATTTCTGTAAAACCACCTGTATGTCGGGGTGGCTTCCTTCGTGGTCTGGTTTATGGGTTTCTTTAGCTGCGTGGGTCATGAGCGAATTCAGCTCCAAAAGTATACCTTAACCCTCTTCCTTTACAAGCTTCATCATCGATTTAAGGGAGATTTGTGATTTCACTGGACTTCTATCTTCTTTAAGGTCCACCTGTCCATCGCCAATTTGGAAATCCATTTTAGAAGTACTCCAATCACACACAACTCGCCCCAACTTCATAAGCCATTTGACACCCAAAACAACATCAGCATTGCCTAAGGGTAAAGGAAAAAAAAATCATTAATGATAGTGAAATCGGGAAGATTCAATACCACACCTTTGCAGATTTCGGTAGTCTGAATGGAATTTCCAGTGCCTAACATGATGCCATAGCTTGTTGTGGGTGTTTGTGGCAACTCGAGGATCACCACCAATTTTTTATCGATGAAATTATGCGATGCGCCACTACCAATTAAAACCACCACATCTTTATCTCCGATTACCCTTTTTACTTTAATCGTTTGTGGCGAGTCGATTCCGACTAAAGAGTTGAGTGACAGCTCTACAATTTCATCCTCAGTTGTGTCCATCACCATCGTTTCTTAGGTTACCAGTGGAGTTTCTTTGAATTCAACCTGCCCTTCACTTGTCTCAACTGCTAACTCTTCTCATTCTTTGTTTTGGTGTATTAAGACGCTTAACTCCTTCTTTTTGCAATGATGGCCTGGTGTGTATTTCTCGACACATCGATAACATATGAACTTATCTCTCTGATTTTGCATCTCGCTATCGAACAATCTCTTGAAGGCACCAGCGGTGAATGTCTTCCCATTCACGTCCCTCAGAGTCATAGAGTTGAAAGGAACAGTCGCGCTTCGGCTCGGGTTAAGTGAAATGGTTCGGGTTGTCGGGTTTCTGAAGTTGGCCTAACTCGGGGTGGAGTTGGAGCCTGATGAAGATGTGGACCCGATTGCTTTCGATGGGCTTGGGCCTCCCCCTCCTCACTTTTTCCTACGGGTCTCCTCCATGTCTTCTATTAACTAAGCCATTCTCATTTTCTTCTTAATACCCTCGAGTTTGAACATCCGCATTTCAATCTGTATATCTTCTTTGGGCTCACTAACAAACTTGCTCTCTAGAGTTTTTTCCGACAGGTCTTTCAGAGGCCCCGATAATTGCTCGAATCGCTGTCGGTAAGCCCTCACTGTGCCTTCTTGCTTCAGAGTAAAGAACTGAACTTGACGGTGTTCCTCTTTTGTTAGTAGGAAATGTAATAACAGCTGCTCCTTAAACTTGGCCCAGGTATCCATTGCCATTTGAGTGCCTCCTCTTCCAAGCATAGGATCGCCGCTTCATTCTTGTCCATCTCCTTCAGCCGATTAATAACAAAATATCTCTTAACCCGATGAAACCATCCTAGTGGATCCTTACCTACTTCACCTTTGAAGATTGGGATCTCCAGCTTCCTCAACATCATATCGAACAAAGGTACGTCCCTCTTTTCTTTCTCCATCTGGTTCCCTTTTCTCACACTCTCCTCAGTCAGTGGTTGCTTCCCCTTTTCCGTCACAGTCTGTTCAGATGAGCCCGAGTCATTATCGCCTGAAGTCCCCCATTTTTTTACCAAGCTTCCAGCGCGTGTAATATCTTCTACTCCAACGTTTCCCCTAACGCTTTCAGTCTTGTTGCCATGGATTGCTCTGTTATTTGCTGCATTTCAACAAACCGTTGATCCATCCTAGTCTCCATTCCCACCTGCAATAGGATTAGTATTCCTCAATAGCAAACATTCTAGCTTCCATTTTCTTCACCATTTCCCAAGGAACGATGACTCTAATGCCAAAATGATAGAAATCGGGTTATGTATTTACTCTTTTGGCCAAATTGCCAAGGAAGTCGAGACTTCCCCCTATACATCAGCTCACTAAGCATTCACAAAATAAAACCAAGATATCCTTGGCTCACCCCCTCCCTTCTTTAAATACTCTAATTGGTAACTAACCGGATTTTCTTTGGGCCCACAAGATCACACAGACTCTAACTAATTTTATTCCCTCTTCCTCACCCATTTACATTTGATTCCTTTCCTATATTTTCATTTGGTTCACCTTTCTTATTTCGTTTCCTCTCATACCTTTTAATGATTGGGGGCCTATAAAAAAGATAGTCCACTAATACTAAAAAGTTAAGTAGCAACGTAATACTTATCTGTAATAGATGGTCACTACAATGACTCATGTAGAGCTTAACTCACTAACCACCTAGATTCCTCTAAGATGTGAGACTCCCTTTCAAATGTACTTAGGCTCCCTTAGGTTCCCTTTCAAATGCGAACACCCTTCACTGATGAATCTTCGGATACACTAACATGGAGATCTGCTTCTCCAATGCTAAGTTTTAGGCTTCCCCTAAGATTGAGAATCCCTTCTCTAGCAGAAATGGCTTAAGCTCCTCATAAGACCATGATTTACTTCAAAGTGTTGCACTACAACGGATGAAGAACTTGCACGACAGAATAGTAAGCAACAAGCAAGAACACACAATTGCACAACAATGATAGTTGAACAAAACATGTCTTGCTTGATTAACAAAAGCAGTAACCCTAAATGTTCAGCATAAATCTCCTTAAATAATTGAACCCAAGAAAGGAAACAAATTCCCATTTGGAAAAGATAAGTCGCGCCTCAGGAAAAGATCAAAAAGATATTACAGCCAAGAATTTTTAGATAAGGAAAATATTTTGCAGAAAAATAAACTGTTGTCTAAAACAGATGTTAAGACTTTATTTGAGACAAATGCAAAAACCACTGGCTTAGAAAATTATGAAGCCAACTAATCAAATGTTCAACAAACTCCCCCGTTGACTTATAATTTTTTTTAAAAAAAAACAAGGAAGAATAAGAAACAAACAATCATTTAACAACAAGGATAACGGTGTTTGAAATAAGATATTGACAAGAAAAAAGACATAACCAGAAAAAAAAAAAGAAAAAAAGAAAAACAACAAGGTCTTTAAGAACAAACCATCATAACTAAACCAAAAAAGCCAACCAGCAAAGCACCGATTCCATAGAACAAAAAAACAACTGCACAAAACCAACCCAAAAACAACTTCAACACGCAACACCAAACTCTCCCCCTTTCTGATTTAAAAGAAAGAAAAAAAAATCAATTGATTCCCTTGAGAAGTGGAAGCACCACCAGGCCTAGAAATAGCAGAGCGCATCATCTTCAACACATTATCAATCTCAGCTTTTCTTTCCTGAAGCTTCTGTATCAAGGATTCAATATCACAAGAGTCACTAGACAGTAGTTGGAGAATATGACTACCAAAGAAAGACTCAATTAAAGCTTTTCCAGGCCTCACAACATGTTGAGTCAGGGAGGTAGTTGTTGGGGTTGATGCCCTAAACTCTCTTAGGGTCCTGTAATTTGTAAACACCTGTATGAACAAACACTTGTGATGTAATAATATGAGATATTTTCTTCACTGTTGTCTATGAAATATGAGATATTTTATTTGCATTTACCACAAACCAATAAACTAAGATCCCTGGTTGTCATTATAACTTAAGCATGTATGTGGAGACATACAAGTGGATCATGCTTTAAGTGATAACCTAAATGGTTTGTAGTATATGAACATAGGAGGGAAACCTTATCCTAGTGACACTACGGATACGACTCTCTTTGTAGATAGTTACAAGTGTTGTGACATGCTACAAATGGTTTGATCTTGATCATTCATGTAGAGACATGCGAGCGAGGGTGTTCTATACAAAGGAGTTTGTATAAGACCAGACCACAAAGTGTTTAGTCTCGTTATATAACGTCGTTCATGATAGAGACTTCATTTCACTAAGATGACCACAGGTAACATGACCTTAATTCTGAGTGAGTTGGGAACTCCTGCCTATGAGGGCGGTCATTTGATTTGCATGGGTGCAAGTGGCCAAATTGTCAACTCAAACCTATCACTTTGGGGATTCGTCTGATTGGGAAGCTGGGAACTCAACTACATAAGATGGAATTCACTCCTTCCCCGAAGCATAGGTAAGTAGATAGATTGCTCCCTTAAGGGTTGATTCTGAGACTTGAACGATGTAGCGCCACACATCTTCTCATAGCCCAAGAGTTGTCCACTCATAGTAGGACTATGATGTATTGTTCATTAGAGGGATCAATGGTACTTAATGAGTTAGATGTAACTACAGAGGCAAAATGATAAATTGGCCCAACTGTACTTATGAGCATCTGTGAAAGGTTATCATACTGTTGACTGATTATATCCGATGGACACAAAAATATATCTGTAGTGAGAAGAGTGCAACTGTCGGTCTTTAGTGGAGTACCTGACAGTTAACGGATGGTGGATCTCGTTACTAAAGAGTTTAGTCAGCTATTCACATACCATTGGAGCTTTAAGCTATAGGTCCATAAGGTCCCCGTGGTAGCTCAAAGGATTCAAGTTGAGAATCAGTTTTTGGATCAGTTTGAAGTGTTTAAATTTACAAGAGGGAGTTTGATTATATATGATATGATTAAATTGGTTCAATTATATGTGATATAGTTGACATGATGTATGAGATACATTTATTGGAGGAATTTGATATACATATGATTTATATCAAGTAAAGGAGAAAAGAACTATGGTTTAAATGTTACATATGATGTAATATTAAAACTATAGGTTATAAATATAATACGATAAGTTAGTTATTGTATTTATTTATAATTAAAACAATTATGAGATAATTTTTTGTAGTTTCTCTTTAACCGTGTGTGAAAGTGGGTGGTTGTATTAAGTTTTCGTAACTGAAGGATAAAATGAAAAATGTTTTCATTTTGTAAAGGATCGTTTCATTAAGTACACTGCTAATCGTTTAGCTCACGAGAGACTACACGACAGCCTTCAAGTGTTTGTCTAAGCAATCGTGCACACACGCCATTCTCTAAACGATCGTGAAGCTTTGTACTAAACAATTGCGTGGCAAGCAAGATTCACTAAACGGTCAGGTAAACAATTAAACTTGTTTTTCTAAACAATCGTGTACCTGCTGAGATTTACTAAACGATCAAGCACACAAAGTCTATACGATAGATAGTTTACTCTCCCACCTGTTTGGTCGTATAGTGCGATTGTAGTTTCCTCCAACCCTCTACCAAATTTATAACAGAGCCCACACCTCATGGATTCTCACTTCGAGAATAGGTTATTGAGTGGTGGTGTCCAAGAGGTTAATTGTTCATGGAGAAGTTTGTTCATGATTGACCAGACGATTGGGTAGACGATCGTAGAGACAGCGAGAGGTTATTGGTCCAAGTCTTCACAAGAGTGATAAAAAGTTGGAAGAAAGTTATTCAAAGGTATGTCTCTCGTTCCCTTTGTATTTATTATGTTTAAGTGTTAAATGTTTTTTGTAGACGTGGATTAATGGAGTTTCTGGGATGATTGCCTCTGGTTGTTGAATTCTTTTACATATTCAAAGTTAATTGTAAGAGCCCCTATGTTTTTGGACATATTAACTTGCTATCGAGTTTGTAATTTAAAGTGTTTGAGTCAGTTTGAGTTGCTCGTGAAAAAGCTTCATGGCATGGAGATGTGCATTGCTTCGAGGAAGAAGAAGACTAAGCGTTGGTTAAATCGTGTAAACGATGGGGGTAAGCGATCGTAGAGTGTGTGATACTCGGCTGCAAGGTGAACGCGCATGCACTAAACAATCATGTACCTCAACAAGCTTTATCACTTAGTCACTGACTACAAGATCGCGTGGTAAGGGTTACTTAGCGCTTGTTCTTCGATTGTCTAGACGATCATGCCTCACAGCATAGTCGTCGTCTAAACGATTTTTTAGACTTGCGTATTTAAATTTAGTGTGCTAAATGACTGAGTGGCCTTATGCTTCATCGCATTGTAAATGGTACTCGATTGTAGCTAAGAGATCATGGTTACTCGTCCAATTTACTAAACGATCAGGGAAGGCTTCGCCTGGGCAGTTCAAGACCCGATTTTCTTATGAACCGGTTTACTCGATGGTTTTTTGTAATAGATAAAATTTATTTCCATTTTTTTAGGCTAATCATCCCGATCCATTAATTTTGTAAATGTACATGAGATGTATGTTTTATTATATGTCATATAGTATGCCATATAGTAGAAATCCCACCTTAGGTTATGCATTGGTAATGCATCATCTCTATATTGTAAGAGTTATGATATAGTAGTTTGCATGATTTAAATTATTTCAAGAGCATGCTCATGCATCATATAATATAAGAGTTATATTTATGCATGCATTAAGCATATTCATACATCATCTTTATATTATAAGTGTTATAGTATAAGGGTGTATGAAAGCATGTATGCTTACTTCATTACAACTTAGTTCTGAAATGCATAACTAAATGCTTAGTTAACTGTGCGTGAAAGTGGGAGATTGTATTTAGTTCTCGTAACTGAAGGATAAAATAAAAAAAAAAAATTCATTTTGTAAAGGATCGCTTCTTTAAGTACACTGCTAATCGTTTAGCTCACGAGAGACTACACGATAGACTTCAAGTGTTTGTCTAAACGATCGTGTATACGCGCCATTCACTAGACAATCATGTAGATTTTTACTAAATGATTACATTGCAAGCGAGATTCACTAAACGATCGTGTAAACGATCGAACTTGTTTTTCTAAACGACCGTGTACCTGTTGAGATTTACTAAACGATCAAGCACACAAAGTCTATACGATAGACAGTTCACTCTCCCACTTGCTTGGTCGTATAGTGCGATCGTAGTTTCCTCCAACCCTCTACCAAATTCATAATATAGCCTAAACCACCTGGATTCTCAACCCGAGAATACCAAGATTACTGAGTGGTGGTGTCCGAGAGGTTACTTGTTCGTGGTGAAGTTTGTTTGTGATTGACCAGATGATTGGTAGACGATCATAGAGACAACGAGAGGTTGCTGGTCCAAGTCTTCACAAGAGCGAGAGAAAGTGAGAAGAAAAGTTCTTCAAAGGTATGTCTCTTATTCCTTTTGTATTTATTTATGAAAGCATGCTGTAGTTTATTCTGAAATGCATAACTAGTTTGTATGTTTGTGAATGCTTGTAATTCTATCACAATGAATTTGGATCGATCGTTCTTCCGCTCATAGGTTCTCTTTGATAAGAGTTCCTTCAGTAGTATCAATGTCAGGAACATAGTGTCTCTGCAGAAGCTTGGGTCGAATAACAAATAGACTTGGAGGAGAGCTAGGGTTCTATAGGAGCAATCAGATCAGATTTTTTAAAAAGAAGAATTCCACAAATTGACCTCGAGTAGCAGATGGGCAAACAAAGGGCTTTAGAGCAAATGCATCGCTTAATGTGATTCAATACAAATCCAACAAAGTTGAATGGAGACCTAATATCTATCTGATAGATCAAAGTAGCGAGAGAGACTAAGAGACCAGACTTGTGGGAAGGACACCAATTAGAGATGCCTATCTTGTGCAAGAGTGCATATTTAACACTAAGTACTACTGTAGGAAGTTAACCATCTCTAGGCCAAGAAGACCGAGTACCCTTTATTAATTCAAATACAAGATCCCTTAAAGAAGGACGTTGTTCATGTTGAGATTGGTTTCTTAAATCTCTCTTGTATTCTTATATTTTGTAAACTCTGTATAAGCAAATTGTTATTATTAAAATAATAGTTGTTTTATGAGCATACACTCAATCCAATAGAAAAAGATCTTAGGTTATTTTATGTAATTTAAACATGTATATAGAGACATAAAAGTGGATCATGCTTAAATGATAACCTAAATGATCTGTAGTAGTTGGATAAGACTAGGTACCTCATCCTGGTGACACTATAGATACGCCCTGCTTTGTAGTTGTTACAAGGTATTGTAAAATACTATAAATGATCTGATCTTGATCATTCATGTGGAGACATGTGAGCGGGAGTACATATACAAAGAGTTTGTATAAGACCAGACCATGAAATTAATTGTCTCATTATATAACGCCGTTAATAGTAGAGACTTACATTTTACCAGGATGACCATAGGTGATATGACCTGAATCTTGAATGAGTTGTGAACTCCTGCTTACGAAGGCGGTCATTTGATTTGCATGGATGAGAGTGACTAATTCGTCCACTCAATATGTCTACCATTTTGGAGATTCGTCTGATTGGGGAGCTCGAAACACAACTATACAAAACAAAATTCACTCCTTCCCTGATGTTGGGGTAAATAGATAAATTGCTCCCTTAAAGGCTGATTCAGAGGCTTGAACAATGTGGCGCCATACCTTCTCTTGGCCCGATAGGGGTTTAGACATAGTTGGACTATGACTTATTGTTTATTAGAGGGATCAGTGGTACTTATGGAGTTAGATGTAACTATAGGGGCAAAACGGTAATTTCGGTCCAGCTGTACTTACGAGTAATTTGTGAAAGGTCATCGAACTGTAGTGTGAAGAGTGCACCTGTTGGTTTTTAGTGGAGCAACCGGCAGTTAATGGATGTTGGATAATTTAATTAAAAGAGTTTAATTAATAATCCAAGTACCATTGGAACTTCAATCTACAAGTCCATAAGGTCCCCTCTGTTGCTCAACAAGGATAATTGAGAATTAATTTTGGATTAATTTGAATTGTTTAAATTAATTGAGAAAATTAATTATATATGATATAATTAATTTAAATTAATTATATGTGATATAATTAATATAATGTATTTGATACATTATAATATAAAGTTTATTTTGAGAGGAATTAAATATTTGAATATGATTCAAATACTAATTATATGGTTGAGATTTATATAATTATTTTTTAATATGAATTTGATTTATATTAAATGTCATAAATAATTTTGAGAATTCAAACTATAGGTTATATTGTATTTGACACAATATAAAAACTATAGGTTATATGTTATATAGGTATAACATATACGTTGGATTATATGTCCTAAAACTCCTAGTTTGTAAATAGTAAATGATGCGTTATTTTATGATGTGGAATTATGGATGAAATGCAATGATGAAAATGCGTTGAGCACTCAAGTTTTCTCAGTGGAATCCAAGTGTAAACCCCACTGAGTTTCTTGGTAAGTCCAGGGTCGAACTCAGGGACTTGGAAAAACAATATGCGGTGGTAATTTTTCAGAAGACTTTGTCGTAACCAAATAAATCAAGTAGTTGTTGAGAATGTTGTTTACGACAATAAAAATAAACAAATGCAGCGGAGTTTCGAAAAGAGTTGATAAAACAGAAGATGCGATGAGTATGTGGTGAACGGGTTGAGAAGGGTTTCGGCTAACACTTCCTAGGATGCATTCATGCTATGCCATCATGCAACACACATACAATAGTAAACCATCTCTCGATGCGAATGCTACGGCTTCTAATATTAGAACGCATGCGATATATGCGATAAGTCTATAGGATCTACACATAAGACTCTATGCTTATTTATGCGATGACAAGATGAAACACACACAAATAGGGCGACCACATAATATCATACCTATCTCTAGGGTGCATGCGATGCAAGTTGACAAACAGAGCTTATCTCCAAGTCCCTATCACTTGTTTATGAAGATCTAATAATGCTCTCTCGAGTCTAGATTCTAACCTACTCTCTCAAGTCTCAGGTTCTTTCTTTAGACTCTCTCTCGAGTAGCTCTAAATGGGTGTTGGACACAATATAAAACAAGATAATCGCATGCGATGAAGATTCTAGGTCATGTTAGCTTAGTTCTTCTTAACCCATTCGATAAGTTTAGCTACTCATGCGTGCTAAGAGAGTGAACAAATGTAGAATAAGAACTTCCATTGTATAAATGTAAAGTTGAAATACAGAATCACAATGCAAGAAGAGAATAAAGAGCCTGGTAGCAATCTCTTGCTTCCCAGGCTTTTACACTGTCTTTTCTACTCTTGTACAAAAGATAGTCTCACTCTCGCGAGAGTCGACCCGCTCTCTGCTTTCTATTCCTCCAGGTTCTCTCTCGAGTTGTCCTGAGCGATCTTCTAGCGTCTCGGCTCTTCTCTTGCTCCGCCTGAAAGTAAAAAGGAAATTATGGACAAGGCTATTCTAACTATGGAGAAAATTATCTAAATATCTGAACTGCTAAACTCGTGTACTGGTGAACCCCTTTTCTGAAGGATGCCTTCAGTATTTAGAGAGCTTCGGGGTGAAGGGCGGCTTCTTTCTTATGATTGCACAGATGGGATGACTTTAATTCTTTGACTGATGCACCAAATATTTATCACTGAAAAGCTGAGTGTACTTATTATCGTTAGCGGCTTGTCAACTTAATTCGGATTCGACCGTCATCAGCTTTCTGTTCCATCATGATTAATTATATCTTTTACCCAGATGCACCCACCAAGTTGCGCCGGCTCTATGTGGAAATCCTTCTCAAGCAGATGTTTGCAAACAATAATCACCGCAAAGCCTTGCAGTAGTTGCGCTGGCTCACATGTGGAAATCCTTCTTTCTTAAGCAGATGTTTGCAAACAATAATCACCGCAAAGCCTTGCAGTACTACTGGTGTCACACCCTATCCCAGACTACTTTCTTAGCCTGAGAAAGGGCGTGACTTCAGTAGTGTATCCACCAAAGTACCTCTAGAGTTAGTGTATTTAGACCTTTGCGGTTTGATGAATGTAAGAGCCAGGGGAGGTTATGAATATTTCATTACTTTCAATGATGATTATTCTAGACATGGGTGTGTTTATTTAATGCAACAGATCTGAGTCTTTTGAAAAGTTCAAAGAATTCAAGGTTGAAGTTGAAAGCGCATTAAATAGAACAATTAAAACACTTCGATATGATCGAAGTGGGAAGTTTTTGGATTCATCTTTTCAGAACTATTTGATAGAACATGGAATAGTTTCCCAACTCTCAACACCTGGTACACCTCAACAGAATAGTGTATCAAAGAGGAGAAATCAAATCTTGTTGGACATGATTCGGTCTATGATGAGTTACGCTTCCTAACCTGACTCGTTTTGAGGTTATGTAGTGGAGACTGTAACTTATATCCTGAACTGTGTTCCCTCCAAGAGTGTTGCCAGAACACCTTTGGAGTTATGGAATGGTCATAAAACTATTTTACGTTATTTCAGAATCTAAGGTTTCCCAGCACACGTGTTTGAGGCTAATCCTAAGAAATTGGAATCACGTTCAAGATTGTACCTATTTGTAGGCTACCCCAAGGGAACGAGAGGTGGTTATTGCTATGATCCTAAAGAAAACAAAGTATTTGTATCGACAAATGCTACTTTTCTTAAAGAGGATCATATAAGGGAACACTGACCTAGAAGTAAAATCGTGTTGAATGAACTTTCCAAAGAAACTAGTGAATCTTCATCAAGAGTTTTTGAAGAGCCTATTGCCTCAACAAGAGTTTTTGAAATAGGTTCATCTAGTAGGTCAAATCCACCTCAAGTGTTGAGGGCACCTCAACGTAGTGGGAGGGTTGCGAACCCACCTATTAGCTATATGGGTTTAACTAAAATCCTAGCTATGGTAGCTGATGGCGAGGTTGAGGATCCATTGTCTTATAAGAAGGCAATGAAGGATGTTGATAGAGATGAATGGATCAAAGCCATGGATCTCAAATGGAGTCTATGTACTTCAATTCAGTTCGGGATCTTATAGATCAACCTGATGGGGTTAAACTTATAGGTTGTAAATGGATCTACAAGACGAAATGGGAGTGCTGATGGGAAGGTGCAAACCTTCAAGGCTAGACTGGTGGCAAAGGGTTATATCCAAGTAGAGGGAGTCGACTATGAGGAGGCTTTCTCGCCTATTGCCATGCTAAATTCTATCCGGATCCTCCTATTCATTGCCTCCTATTATGACTATAAGATATAATGAATGGATGTCAATACTGCATTTCTGAATGGTATTCCCGAGGAGACCATTTATATGGTGCAACCTGAGGGATTCATAGTCCAAGGTCAAGAGTAAAAGGTTTGAAAGCTTAATCGGTCTATTTATGGATTGAAATAGGCATCTCGATCTTGGAATATAAGGTTTGATACCATGATCAAATCTTATGGCTTTGATCAGAACGTTGATGAGCCTTGTGTATATAAGAAGATCATCAACAGTTCAGTAGTTTTCCTAGTGTCGTATGTAGATGATATCCTACTCATTGAGAATGATGTAGGCTTATTGACTACAATTAAGAACTGGCTAGTGACCCAATTCCAAATGAAAGATTTGGGAGAGGCTCAGTTTGTTCTGGGTATTCAAATCTTTTGAGATCGAAAGAACAAAATACTAATGTTGTCTCAGGCATCATATATTGACAAGATATTGATCAAATATTTGATGCAGAACTCCAAGAGGGGCCTATTGCCTTCCAGACACGGAGTTACTTTGTCTAAGGAATAGTGTCGTAAAATACCTCAAGAGGTTGAGGATATGGGACGGGTCCTCTATGCATCTGTCGTGGGCAGTTTGATATATGTGATGTTATGTACTAGACCTGACATCTGCTATACGGTAGGGATAATCAGTAGATATAAATCTAATCTAGGATTAGGTCACTGGCAGTCGTTAGGAACATCCTCAAGTATCTACGGAGAACGAGGGACTACATGCTTGTGTATGGTTATAAAGATTTGGATATATGGACTCTGATTTTCAGACTGATAGGGATTCTCAGAAATCCACATCAGGATCAGTGTTCACTCTTAGTGGAGGGGTTGTAGTATGGCGATGCACCAACCAGGGGTGTATCGTGGACTCCACCATGGAGGCTGAGAATGTAGCGGCTTGTGAAGCTGCTAAAGAGGTTGTTTGCCCCAGAAAATTTCTGACTGATCTGGAAGTTGTTCTAGACATATCAAAACCCATCACACTTTATTGTGATAATAGTGGTGTTGTGGCTAATTCCCGTGAGCCTAGTCATAAGCACGACTCATCTCATCTGAGAGATTGTGCATCGAGGAGATGTGATTGTCACGAAGATAGCTTTGGAGCACAACGTTACTGATCCCTTTACGAAGGCCCTCATGGCTACAGCGTTTGAGGGTCACCTACAGAGTATGGGTCTATGGGACAAACCACAGCTGGACTAGGGCAAGTGGGAGATCTTGTACTAGGTGTATTATGCCCTAGTTTATTATTTTTTGTACTTGTATTTTATTATCTTGTACAACCTACTAGCTTTTGGACAAGTGAGAAATTGATGGGGTTGATGCCCTAAATCTCGTAGGGTCCTATAGTTTGTAAACCATGTATGAACAAATTTGTATGTGATTAATAATATTTGATATTTTATTCACATTGTCTAGGAATGTAAAATTTTGATTGCATTAACCACAAACCAATAAACTAACATCCGAGATTATCATTGTAACTTAAACATATATGTGGAGACATATAGGTGGATCATGTTTAAGTGATAATCTAAATGGTCTGTAGTAGATGGATAAGGCTGGGTACCTCATCCTAGTGACACTACAAGTATGACCCGCTTTGTAGATGTTACAAATGTTGTAAAGTGCTATAAATGATCTGATCCTGATCATTCATATATTAGACATACGAGCGGGGATATACTATACAAAGAAGTTTGTATAAGACCGGACCATGAAATGTTTAGTCTCATTATATAACACCATTCATAATAGAGACTTTCATTTCACTAGGTTGACCATAGGTAACATGACCTCCTGCCTATGAGGGCGAACTTTTGATTTGTATGGGTGAGACTGGCCAGATCATCGACTCAACAAGCCTACCATTTTAGGGATTCGTCTGATTGAGGAGTTGGGAACTCAGCTACATAAGATGAAATTCACTCCTTCCCCGAAGCAGGAGTAAGTATATAAATTACTCCCTTAAGAGCTAATTCTAGGTCTTGAACAATGTGGCACCATATCCTCTCTTGGTCCAAGAGAGGTTTAGTCATAGTGGGACTATGATCTATTGTTCATTAAAGGGATCTGTGGTACTTAAGGAGTTAAAGGTAACTACAAGGGTAAAACGGTAATTTGGCCCAACTGTACTTACGAGCAATTTGTGAAGAATCATTGTACTGTTGATTGGTTATATCCAATTGACACATCAATATATTTGTAGTGTGAAGAGTACAGTTGTCGGTCTTTAGTCGGGTGTCCGACAGTAAACGGATGGTGGATAATGTAATTAAAGAGTTTAATTAGTTATTCACGTACCATTGGAGCTTCAAGCTACAGGTCCATAAGATCCCCTTGGTAGCTCAAAAGGATTTAGTTGAGAATCAGTTTTTGGGTTAATTTGAATTGTTCAAAATTAATAAGAGGAAATTTAATTATATATGATATAATTGACATAATATATTTTATACATTATAGTTTAATTGGAGGAATAGATATTTGAATATGATTCAAATATATTTTCTACGAATGAGATTCATAGTTGTTAAATCTAATATAAATATGATTTATATTAAATGCCATAAAATAGAGGAAAATAACTATAGTCTATATTGTATATGATGCAATATTAAAACTATAGGTTATAAATATAATATAGTAAATTGGTTATCATATTTATTTATATTATTTATTATTTTGAATAATAATCATATTTTCTCTCCAACCACTTTAGTGGCTAGTAAGTTGGTTTTTATGGCAAAAGGAATAAAAAGGAAAACAGTTTTCTTCTTCTTCCGAAGAAATCTACACGAAAATAACAGAGCCTATATGATAGAAGCTTTGAACTACACAATTGGAGAATCTTGCCATATGATTGTTCTTCTCCAATCGCCTTCCTCCTTCAAACTCTCAAATCCCTCCTAACCAAAATAGTCAGAGCCCACAACTCTTGGGTTTTCACCCCGAAAATACTGAGGAATTCAAGTGGTGGCGTCTTCTTTTTTTATTCGAATTTTATTGTTGTTCGAGGAGTTCATGACTGTTCAAGAAGTTCGTGATAGTTCGAGGGATTTACGTGAAGAAGTGTTCTTCAAAAATATCATCACTTAATTCCTATTTCTAGTTTAAAAGCATGCTGTAATTTTTTGTTAAAATGCACAATCTATCTGTGTTTACTGTAAATTTATGCTTTCAATGAATTTGGACGATCATGTTCCACTCATGGATCTCTTTGTAAACGAGTTCCTGTATCGCTAACCCTAAATCGGGAAGAAGTGAATTCCATATTGTAAAGCCATGTCCCCTGCTATCTATCCGGTCTTATCCCCAAAATGGGAGGTTTATTGAGTATTGTTGTTGGACTACTCTCACCTATGCAGATCAAAGGATAATTCCAAATAAACAGGAGTTCATAGTTAGCTCAGGATTAAGATTGAGTTATCCTAGGTCATTGAGTTTAAGATAGTAAGTTTTAACAGTAAACAGTTGTTATAAAGAAAAGTGACTATTTCGAGGTCCGGTCTTATGCAAACTCATTGCACAGGATGCTCTCACTCACATATCTCTACATGAATGATTTTTGGATCACATCATTTGTATAGTATACAGAATGTGCCACATCCAATAGTGTCACCAAGATGAGATACCCAATCTCATCCGTATACTTATAGACCATTTTGGCTACATAGTAAAACTTGATCCATTTTTATTGTTACCACATAAAGTTAAAGTATCCATGTTAAAGTCATGGATTCGTTTATTGGATTTTCATAGAAGGATATAATATCAATAGTAATTTATTGAGTAGAAAACCCAACAACATTTTTATTGATAAATATAATATGTTAACAATATTTACAAACAGTAATATGTATTAATTAATTAATTTATGGAGTTATGAATATATCTTTTTTTTATAGTTTTTTAATTACATAGTGCCCCTTATACAATTTTTTTAAAGGTATTTTAATTAAAATGTGGGGTGGGAGAATCGAACCTCAAATCTTGAGGTCGAAAGTATGAACACTATGACAGTTGAGCTACGCTCTTGTTGGCCCCTTATACAAAATTTCTGGTTCCATCACTGTCAACAGTTATTGCTTGTTAGTTTGGCCATTACGATTACAATTTGAGAAATGGCTTCTTTTTGGTTGCCCCTTAATGGCGCTTTCGATGTCCTTGTATTCCAAAGGTTGGGAGGTGGTGAGATAAAGCTCGCCGGTGTTCAGGATGGCCAAGAGGTCAAGTCGAATATATAAAGCAAGTTGGAAGTATTCAAAGAAAAATTTTCTAGACACTTTTATCCTCGTGTAATTTAAAAATACCTCGACTAACCTCATGATACTCTCTTTCTTCAAACTACCCTTTCCTCTCTCTACCTCACGAAATATCCCATCCCACCCTTCCAAAAATCTACCTTTCTCTCTAATAATAATTAATCCTCCCTTTCTTTCTTTTTCTCCCTCTCATTCATCCATTTTCTCTTTTAACCTTCCAACTCCACCTATATCATAATTTTTTTGTATAAATATATCATTTCCTTCTTTTATTCATGCTTGCATCAAAAGCCAATAGGTTATATCATCTTTGTGTTCTCACCTAATCATTCTCCTCTTTTAGTTTCTATTATTATTGTATCTAATTTTGTTATAGATATGCTTGTGTATATTTTTCTCCACTTCTTTATTTTCTTTTCATAGAAATATAAATAAGAGAAACACAAAGTTCAAATATCTCAAACATTTGAGTTAATTTCTTAATTTATTTTCTTCTTCTATCTATTTATAGTCCAACTATGTATTTTTCTTATGGATGTGCTTGTGGTTTTTTTTTTTTTTTATTTAGGGGAACCAAGATTGGAGTCACCCACAACACAACACAATACTTATTCAACCACGACAATAACAGATGTCTTATTAAAAATCATACAAAGGAAAATTGTTTATGGTACTTTTCACTACATTATAAAGAATAAGAAATTGTTTATTGTATATTTTTTGTTTATTATTAGTTTATAATTTTTTCTTCATACAAATTCAAATAATATAAATAAAATGTTTAATATTTTTTAGACACAAATAAAAAAATTAAATATAATAACTTAGACAATAATATATATATATATATATATATATATAGTTCAAGAAATTACTTTCATTTAATTTGACACTCATATTCCACAGTAAATTGGTTCTTAAATATCATAAGTTTAAAAGGAAACTAAAAAAAAAGAATTAAATAAAATATTATATTAAATATGAAAATTTTCAAATATAATTCATGAATATTATCTTTTTAACTTTAATTTTCTTTTATTTCTACAAACACCCTCTCCAATTTTACATTTGTGTCTCCTAATTCAATATTTTTCTCTCTTTTCCATCTAAATTCTTATCTCCCACACTAACTTTTAGTTACATATCATCAACTAAAATTTTCCTCTCTAAAAAAATTATTCAAAAAATTATTGATTTCAAATTTCAATTCTAGAAGGATTTCTCAATTTATTTCAAGAACTAATTTTCAATTAGTTTATTGTAAGTTACAAGTATTAAATTAGGTTACAAATATTATATTGGTTGAGCAAACTATTATATAACTAAAAATAGAATGTCAAAAGTTTTGGAATCTTGATTGTTTTGTAACATTTTCACACTTTATGACTATATAAAAAGTTTGAAATTTTCTTTGTTACAGATATAAAATAACTTATATCTTCTCTTGATTTATATTTCTTCCGTTTTTTCAACTCCGTTATCCTCAAAGTTTATAGTGTGGTAGTTTACAATAGTCTACCACACTAATTTTTTGTATTAATTACAAAGTAATGTTGCCTAGAATTTATATAACATTTTATTTTGATAAACATGTTTTAGTTTTATTTGACACTTAGTGGAGGAAAGTTATTTGATAGGCGACAAAACTAAACTTAATTTGTGAGATAGTAGTTATTCTTTGATCTTAAATTGAAGTGCACCTAGATTTTGTGCACGTGGTTCTTCTTTTTAAAATCTAATTTTAATAGTAATAATATTTTCTTTTTAAAATGAGTATAGTTCTTAAAACATTATATTAAAAATAGATTATTACTAATAAAAAAAAGTTAAAATAAAAAAAATATCTATACATATCTCACAAATTAACTTAATTTTTTCATTCATCAAATATCTCACAAAAAGTAAATTTTAAAAAGAAGGACCACGTTATGCTATACTTATCTCACTCGTTCTCCCAAAAGACACAATCATTCCCTTTTACTAGGTCAGGCCAATATTGTGTTAATTTTGGTATTCTAATTCTATCTAATCTATCGGGGTCCGCCAAAGGAAATGCAAGACGATAGAGGAGTTCGCTCCGCCGCGTAAGATCCTTGAACCTACCACGACCACCATCCACGGCCTATTTTCGTTCTCTTCCCCACCTCGGAAGGTGGATCAAAGAAAGGTAACTTGCCTACCTATTCAAGAGAACAGAGACTCGCTAAAATGGTATTCATTCTCCTTTCGAGGTTATATAATATATTCGACTATGAGGAGATGGGAGTCACTAATCTCTTCCTAGCCTTAGTATTCTGAAATCCTTTTTTCTAGGATCTCATATGACCAATCCACGATTCCCAGCTTTAAGCAAGGGCCAGGAGATTGATAGAAGAACTTGGCCGTGACTAAAAAGGGCTTGTGTTCAACTCCGCGGGTTGGCTGTTTGGCTGGAAGGACTCTTTTGCTTGAAAAGGATTTCATTCCTAGTAATACAAACAGATTGAATGAAATATTTCATTTATTTTATTCTCTAACAACTTTAGTTATAGTCCGCTCTATAAAGTCACTAATAGTTTCTTCTCGCAATGAGACGGAGTACACTGATATCGATGAGAGGTATAGAATTACAGACAGAGTGAGATGTAGAACTTGTACTAGATTGAAAGAATCCCCCCCCCCCCAAAGTATAGTGACTGGTTCCATGTTTCCTCCAAATTTCATCATTTCTAGGTGAAAGTGCCTGCTCATCCATCTTCATTCCAAAGGTGAACATTTCCATTGAGTGACTGTAACAGCTATGGTTTACAGTCAATAGTTCTTAACCAACCCTTTCTTTTAGAGCTTTATAAAGCTTCAAGAGAGAATAGGGAGTAAGGGGGACCTTCACTTTCTAAATATTAAATTAAATTAGTTTAATTAATTATGCAATTTAATAAAATCCAATTTTGAAATTTGCGTTCAAAATTAGCAATTTGATTAAATTGATTTTTTTGGATTTTTTAAAAATTATAAATTATAAAACTTAATTTAGAAAATTGAAATTTGAAAAATCAAGTTTTAATTAAGTTTTATTTAATCAAATTTATATTAATAAATTGGATTAAAAATCATAGTGGATTTTAATCCACCTCTTGCCACTTCAATTTCAATGGAAATCGAAGTTGCATCAACATTTGATAAAAAAATGCATGGTCCAACACTATTAATTGAAGATTTTGGCTTCAATTGGGGAGAGATGCATGTTGTTTTTTAAGCTGAAACTCTGGTGGTTTTTCCCTTTCCAAATCCTCTTCCATCTGAACCCAATTGTCCTCAATTCAGTGTTTCCACCACACAATTCAAGGATGAGGATAGTAGAGAAGATCCTCTTGGTGATCTACTGAAAGATTGAAGACAATTTCGTGGAATTCAGCTGGAATTTGAAGGGTTCTCATCAAAGGTAATATGTTCTTGAAACTCTCATGTGAAAACTAGTTTATATATGTTTTTAAACTCAAATTAAGTATAATTAGAGTGCTTATTGATTCTGATTTCTTACCATGTATGTTAGTATACTCTATCACTAACTATCTTGTGATTTCAGTCAATCGATCTTGGAAACCCGAAACTATTAATTTCAACATGGCATTTTCCTTCTTTAAGCTTGTCACCTCGACCTCAAGCTTTTCATACTTATTCCCAATATCTATCTCAATGTGTGAGGAAGATGTAGCTAAATTGGTTTTTGGGTTCCATCCAACATCTTTAGTGTGGTCTGATTGTTTTCCCGAAACCCGTTTAGAAATAATTTCCTCTGTTGTTGGTTCAACCCCATCTTATGATGATTTTCTAATCTTCTCTTACATTGCCAACTATATTTATAATGGTTTCTGAGGTTATATACTATATATAAGGGTTAATATAAGGATAAAGGAGGGATATCTTATCTTGGCGACACTACGGATACGACCTGCTTTGTAGATGTTACAAGTGTTGTAAAGTGCTACAAATAGTCCGATCCTGACCATTAATGTGGAGACACGTAAGCATGATATCCTATACAAAGAGTTTGTATAAGACTGGACCACGAGATGATTAGTCTCTTTATATAATGCCATTGATAATTGAGACTTACATTTCACTAGGATGACCATAGGTGACATGACCTTAATCCTGAGTGAATTGTGAACTCTTGCTCATGAGGGTGGTCCTTTTATTTGTATAGGTGAGAATGGCCAGATTGCCAACTCAACAAGCCTACCATTTTGGGGATTCGTCTGATTGAGGAGCTGGGAACTTAGCTATACAAGACGAAATTCACTCCTTCCCGAAGTAGGGGTAAGTAGATAAATTGCTCCCTTCAGGGCTGATTCCGAGTCTTAAACATAGTGGTCACACCCTCTCTTCGGAAGAGAGGACTCAGTCATAGTAGGACTATGACTTATTATTCATTAGAACAATCAATGGTATTTAAGGAGTTAGATGTAACTATAGAGGCAAAACGATAAATTGGCTTAGCTATACTTATGAGCGATTTGTGAAGGGTCGTCGCGCTATTGACTTCATCGCGTTGTTGACTGGTTATATCTAATGGACACAGAAATATATCTGTAGTGCGAAAAATGCAACTGTCGGTCTTTAGTGGAGTGACCAACAGTTAACGGATGGTGGATCTCGTGATTAAAGAGTTTAGTCAATTATTCACGTACTGTTGGAGCTTCAAGCTATTGGTCCATAAGGTCCCCTTGGTAGTTCAATGGGTTCAAGTTGAGAATCAGATTTTGGGTTAGTTTGACGTGTTCAAATTAACAAGAGGAAATTTAATTATATGTGATGTAATTAAATTAATTCAATTATATATGATATAATTCAATTAATTCAATTATATGTGATATAATTGATTTGATGTATTAGATACATTAATTGGAGGAATTAATATAAATATGATTTATGTTATATACCATAACATAGAAAAATAACTATAGTTTATATGTTTCATATGATGAAATATTACTATAGGTTATAAATATAATATGATAAGTTGGTTATCATATTTATTTATAATATATTAATTATATGATAATTATTCTTTTTCTTTATTAGCAGATTGAGTGGGAGGTTATTGGAATGGTTATGGTAACTATGAGATAAAAGGAAAAGCGTTTTCCAAAAATCAAATGATCATTTTTGTGTCTTTTGACAAAAGAAAGGACTATCGAGTAAAAATATTTTACTAAACGATAGTGTCTCACAGTCTATACGATCGAGTACCGAGTTTACTCTACAATAGTTACTCGCTTACTCGTTGTTACATGGTCGATTAGCAAAGCCAATACGACAGGCTTCTTCTTTCTAAACGATAGAGTATCTTATATATGCAATAGATTTCATCCATCTCCCATTTACTCGATCGTTTACCTTCTCCTTTCCTCTATCCAAAGTCACACAGAGCCCACAAATCCTGGATTCTCACACCGAGAATACCAAGGTAACTCTTGTGGTGGAGCTCTTATTCGGTTTGAGGGTCGAGGATTGAGTTGAACTCGATAGTGATCGAGGATTCTTTAGTTCGGTTGTTTGCGCTCGAGGATCGTTACGTTCGAGTATTTCTTTGGACGCGTTGGAGTTCGATCAAGAGATACTTGAAGAAAAGTTCTTCGAAGGTTTGCATACTCTATCCCTTGTTCATTCTTTTAAGAAGCATGCTTGTAATTTACTGTATATGCATAATCTATTCTCGTTGGACTATAATTGTTTACGTTCTTTCTCAATGGGATTTGGAGCGATCCGCTTCCGCTCATTAGATCTCTATGTTTAGATATCCTTTAATTGGTATCAGAGTCAGGTTGTTCTGATTTCAAAATTTCATTGTTGTATTAAACTTTAATTTACAGTCGTGGTGGGTTTTAACTGTGTTCTACAATGAGTTTAAGAGTTAAATGTGTTTGTGGATGGTTTGATGGATGTTTCAGGATGATTTCCTCTGTTTTAAAGCTTTCTTTACATTTTAAAGTGAATTTGTAAGGGCCCCTGCATTTTTGGGCATAATTAACTTGCTATCGAGTCTGTATTCAAAGTGTTTGAAGAGTCTTGAGTTGTTCGTGATGAAGTTTCAAAGACGCATGGAGATGTTGTTCTCATCAGGGAAGAAGAAGACCAAGCATTGGTCATGTCGTATAGCCCAGGCTAAACGATTGTTTAGATTTTGCTAAACAATCGAGTAGAAGAGTTCTAACTCAATCATGTAGCATTTACTAAATGATCGTATGATTGATGCTAAACGAACGAGTACAGTGTTTACTCGATCGGTTTGCGTTGGCTACTCGATCGTGTAAACGATGGGGGTAAACTATCGCTGAGTATATGATACTCGTTGCATAGTAGGCGCACACACTAAACGATCAAGTAGGTCAACATGCTTCATCGTATAGTCACTGGCTACTCGATCACTTGGTATGTGATACTCGTCGCTTGCTCCTCGATCGTCTAGACGATCATGCTTCATCGCATAGTTTTCGTCTACTCCATCGTCTAGGCATGCGTTTAAACTCAGTGCGCTGCACAATCGAGTGGCCTTCATGCTTCATCACATAGCCCAAGATACTCGATCGTTGCTACACAATCGTGGTTACTCGACCAATATTACTCGATGATCACAAGGAAAAGCTACAGTGGAACGAGGATTCATTTGGGTGGTTCAAGACCTGGCTCGCTTGTTTGAACCGGTTGACTTGATGGTTGAATGTAACAGTGTTTCAGATTTTGAGGCATATTATCCTAATCCATCATTTTTTTAATGTACATGAGATGTATGTTTGTTTATATGCCATAATGAGTGATATATAGATTCAAAACCCACCTTAGGTTATGCATTTATTCATCCATCATATATTATAAGTGCAATAATATAGTTGATTGCATGATTAAATTACATTAAAGCATGCTCATGCATCATATAATATAATATAATATAATATAAGAGTTATATTTATGCATGCATTAAGCATATTCATGCATCATCTTTAAATTATAAATATTATAGTATAAGAGTGTATGAGAGCATGTATGCTTGGTTCATTACTTTATTATATAAGAGCTATATAAAAGTAGTAATGAATGAATAATGGAGCATGACACTTAAGTTTATTTATAAAAGTTATAAATGCCTTGAGAATGTGTTGCTTCGCATTTTGGTTGATTTTAATTATTTCATTTTTTATAAGAGTTATAATTAATTAAATTAGAATTAAAATCACTAATCAAGAGTTGCATGCAAAATTAGGTGAGATCATGTTTTAAAAGGGTTTTAAAATTTGATTGAGATAGACCTAAGTTCATGGTTCTAATGATATTAGAAACCTAAGTTTAATCTTTTAAATTGGTTTAATAGGATTAAATTAATTTCCATAAAAGATTAAATTTATAATAAATCTATCTATAAGGGACTTTTTGTCTAAGTTGGGTTCTGGCTAAGCTGGGGTATTTAAGTTGACGGAAACGGAACACCCCTACCTAGGAACCTACCTAAAAAGGTGAATTAGATAGATTTGCAACAAGCATGCAACAGTTGATTAGAGTTCGTTAAAGTGTTTAATGAATGTTGATAAAAATTTATTCAACTTTCCAAAGTAAGAGTTACTTTTGGGCAAACCTAAACAATCACTTAGTTAAAATAATTAGTCATGTTTTTTCTAAGTAAACTAGACCCTAGATTCTTAAAATACTCAATGGGAGGAAAAGATATATATGATATGTTAATTCCACTCACGTTTCTCCCTGAATGTTCATGTCGTGAGATTCATGCTTGGCCTCGTGGCGCCCTGGGAGCGTCCTCCTTCGGATGGTGTTTGCATGGGTCAATATCAAGGTGAACGGAGAGATATTTATAGTAAGTGGGTGAAGGATGTATGTCAACATGTCCTGCGGTCTCTTTCATTGGTTTGCACCATGAGATCTTCTTGCACGGCCTCGTGGCGCCCTGGGAGCGTCCCTCTTCGGATGGTTTATGCAGTTGGTCAATATCAAGGTGAACTCCAGAAATGGATAGGGTTGCTTTAGTTTTTGCCCCAATCGGATTTTCTCCCTTCGGATTGGCTACTTGGAGCGGAACTCTAGGATCTAAAATGAAGGGTCACACTTATTGGAAATTGTTAAGCAAGTTAATGATTTCTTGACCAAATCAATGATGCCTAGTCTTATAGGAACAAGAGTTGTTCTAGTGTAATGATTGGTTGAGAGTGTCTCAATTCAGATGAGGGATAAATTGACTACTCTTTGGTGGCTTTTGTCCTAAAACACTGAAGCATCATTGCAAAACTAGATGTCACATGGGATTCATTTAGATTTTGCTAAACTATATTGGATTTGTTTTAAAGAGTATTTTCTAAAATCTAATGTAGATCAATATGTTTTTTTTTTTCAGCAACATGTCATTGTATGATTTTCTGTTAGTTTCCTTTTCTAATTTGATCGATTACATACATTGGAAAAAATCTATTAAAACGTATTTCGTGGTAAACGATCTTGAGTTTGTCATGTTTGAGGAGTGTCCTCAAGTCCCAAACCCTGATGCATCGCGAAATGTTCGTAATGCATATGAGGTATGGATGAAGACTAATTCGATGGCTCGACTTCACATTTTGGCTAGCATACCTGATGCATTGGTCAAAAGGGTCGAGAACATAGTCATTGCATGTCAGATCATGGACTCATTACAAGAATTATTTCAACGTCAGTTCTCACTTTTTGAGCAAAATGGGATTGATGAAGAAATCAGTAGTATCAGTTCCAAAGATAATCTCCAATCTTTCTTGAATGTCAAGGGACTAAAAGAAAAAGCAATTGTTGCTGAGTGGCCGAGGGTGTGCTATGCAAGGAACGGGCGATGCTAGGCAATGCGTGGCTTGAGGCATTGGCATGGGCACTAAGCCGGTTGTTGGACGATAGCTAAGAACTTGGCATGCATTGATGGGGTTGTCATGCGTTGAAGATTGCTAAAGGCAAGGGCTTGCATTAATGGCCAAGGGAAAATAATCAGCTTAAACCACCGTTTAAAGTAGCCAGTTGGCTTGATTTGGTGAGTTATTCCTGTTAGGGTTGATGCCTTAAATCTCATAGAGTCCTATAGTTTGTAATTATATTGTACAAACTTATTATTTATTTAATAGAATATATGATGTTTTATTTCAAAATTACTTGCATTAACCACAAATCAATAAACTAACATCCAAGGTTATCTTGTAGCTTAAACATGTATTAGAGACATACGGGTGGATCATGTTTAAGTGATAACCTAAATGGTTTATAGTAGATAAATAAGGCTGGATACCTTATCTTGGTGACATTACGAGTATGACCTGCTTTATAGGTGTTACAATTGTTGTAAAATACTACAAATGATCTAATCCTAATCATTCATGTGGAGACATGGGAGCAGGGATATTCTATACAAGGGAGTTTATATAAGACCGGACTACAAAATGTTTAGTCTCATTATATAACGTCGTTCATTATAGAGACTTACATTTCACCAGGATAACCATAGGTAACATGACCTAAATCCTGTGTAAGTTGTGAACTTCTGCCTCTGAGGGTGGCCCTTTGATTTGTATGGGTGAGAGTCGTCAGATCGTCGACTCAATAAGCCTATCATTTTGGGGATTCGTCTGATTGGGGAGCTAAGAACACAAACTACACAAGAAGGAATTCACTCATTCCCCGAGATCGGGGCAAGTAGATAAATTACTCCCTTAAGGGCTGATTCTGGACTTGAACAATGTGGCGTCAAACCCTTTCCTGGCCTAAGAGGGGTTTAGTTATAGTTGAACTATGATCTATTGTTCATTAGAGGAATCAGTGGTACTTAAGAATTTAGAGGTAACTATAGGGGCAAAATGGTAATTTAAATCTAGTTGTACTTGTGAGCAATATGTGAAGGGTCATCGTACTGTTGATTGGTTATATCCAATAGACATAGAAATATATCTATAGTGTGAAGAGTGCAGCTATCGGTCTTTAGTGGAATGCTCGACAGTTAACGAATGGTGAATAATTTTATTAAAGAGTTTAATTAATTATTCACGTACCGTTGGAGCTTCAAGCTACAGGTCCATGAGATCCCCTTAGTAACTCAAAAGAACTAAATGAGAATCAGTTTTTGGATTAATTTAAATTGTTCAAATTAATTGAGGGAATTGATTATATATGATATAATTAAGTTATTAAGTTATTTTAATTATATGTGATATAATCATTATAATGTAGTTGATACATTATATTATTTATGAGAGGAAGCAAATATTTGAATATGATTCAAATGTTGATTATATGAATGAGATTCATATTTATTAAATTTAATATAAATGTGATTTATATTAAATATCATATGTGAGAGAAAAGAAACTATAGGTTATATCGTACGTGAAACAATATTAAAACTATAGGTTATATGTTATATTTGATATAGCATATAGTTTAATATATATATTATATGATAAGTTAATTATCATATATATATATATATTAAATGATAATTTAAATAAATTAATTTTATTAATTTTTATTTTTAAAATTAATTTAAATTAAAAGACTCCCTCCCTTTTTTTCTCTCCACCCACATAAGTGGATGGTTTTTGGATTTTGATTATCTTTAACTTGTGAGAGAAAAGAGATAGGATTGGAACATTATTTTTATAGAGAAAGGTTCTCTAAATTCCTCTCCTCTTTCTTCATCTAAAACTCTCACTCTCCTCCTTTCTCTCAATCCAAAATAGCCAGAGTCCACCACTCCTGGGTTCTTTACCTAAGAATACCAAGGTCTCCAATTGGTGGTATCCCAATTGGCCATTTTGACTTGTTCGTGATTTGCAGATCGAGGAATTTCTTGAATTTCTTGAAGAATGTCTTCAAAGGTAAAGTTTCATGAAACCCTAAACTTTTTGTTGTTGAGCATGTTGTAGTTAGATTTATAATTACATTATCTGTTTGTTTATTCTGTAAAATTTCTTTATTTATAAAAATGGGATTTGGGACGAACCCGCTGCCGCTCAAGGGTTCTACAATATGGGATCCTTCAAATCCCACTTAGTGGGCAAAGTGGCAGCTTAATAATCAAAGTATGTCATAGATTTATAATAAATAGAAGAGCTGACTTCAGAAAGATGGTTTGAGCAATCTACTCGTGCTAATAGAGTTATTCCAAAGCCCTCTAAAAGATGAGTGAGTCTAGTTGTTGGGGGACTGCCAGAAGGAAATCTCAAAGGAATCGAGCTGAAGATTGAAGAATTTGCAGGAAGGTCGAGTTCTTGGGTAAGTTTGCGCCAGTGTTAAGATTTAAAGTTTTTGGCCAAACCACGAAGAATATTGAGCTCAAATTTTAAGATAATCTCTTTAAGATAATTTTGAACAAGTTTGTAGATGGAAATTTCGAAAATATCTAAAAAATAAGTTATTTATATTATAAGCTGAATCTAGAAATTTTGAACAAGCAGGCAGCTGCTTGGGATGAATAAGCAGGCAGCTTGATGGTCTGCATATGTGCACGGGGCAAGATGAACGACAACCTATGTGAGGTTAAGCGTGAAGCTATGTAGGCGATCATAAGGGGCTTGGATGCCTAAGGACAAGGCTGGGCATTGGTATGCAACTTGTGGAATGCCTAGAACATGCAATGGACACTTGATGGTGGGCGATGGTGAGGTGTGCTGCCGCCTAGCCAAGCTTAACTTCTAAGAATTTTTCTAAGTGTTCAATGCATGGTGAGGTATGCGTTGGAAAGTAAAGACTAAATAATCAAGGGAACATGAGCTAAATTATGTAAGATACTCTCAACAAGGAGACCATTGCTAGTAGCTAAAATATGTTGTTATGTCCACAGGGTTGACACCAACAGGAGAAGCTTATCAACCCTAGAAGAAGTGCCAAAGCTGTGAATGACTATAAATGTTTTGAATATTTTAGCTAAAAGTTTATTCTCATGCTAGCTTATTCTAAAGTAAGTTTTCCAAGCAAACCAAGTCTAGAAAATATGATAACGCATGCTAGTTTTTAAAAGAGAGAGTTTTTAAAATATGTTTAAAGTAGTTATATGAAGCATGCGTTAGTAGTTATGTTCTATGACACATGTTTTCAGTAAGCCTTTCTTTGAAAGTATTTTATTATAATGTATGAACGACTCAATACTGAAGTACTAGGAAAAGCTATCTGAGCTTAGTTTTAGTTATGATTTTTAACGTCAGGATCCAGGTTAGCTATATGTGCATGTATGACAAGTGTAAAAGTTTAGGATAGAGGACTGAGCAAAAGGGTCTCTCCCTCACATGAAGATCAATTGTAAGGTGATGGCAAAAGGGTTCACACCTTAGCCTAGGTTATGGTTGGGAGTTGAGCAAAAAGGCCTCTTTCTCAACTAAGGATTTGTTTATACATGTTTCCAGATAAGATATTTTTAAAAGGTTTTATATAAAGCCCAGGTTTATGGTTGGAAATTTAACAAAAAGGATTCTCTCTGTTTTCAAAATTATTATGTTTTTAAGTTATACATACATCTTTGCTTGGCCAGTATTTAGTTATTAGTTCCTAATTTAAGTTGAGATTTATGTTTGATTTAAGTCACTCACTGGGCTAGTAGCTCACCCATTTTTAAATGTTTTTCTTTTCAGGTAACGGTCATCTCTCCAGAGGTTAACTACGTTGCTGCTCTTCCACTTAAAGTTTAGTTGAAGGAAACTTATGTGGTTACTCTGTAAATATTTGTACAAATGTGTTGCATACTAGGGACTAGTTCTGAGTGTGTGGGACCTACTAAATCTTGCTGCTGTATGTACATATTATAAGTTGCTATATATGGTACCCTAAGGTTGTCTTAATGTTCGAAGTTCTGTTAGTTCTTGAATATTATTTATGACGTTCAGGGTTCCTAAACAAGTCAGCTAGGCAGTAAGTTCCACACAAGGGTTGGTAACTGTTGTCGTCACACTCTCTTTTAGGTTAAGAGGGTAATTTGGGAGAGGGTGTAACATAAATGGTATGTAGTAGATGGAAAAGGCTGAATACCTTATCTTTGTGATACTACAAATATGGCCCACTTTATAGATGTTATCATTATTGTAAAGTATTACAAATTATCTGATCCTCATTCATGTGGAGACATGTGAGCGGGGATATTCTATATAAAGGAGTTTGTATAAGACCGGACCATGAAATGTTTAGTTTCATTATATAACGTCATTCATAATAGAGACTTATATTGCACCAGGATGACCATGGGAACATGACCAGAATACTAAGTGAGTTGTGAACTCCTGCCCATGAGGGTGGTCCTTTGATTTGTATAGGTGAGAGTGACCAGATCGTCGACTCAATAAGTCTACCATTTTGGGGATTCATCTGATTGGGGAGCTGGGAACACAGTTTCACAAGAAGAAAGTCAATCTTTTCCCAATGTTGGGACAATTAAATATATTACTCCGTTAAGGGTTGATTATGGGGCTTGAACAATGTGACACCACACCCTCTCCTAGCCCGAGTAGGGTTTGGTCATAGTTGGACTGATTTATTGTTTGTTAGAGGGATTGGTAGTACTTAAGGAGTTAGATGTAACTACATGGGAAAAACGGTAATTTTGGCCTAGCTGTACTTACGAGCAATTTGTGAAGGGTCATCATATTGCTGACTGGTTATATCCAATGGACACAGAAATACATTTGTAGTGCGAAGAGCGCAGTTGTTGGTATTTAGTGGAGTGTTTGACAATTAACGGATGGTGAATAATTTAATTAAAGAGTTTAATTAAGTATTCATGTACCGTTGGAGCTTCAAACTGTAGATCCATGAGGTCCCCTCAGTAGCTCAATGGGAATAAATGAGAATTAGTTTTTGGATTAATTTGAATTGTTCAAATTAATTGAGGAAATTAATTATATATGAAATAATTACTATAATGTATTTGATACATTATAATATTAATTATTTATAAGAGAAAATAAATGTTTCAATATGATTCAAATATTAATTATATGAATTGGATACATATTGTTAAATTTTATATAAATGTGATTTATATTAAATTTCATTGATGAGAGAAAAGAAACTATAGGTTATATTTGTATTTGATACAATATATAAACTATAGGTTATATGTTATATTTGATATAAGATATAGATTAATATATATATTATATGATAAAATGTTTATCATATACATATATATATATATATATATATATATTAAATTGTCTATTAAAATAAATTAAGTTCTTTAATTTATTTTATTTTATTTAATTAATTTTGAATTAATTAATGGGAGGGAGTTGTAACTCCGTCCCCCTCTTTTCTCTCCTATTGATGTGAATGATGGGGTGGTTGAGTCTTCTTCCTGCGAATAGAAAGTGAGAAGACAATAGATTTTTTTTTTTGTGATTTTGTTTCAAAGAAATTCTATCCTTCTCATCTCTCTCTCAATCAATTTTATTCCCTCACAAAATCCAAAGTAGCCAGAGCTCACATCTACGGGGTTCTCTGCCTGAGAACACTGAGATTTCCTTGTGTTGGTGGCCAATTGGCCTTACAATTTGTACGTGTTTCTCACATAAAAGAGGAAACGTGAAGATTTTGGATTCTTCAATGGTAAGTCTTCTCCTTCCATTTTTCTCAATAATTTCTTATGCATGTTGTATTGTCTTCTTAAATGCATAATTGTTGTTCTGTAAAATATTGAAAATTGGGACGATCCGCTTCCGCTGCGGACCCTTCAAAGGATCCTTCAATAAGGTCCATATTCAAAATTTCAAAAAGCGCTTGGGAGAGTGGATATAGGTCGAGTTTGACCAAACCACTATAAAAATTTCGATGTTAATTTCTCTACCCCTATACTACTTTAATTTTGTAATTATTGTATTATTATAGTTTATTATATGAAATTAATTGCAATATTTGTTCTTGAAATTTATTATTCATTTTTGTTATTTAATTGATAGTTCTTAAATTTCTATATTAATTATCAATCTTGTTATTAAAATTAAATAGGGTGCTTAAAAGTGTGATTTTTAATTTTTCTTATTATTTTGGATTGGATTTATTTGCATATAATTTTGTTTAAATTACTAATTAAAAAATTTATATTGAATTGTTTTATTGGGTCCACATTAGTAAAAAAAAAAAAAACTTTAATTAGTTTTAATAAATCCTATTTACCCGTCCAATGTTTGTCATATCAATCCTACATACATACATATACATATATATATATCCAGATACATGCCCATTCAGATTCGTGAAGGGAACAATAAGATAAAAAATTTACCGCTTGGGCTAAATTTTAAGCCCATAGACTAATAAGCCCATTTTATAATAAAATAAAAACAAAAACCCTAAAATTATTCCTTCAACCTCTTCAATTTTCTTCTCTTCTTGCTCTTGTCTTAGTCTTCGTCTTCAACGAGTTGCAAACATGCCTCAGCTTGTCTCAGCTTGTTTTCAACAATGCCTCAACTCAAAGTTCTTCTGTCTACTAGTCAGTTTCAATCTCCAAGCTCTCTATTTTTTTTTTTTTTTATCTCCTTTGAAATTTCGATTTCCATTTCCTTTAATTTTATGTTTTTAACCGTAGTTAGGTAATATCAATCTCCAAGCTCTTATTTTCTTATTTTTTTCTCTTTCAATCTTCTTTACAATTTTCATTTCCTTTAATTCTTGGTTTTTAACCGTAGTTTGGTAATATCAAATATAGCATCTTCATCGAGCTAAAGTCAATCATCAAATCATTTCATAAACTCATCCTCCTCTATTGTTGAAGAAAATATATATATTAAAAATTATGTGTTCTTAGATGGATCCATATCTTAATTTTTAAAAATCTCCACGCTTCATAGGATTGAGAAGGAAAAAGTGACGGACACGCTAGGGTTTATTCTCATTAATTATTTTAATATAAATATATAATAAATTGTAGAAAAAAAGAAGATGAACGGTATTGTTTTTTCTTCTTCTTTAAGTTTTTTTTTATTCCTTCTAAATATTCCAACAATATCCTTTCAGAAAAAAATCTCAACAATAAACTTTGTTACTAATTTAAAGTTCACTAAAATTTGGTTGAGCTCCCAACAAAATTAAGATTTTCAATTCATTTTCATGTTTAAAAAAATCTAGAAATTTAAGATCATTTCCTTTAAATTTTAGATGTTTGTAAGTTAATATATTTTTTTTTTATCAAATGATAGATTAATTGATAGTTTTAATTAAAAATTTTATATTTACTAATATAATTTTCTTCAAAATTGTAAGAGCAAAACAGAAAATGTTATACATTTTTTCATTTTTTATAGGTATTCAAACAAGAAATTTTAATTTAAGTGATTTCAAATTAATTTGATTCCAAACATAAATAGAAATTTGAAATCAATTTCTTCATATAAAATCCTAAAATTTGAAATTATTTATGTCAAAATCCTTAAGTGAAACGGAGCATAAGACTCAAATTAACTCAGACGATTTGAGAAGAAAAAAATCTACTTGAATAAAAATTTCTTTGATTTCAATTAGGCTAGACTTCTAAAATTAGAATCTAAAGCTTGGAATTAAAGATTTTAATTAAAAGTCTCCTTTTCCAACCTTTAAATAAATTTAATTTAGCTAGCATGAGGGATGAAACTAAAATTCTAATTCTTATAAATTAGAATCGACCACAGAAAAGTCCAATTAATCAAAAGTTCAGGGACACAAAGTTAAATTAAAAGTCAGATTTTAATCCAAAAAATAGACCAAATATTGTATCGCGGGCTGTTACATACATTTTCAACCCAAAAAATGACTAAATTTAAATATCAAGAGAAAACTTAAAATGAAAAGGTTAGACATATTTAAATAATAATATATTTAATTAAAAGTAATGTATGTGAATTAATAATTTATCACAATCAGGGTTCCTAAACTCTAATTGAACTAGTATATAAAGAGACCTTAGGGCTATGGTCCCCGATAAGGTCTTTGGTCCTCGATATATCAAAACAATAAGCACTCCATCTTTCTTGAATCTCATATAGAGAAATCTCACTAAGGGCATTCAGAGTTTTAGTTGAAAGATCCCACTAAGGGCATTCAGAGTTTGAAAGATCCCATTAAGAGCATTCAGAGTTTTGGTTGAAGAAGACCATAGTCATCCATCATCATCTTGAAGCTATCATATTCTTGACAATTTAACATGAATGATCCTAGGGTTTATCTATTCAATATAGATATAAAGAATTTATGCTAACAAGTGGTATCAGAGCATGAATTTCATGTTGGATGGTTAGTTTATGCATTTTCCATTGGCATTGTTGATTAAATTTTGGTTTCGATAAATAATTTAAAGAATTTTAAAAAAAAAAATGGTCGGCTTACTATAGCAGCATTGTAAACTCATCGACGATAGGATGGAAATCTCGGCGGTCAATTTTTTCTTTGGCAATATGTGTTCTTGCAACCCGTATTCTTGTTTATGGTATTTGGCATACCCATCACCGATTATGAATGATGTGCTAATGGTGGATTAAAGTGATTTTTTTTTTGGTTGATTCTTTTGATTGAACGTGGTTTCTAAAGTTTTTTTTTTAAGAAAAAAAAAAAAGAAGAAAAACTTTAGTTCTATTATTGTCAAAATTAAGGATGTTCAGTTCACCATTCTTGACAAAAGTCCACCAATATGATGAAATCCATTGGAAAAAAGTTAAAGACCGATCGAAGGAGTTAGGTCTTTAGTTGCTACAATTTTACCCATCAAGACTTTCGGTTAAAGACTAACTGGAGTTACCGTTGGGCGAAGGTATCGGTCAATTACCAATTAAAGTCTTGCCTGCAGTTCTTAGTTTTAATTATCAGTTTTTTTTTCTTTAATTCTTAATGGATGACTTTATGAGTTTGGTTTTAAATTTGATTAATAATGCAAAAGTTAATGTTGTCGCTGTTTTTTTTTTTTTTAAATTGAAAAGTTAGGTTAATACTTAATTGATGAATATGAGTTTCAAAAAAACTGAATTGTGATTGATAATTTTAGATACTGGTGGACTGGTTGAATTTAGTGAATTTATTTTTTAATAGTTTGATAATATTGAATTTTTCAACTATTTGGATTAATTGTTGATTGAACTTCTTGTCCGCGTTTCTAAGTTTTATTGATTAATAACTTGGTGAAATTCTTGAAAATGGTTCTTAGTTCTTGATTGATAAGTTTGTGAATTAAAATCTACAATTTGATTGTTTTTGTGATATTCACATGTTTATGTTACTTTAATTGTATTATGTGTATGCAATTATTAAGTGAATTTTGTAAAAGACTATTTGGTGTTCTTCCTCCTTTATTTTTTGTACAATAATATTATTATATTATTGTATCTTATATTTTAGATTGAATTGGTAAAAAATAATATGTTACCAAAGTAGCCTCTATTATCTAGATCGTTTTAATTATGAAATATAAGATGTGCATATTCATGAATTTATGCGGATAATTATCGGCCCAAAGGAAGATAATTATTTGGCCAAATTGTGGGTATGCATGTGGTAATGAGTATGTGGCAATTATAAGGATTGCTCATGTGAAAAGTAGTCGGTCCAAAGAAAGGCTATTTTTTTTTTTTACAGAGTTAATTGTCAGTACTTTGATTACTACATTGAGAGTACCATTTACAGTTGGTGTTTTTTGCCCAAAGGCTGGACATCAATGTTGTGCTAGGTATCTTGTTAAAGGGGCCCACCACATATGTGAAATTATTTTGTTATGTTTTAATTGTGAGCATATGTTTTGTTGTTTATTGTTTCAGTTGGTCTTACTCAAATATCTGGAAATCTAAGTTCAATCCCTAAGTTGAATGGATCGAACTTCAAGATTTGGAAAGAAAGCCTAGAGATACTTCTTGGGTGTATGGATTTGGACCTTGCATTAAGGACCGATAAACCTACTTCTACTAAGGAACAGCCAAATACGGCTAATATAGTGAAGTGGGAACGGTCAAATCGCATGTGTCTGATGATCATTAGGTATTCCATTTCGGAGTCTTTTCGGGGCTCTATCACGGAAAGTGAAAATGCCAATAAGTTCCTTGCTCAAATTGAGAAATATTTTGCTAAAAATGAGAAAGGGGAAGCAAGTAGTCTTTTGACTTCTTTAACTTCTATGAGGTATAAGGGCAATGGAAACATAAGAGAGTACATTATGGAAATGTCCAATCTCGCAGGTAAATTAAAGGCACTTGATATTGAGATAAATGAAAATTTACTCGTACATCTGGTACTTATCTCTCTTCTTACACAATTCACTCAGTTTAAGATAAGCTATAATACTCAGAAGAATAAATGAAGTATTAATGAGCTTATCTCACAATGTGTGCAAGAAGAAGATAGGATTAAGAGAGAAAGGACAGAAAATGCTCATTTGGCAATAGGCTTTCGTGGTAAGAAGAAAAGGAGAATTGTGGATGTTGCAGAAGGGATATCTCAGCAAAATAAAAACAAGAAACAAGCTACTGAAAATCCTTGTTTTTTCTGCAAAAAGAAAGGTCACTTCAAGAAAGATTGTCCCAAGTACGCCAAGTGGCGTGTAAAGAAGGGTAAACTTCTTACTTTGGTTTGTTCTGAAGTTAATTTAGCTTATGTACCTACAGATACTTAATAGGTAGATTCTGGTGCTACTACTCACATAAGTATATCAATGCAGGGTTGCCTGTGGAGCCGGCCGCCAAGTGATGTTGTAAGATTCATCTATGTGGGCGATGGCAAAGCAGTTCCAGTTGAAGCTATTGGAAATTTTAGATTACTTTTAAAAACTGGTTGTTATTTGGATCTAAATGAGATTTTTGTTATACCGTCATTTAGATAGAATTTAGTTTCTATTTCCAGTTTGGACAAATTTGGTTTTTCTTATTCTTTTGGAAATAATAAAGTTAGTCTTTTTCAAGATTCTAAGCTTATTGGTACCGGTTCTTTAATTGATAATCTATATATGCTTGATTCTTTTGCTTCATTTAACAAGATCCTATTATCTAATTCATGTGGTACAAAGCCTAAATTAAATGAGAATTCTGCTATGTTATGACACAAACGTTTAGATCACATCTCTAAACAGAGAATTCAGAGACTTGTGTCAGATGGAATTCATGATTCCCTTTATTTAAGTAACTTCAACGTTTGTGTGAATGTATTAAGGGAAAATAGACAAACATAAGAAAATTAGGTGCCAACAGATGCTCAGACGTCTTAGAACTAATACATACAGACATTTGTGGTCCATTCCCTACGACCTCTTGGAATGGACAACAATATTTTATTACGTTCATAGACGACTATTCAAGATATGGGTACCTATATTTAATTCATGAGAAGTCTCAATTCTTGGACGTTTTCAAGTCTTTCAAAGATAAAGTTGAACTTCAACTTGGAAAGAAAATTAAGGCTATCAAATCTGATCGTGGTGGTGAATATTATGGTAGATATGATGGATCAGATGAACAACGTCCAGGGACCTTTGCCAAATACCTAGAGGAATGTGGAATCGTCCCGCAATACACTATGCTAAGCAAACCCAGCATGAATGGTGTAGTGGAAAGGCGAAATAGAACATTTAAGGATATGGTAAGAAGTATGATTAGTCATTCTTCTCTACCATAATCCCTTTGCGGTGAGGTACTAAAGACTGCAACATATATCCTTAATAGGGTACATAGTAAAGCAATAGCCAAAACCCCTTATGAGTTGTGGACAGGAAAGAAGCCTAGTATTAGGCATATTCACATATGGGGTTGTCCAGCTGAGACTAGGCCTTATAGGTCTAATGAAAGAAAATTGGACTCAAGAACTATTATATGCTACTTTGAGCACTCTCGGGGTTTCAAGTTTTATGATCCCACTTCTAGATCATTGTTTGAGACAGGAAATGCTAGATTCCTTGAGGATATTGAGTTTGGGGGGAAGATAACATAAAGAAAATTGTCTTTGAAGAGGAATTGTTTTCTTTTCCTCATGTGATTATAAATGATGTTCAGGCTCTAATTCTTGACTTCATTATTGAACCAATTATAGAACAAGACAACATTGAAGTCCCCGTTGTTGAACTTGAAGTTCAAACTCAACAACCTCAAGAAGTGCCAATAAAGATCTACTAGAGAGAGAAGAAGTGCAATTTCAAATAATTATATTGTGTTTCTTCAAGAACATCAGGATGATGTAGCCGTAATAGAAGATGATCCAATCAACTTCCAACAAGCTTTACAAAGTTCTAACTCTAAAAAAGTGGATAAGTGCTATGAAAGAGGAAATAAAATCCATGAAAGACAATGACGTTTGGGAACTTGTCGAACTGCCATCAGGAATGAAACCCATAGGTTGTAAATGGATATTTAAAACCAAAAGGGATTCATATGGCAATATCGAAAGATATAAGGCTCGTCTTGTTGGAAAGGGTTTTACTCAAAAGGAAGGCATTGATTACAAAGAGACTTTCTCTCCGGTTTCATCGAAAGACTCTTTTAGGGTAATCATGGCACTGGTAACTCACTTTGATTTAGAGCTACACCAGATGGATGTAAAAACTGTGTTTCTCAATGGGAACATTGATGAGACGATTTATATGGTGCAATAAAAAAACTTTGTGTCTGATAATTCAAAGTCTATGGTGTGCAAATTAAAGAAATCCATCTAAGGTCTCAAGCAAGCCTCTCGTCAATGGTATCACAAATTCCATGAAGTGATAACCTCATTTGGTTTTGAGGTGAACATTGTGGAAGATTGTGTATATCACAAGTTTAATGGGAGTAAATCAATCTTTCTGGTGTTATATGTTGATGTCATACTCATAGCTAGTAATGATCTAGGTTTATTGCATGACACTAAGAGATTTCTCAAAAGAAATTTTGAGATGAAGGATCTTGGTGATGCTTCTTTTATATTAGGAATTAAAATACTGCAAGATCGTTCTCAAGGTATTTTGATATTGTCACAAAAGAACTACATTGAAAAGATCTTGAGTAGATTTGGCATGAAAGACTGTGCGCCGGGAGATACCCCGATTGCTAAAGGTGATAAATTTCATTTAGGTCAATGCCTCAAGACCACACTCGAGACTAAGGAGATGTAGAAGGTTCCCTATGCATCGGCCATTGGAAGTCTAATGTATACTCAAGTATGTACGCGTCCAGATATTGCGTTCATAGTTAAAATGTTAGGCAGATATTTGAGTAACCCGGGGATGGATCATTGGAAAGCAGCCAAACGGGTTATGAGGTATTTACATAGAACAAAAGATTATATGCTCACTTATCGGAGATCAGAAGTTTTGGAGATCATTGGGTATTCTGATTCTGATTATGTTGGATGTCAAGACACTTTGCTATCCACTTCAGGCCATATCTTCATGTTGGCTAGAGGAGTTGTATCCTGGAAAAGTGTTAAACAAACATTTATGGCTTCTTCTACCATGGCTGCGGAGTTTATAGTGTTATGAGACATCCAATCATGGAATATGGTTACGAAATTTTGTCACTAGGCTGCAGATAGTGGTTGGCATAAAAAGACCACTAAAATTATTTTGTGACAATAAGACGACTGTGATGTATTCCAACAACAACAGAAGCAATACGAAGTCAAAGCATGTAGACGTGAAGTTTCTGGTTGTTAAAGAAAGAGTTCAGAATGGTCAAATTTCGATAGAACACATAGGAACAAACTCTATGGTGGTAGATCTATTGACTAAAGGTTTACCACCTAAAGTTTTTCATGAGCATGTTGCTCACATGGGTGTTAGTCACTTTTCTGATTCCATGGTTTAGTGGGAGTTTGTTGAGGATGTTCTTTGACCTTATTTTGTTTATTTTCTATGTAGAATAAAGTTGATAGTTTATGTTTTATTATCTGAACTTGTTTATCATGCATGCAGTTTAGCATATATATTTTTTTTTTTTTGAATGATCTCATTAAAGAATTTGGACCAGTTAGAAACAGGCATGATCCAGTTCACTTTGCATGTAGTTTCCATGCTATCCATCCATACTTGATCTATGTCATTGAATGTATTGGAATTGATGATCAAGGAAGATTTAGTTACAAGGGTAGTGATGAAAGTCGCCTTGATTCCATGCTAATACAAGAGATGGACCATATTGAACTAAATGGGAGTTCTATTATTGAAATAACCTGTTTATGCGCTCTTAAGATTTATGTGATTTAATTATATTAGGTACATAGATATAGCCCAAGTGGGAGATTGTTAGACATATTTAAATAATAATATGTTTAATTAAAGTATGGGGTATGTATGTGAATTAATAATTTATCACATTGATTGTTTTTGTGATATTCACATGTTTATGTTACTTTAATTGTGTTATGTGTATGCAATTATTAAGTGAATTTTGTAAAAGACTATTTGGTGTTCTTCCTCCTTTATTTTTTTGCACAATAATATTATTATATTATTGTATCTTATATTTTAGATTGAATTGGTCAAAAATAATATGTTATCAAAATAGCCTCTATTATCTAGATCCTTTTAATTATGAAATATAAGATGTGCATATTCATGAATTTATGCGGATAATTATCGGTCCAAAGGAGGATAATTATTTGGCCAAATTGTGGGTATACATGTGGTAATGAGTATGTGGCAATTATAAGGATTGCTCATGTGAAAAGTAATCGGTCATAGCATAAGTTACAATCTTCGACATGATTATAATCCACAACATGATTAATCATATTATAATTCATGAGTATGTGACAATTTTGAAATGAAATCTGGTATGTTATTCTTAATAATTTGACATGAATAATCCTAGAGTTTATCTATTCAATATAGATATAAAGAATTTATGCTAACAGAAACAAGTAAAAAATTAGAAATATAATTCAAGGCACGCAGGTGAAGAACACTATTGGAGCTTGTCAAAACTAGCATAATTGTTCGTTGGAGAAGAAGAATGGTCGTGGATGGAGTGTGAGTCTAATTGGAGGTGGACGCAATGTCCCATTCAAATTATAGTTTTCTAGATTAAATTAAAATTTACTAATCACTATTAATATTTTACTTTCTTTCCCAGCGGAATTTTCTAAAAGCATAAAGAGGTCTTTGGATGGACTTTATGGATATTCCTTTTGTAACTTTATAATTATTTCTAAAATAAATTATATCTTGTTAATGACACTTAATATAAGTCATAGATTGATGACACCAAAAAAAAATAATTATAAAAGTTCAAAAGATCTAAAATTTTCCATTTTCCGCAAAAGTGATTTTTTTAATTTTCAAATTAATGATTCTAAGGATCTATATCACTTTTTAATGACTATTCTAGTCACAAATTAGTGACTTAAAAAATGTCAAAATTATCAAAAAAAAAAAAAAAATCAAAATTTGTCGTCTTTTCCTGCTAAAATCACATGCAATGACGGTTATTTTCAGTCTTAGATTTAAAATTTAAGAAATTTAATTTAGCTCAATTAAGGGTTGATCTTAATTTACCAAATTATAGTCAAATTTTAGTAATGTGGGGCATTCCTGGTATGTTTTTCCTTAATATTCTCATTCATGGTTGAAAAAGGCAACCACAACCAATTTTCTTTTTAATTGTTTTTTAATTACAATTTATAAAAGTCATAAATTGATGATACTAAATAACAGTCATAGAAGTCCAGAAACTCTTAAAAAAATTATTTTCCCTCAAAAATAATTTTTTTTTTTTTTTTTACTTTTTAAAATCTAATGACTCTAAAGAACGGTCACTAATCATATTAATTATTGTCACAAGAAAACTATCATAGTAATCAAAAAGTCCGAAATTTATCCGCTTTTTCCTGCCAAAATTGTGCCTTTGTCATTTTCCTACACTGACTCTTTTTTTTAGTCATAAATTTGTGACACAAAAAAACTATCATAAAATTCGAAAAAACCGAAAAACTCCGTTTTTTCCTAAAAAAAATGCGTGAAATGAGCTTTTATGACTGTTTTTTCTCTCCCCTCCTAAATTTGCTATTGTTCATGTGTGAACTGTCTCCCAAAATTTTTTATAACATTCTCATTGATCCAAGCAAACGCATGTTTCTGGTAATAGTATAGTTTTAAAACGGCCTTAGCTGAGTATCCTCCTCAGAAAATTGATTTCATATACTTTTAGTTATTCGAAGATCGTTCTAATTTTAGTTAGGGAACCGAACTATGATGGAAAACTAATCTAGTTTAATCTTAGAAAGCAAATAAATGATAACAACAGGGCAAAACTAGACAAAAACCCATCTTAAGATAATGACTTCCATTAATGGATTAACTAAATTAATTGTTTAAGCCTTATATTGATCTATTGCTAACTATAGACCTAGAAGTCTTATATCCAGGTATCCTCTTTCAAACTCAATCCTTTATAACACCTAATCATCAATTCACTGTCATGCAATTAATTAACTAGATGCAACATTGAAATCCTTCATTATTGATCTATATTAATCTTCTATCATTCTATGCATAATTAATTAACCGTTGAGCATATTATATCTAAACTAATGCCCCCCTCAAGCATGACATAGTAAGAATCATTCAAGTAGTGTCGATTATTCAAAAGCATTAAGATTAAGCATGTCAAAATGATTTATGCATTATTCAAATCTAAGAAATAATGAAAATGGTTTTGTGACGATCCAAAAACTACATTAAAACCTTAGGGACTACGATCTCAATCACTCGTGGTTATGTACAAATAAAGGCCGTTAGTAACATATTTAACAGTGTAAAAAAGACTAAGAGGGAAAGAATGAAGTCGGGCTCTTGACTCGCATCTTCAAGCCTAGGATTACCCTCTCTAACGGGTTGTCCACACTTTTAGCCTTTTGCCCTAATTCACAAATCTTGACCCATTTTTTTGTCCTAGCTAGATCGAACTTTGACCTACCCTAGGGGTATTTTCGTTATTTCACCTGGTTCAAATGCATGGTTCCTACAAATTAAACATAAAAGAATATCAACTAACATAAATTAATAATAAAACTAACGAAATTCTAAGCCTAATAAAGTATTTATTGAGTGCTTTTCACATTAGTGCACAACTAAACAAAATCATTTTTTATTCCTAACAATCTTATACCTAAGCATATTATAACAATATATTAAAAATATGTGGATCCTTTTTTTTTACACTTGATTCTCTCACAATACATCCTCAAACTCTCCATATTTATGATTTAATTTGGAGTGGCGACCAAAGTCCATTTGTTAGGCTCAAATTCACTTATATTTTAAAATGTGGAAGTTTGACAATGGTAGATAAAAGGATTTTTCAAATGATTTTTTGTTAGTGATTATGAGAGATATTGTTTATATATAAAAAAAAACCAAATTTAAAAATAAAAGTTCAGTTAATTGAAATCAAACTATTAAAAATGTAACATTTTGAAACTACAAACTAAATAGGAAATGAAGCTAAAATCTAGGATCAAAATGTATTTTCCCATCAAAGAAACAACCTAATCTGAATACTACAAAAAAAAAAAAAAAAAAAAAAAATTTTTAAAATGAAAAGGGGAAAGAGGTAAAATAAAAAGATTAAAAAAAGTGTCAATGGAGCAACAAAAGAAATTATTAAAAAAGGGAAAAAAAGGTGGTAATGGAAGTTCCATATTTTCCCATGGAAGACAGAAGATTGATCCAACCTGTTTCTTCCAAAAAAAAAAAAAAAAAAAAATAGTTAAGTGAATTATTTATTCAATTAATCCAATCACAGATGTTTTCTACAAAAATCAAAGTTTAATCGTAGAAAGAGTCGAAGAATTTTTTTCTAGGATAAGTCAGAGAAATTTAATTGAAACATATATGAAATACATTATGATTAAGTGAGATTCATTGGATGAATTTTGATTGAAGTCTACATAAACATAACCAAAAAGAAGCAGGACAACAAAAATTCACAATTGTATTTTGGAAAAAAAAAATACTTGAAAAGAAAACTCCCAACTTAGGTCCAAGTTTGAATAGTTTCCCGATGTGACACAAAAATCAGGAATGAAAGAAGCAAAATGAAAATTCCCAATCAAGTTTCCAACATCACACATCATCGTCTTCCATCCTCAAGGCTTCATCCATGGGCAAAAGCATGTGCAGTAATGTCCTCAATTAACCGACTTAGATTCTGATGAGACGAACCTCCTTCTTCCACCGCTCTCTTCGCCTTCTCACCAATTTCTTTGCATCTCTTTCTCATCTCTTCTCTATCTTTTCCATCCATTACCATTTCTATGGCTTCCCTCACTTTCTCCCTCTTCACCACTACCCTTTCCTCCTCTTCTTCCTTTTCCCACTTCGTATCCGTTTCCTCTCCTATACTCACACCCACCTTCAGTATCTCCACAATCAACTTATAATTGAACACTTGATCCGCAAACAGCGGCCATGTGATCATCGGCACACCTGCAGATATTCCTTCAATGCTCGAATTCCATCCGCAATGCGTCAAGAAGCACCCAATTGCAGAGTGCGACAGTATCAGAACTTGTGGAGCCCATCCACGAACCACTATCCCGCGCCCTTTTGTTTTCTCCTCGAAATCATACTCCTCTAACCATTTCACTAGATCTTCCGTTAGATTTGCTTTTCTTATCACCCAAATGAATGGTTTGTTCGATGCTTCCAATCCCAATCCAAGCTCTATGATTTGCGATGTTCCCAGATTACAGAGACTGCCCAACGACACGTAAACAACCGATGATGGGTTCTGCCCGTCGAGCCATTTGATGCATTCGTGTCCGTCGATTGAGGATTTATTGCCTCTTTCGGCTTTGTCGAGTTCGTTGTCGTTGGAAAGCGAAAGAGGGCCAACGCACCAGACTTTTTCCGGCGATTCTCTTCCCTTTATATACTCTGTTACATGCTCTGGCTCCATTTCTTCATATACATTTAATACCACGCCGTACGACTGCCGATCAGCCTCAAATATTGCTAAACTAAATTGGGTTATGTAATCATCGGTGGATTTATATAGCTGCGACCTGCGAAACTCAACTGAAAAAGGCAAGTCTGGTAAAGCCACGAATTCCGAGTCAGGGATGGATTTCACAAAATCAAAGTTAGCAAGTAAACTCCGAATACAGAGAAGGAAGAAGCAGCTCAAACTGTAGAAAACGAGCCTGGGGACGTGAAATTTTTTAGAAAGTTGGAAGGTCCAAGGGAGGCACATATCGGAGATGATGCAATTAGGACGAGGGGTGAGTTGTTCGAACAGTTTTTCCGATGGGTCGTAAAGGAGACTCGCTGCTCTGTAGAATTTGGATAAGGAAGCAATTGAAGGTAGCAAGTCGACATTCTCACAGCCGTCTGGGAGGCCGGTTTCTTGGCTGCTTGGGAAAGGGAGTTGAACTACATGGATTCGAAGGCCGGAATCAATGGCGCGAGTGAGAACAGAGTGGAAGCGAGCAGAGTTGAGAGGAGTGGTGACAATGGTGATTATGGCTCCACGGCGAGCGAGAAGCTTGGCGAGGTCGATCATGGGGATCATATGGCCTTGTGCCATGAAAGGGAAGAGAAGAAAGTGAGGTGTTCTTTGGCTGTGAGAAGCCATGATAGAGGTCTTGTTCGAGGAAAAAGGCTGCTCCACTTCCACGTCTTTGGAAAGAACTTATAAGGGCTCTTGGGAAAAGGCTAAGCAACATCTCTGGTTCTTGGAAGTTTCATGCAATAATTTGTTTAAAAATATTATTTTGGATCCCTATAATTCTGTATCCGTACTTTTAATTAATCAACCAGTTTATTATTGTTGATATTGTTTTGAAAAAGAATATTACTCATTAAGACTTTTATTATAATTTAGAAGACATATTTAGATTTATTAAAAATATAAAATTTAAAAAAAAATTTGAGATAAAAATTGTATTTTAACCAAATAGTTATTTAATCTCGAGTAATAATTTAGTATTTTTAAATTTGTCATAATTTAGAGCTGTTTGATTAGGTTGTTGTTTCCTCAATTTTTTAAAATATTCTCATTTATTGTTTCTAAATATTAAGTCCTTGTATCTTGAAAGATATCATCAAAGTCAAATATCAAATATTTTTCTTATTATTCAGTGACTCAAAATTTATAATTTATAAACAAATTACAACTTCCAAAGAGACTAAAGAGACTAAATTGTTTGAATTTGAGGATTAAAACATCATCAACTAAATGGTGAAACTAAGAAAGGACAAAAACTAATTTTTGTAAGCCATAGAACCAATACATGTGGGTGCATCGTATGTGAATTTCAAATTTAAAAGAGGTGTGAGGTAAGGGCTTGCATCAGCAATTTGGTGTTATTGGAATTAGGAATGCGTGGCGACCAAGGCCGAACTGATTGTCACCTCCCATTCTCTTAGGCTTTCTTTTTCTTTCTAAATTACCAAAAAAAAAAAAAAAAAACATACTTTCAACTTTGCTCTTTGTATATATATATAATTAAATAAAAAATATAAATTGATATTAAAAAGAGAACAATAAAATAAAAAGAATAAATTAGAAAGTGTTATGAATTTGAGGAGCACAACGAGAATATGCATATAAAGAAAATACAATATATAATATATTTAATAATATTAAATATATAAAATAAAATAACTAAAAACATAAAATAACTAAAATTATAAAATTGGATAATATGAAAATTAGTGGAAGTAGAATTCTGGTCAATGTATGTGTGATTTTAAGATCCACCAAATGCCACTATTTATAGGCTTGACAAGTAGGATGTAGACTTACATGGACACCAAGCATGAATAATTACAAGGCACATGGACAACATAAAGGGTGACATAAGGCTTTGGGACACTAAGCAACGGGCATCAATTTATTATTATAATATTCATAATATTTCCCCTTAGATGCCTATATATATATATGAAATATGCGTCGTTAAAACCTTACTAGGAAAACCCAATAGGAAAAAACCCTAGTGAAGGTAAAAGAGTACATATTTCATATAATACATACTTCTAAAAGAATAAATGTATTTACTCCCCCTTATGAAAACATCATTTAAGATCTTTGAGTCGCCGCATTCCAATGTTATGTACTAATTTTCAAAAGTTGCAATTAGTAATGCCTTTGTAAATAGGTCTTCCAGGTTATCTTTCAAACAAATTTGTTGTATAGTGATGTCGCCATTTTCTTCAAGATCACGAGTATAGAAAAACTTCAGTGAAATATGCTTTGTTCTATCTCCTTTAATATATCCTCCTTTGATTTGGGCTATGCAAGTTGTGTTGTCTTCATATAATATTATTGGAAGATTTAGAAGACAAGCCACAAGTTTCATGAATGTGCTAAGTCATTAACTTTAGCTGTACACATTTTCGACTAGCTTCGTGAATTACAAGAATTATAGCATACCGTTATAGTCTGTTTCACCGATTGCCATGATATAGAAGTTCCTTCACATGTGAACAGATAATCTGTTTGAGATCTAGCTTTGTGTGGATCATCAATATCCAGAATTTGCATAACCAACTAGATCAAAATCTGATTTATTTGAATAAAACAAACTCATATCGATTGTTTCTCGGAGATAACGAAGTATATGCTGAATTCTGTTCCAATGTCTTTTTGTAGGAGAAGAACTATATCTAGCTAATAAATTTACTGAAAATGCAATATCTATTCTTGTATTATTAGCAAGATATATAAGTGCACCAATTACACTAAAATATGGTACTTCAGGACCAAGAAGTTCTTCATTATCTTCTCGAGGTTGAAATATATCTTTCTTTATATCCAATGAACGAACTTCCATTAAAATATTTAATGGATGTGCTTTGTCCATATAAAATATTTCTTCTAACTCGCTTAGAAGGTCATTCTTCACCAACTTCTCAATCGTATTGAGATTGATGTGCCCTCATCGAAGGTGTCAAAGTTGGGCATTTTGCTTAGGAGAAACCTTAAGTTGTTTATTTCGAGTTACGACAATTTTAAACATCTCTATGTTATGAAGGGAATTTGTTGCTAACGGCCTTAACACATACAAATTGTTTTTCAGTTTTGTTGAACATATCTCAACACCATCTTTCAGAATAAACACTTTATTCACCAAAAGTTGAGAGTACATTTACTTTCAATCAAACACTTTACAGAAATTAAATTCCGCTTTAACTCAAAAACAACATATACATCATGTAAAATGATAAGTTTATTCTGTAAAGTCAACTGGAGCCCCCCATTGCCACAGCTGAGACGAAGTGCCCGATGCCTACTCACATCGTCATCTCACCAGCATCAAGCTGCCGCCAGGATCTAATCTCCTGAAAAGAAGAACAAACATGGTTAGTGGCTCTAGAGTCTATAAACCAGGCAAAATCATCATTCTCTACTAAACAAGTTTCCAAAACCAATAAATCACATTTACCTTGTTTTGTCTTAGCCTTAGCCTTCTTCTTCTCCTTTAACCAGCAAGGACAATTCTGCTTCTAGTGTTCATCTTGGTTGCAATGGAAACATTTTCCTTTTTCAACGACGTTGGTCGCCTACCTCGCTGTGTTGCAAGTTATGGGTTAGCGGTGCCTTCTCTTTTCCATTACTACCATTCTTCTTATTCCACTTAGTAGTGTTAGAAGTAGAAGGTGTAGACTTAGTTCCTGAGATCAAATCTCGATGGAAATTCTTAAATGATGAAGCAACATTTGCCTCACCAACCTTTTTCTCCTTGCTTTTTAGCAAGGATTGGAATGTTTGCAACTCGTTAAAGAGAGTTGTAAGAGAATAATCAACTTTGTTCAACACAACATTGCTGACAAAGTGCAAGAAGCTTTCTGGAAACGTTTGCAGAATTATGCTAATCTGGGTGCCCTCATCGATGCGAGCCCCATTCATCTCTGCCATATTAAAGTGGACCATCATGTTAAGAACGCATTCTCGAACAGATGTACCCTCCTCCATTTTGGAGTTGAAGATGCTTTTTAGAGCTTCATGCTTGAGCTGTCCAGACTATTGTCCGAACATTCCCCGTAGGGACTCCATGATCTCATGCACAGAGACCATAGGCTCATGTTTCTTGGCCAAAACTTCGTTCAAATTGGCCAAGATATAAGCTCGGACCTTCTCATTCGCCCATGTCCAATTCTCATAAGCCTCCCGAAAATTTCGAGTGGCTGTTTGAGTTGGAATAGGAGCACACTCTTCCATAAGGACGAACCTCAGGTCATCGATGATAAGTATGGTATTACTCATTGTTTTCAAAGTAGCGTAGTTTTCACCAGTCAGTTTATCGGCATTAATAGAGCTAACGTGGCTGTTGCCATTTTAAAGTTGTTGAAAAACATGAACAAACTTAATAAGTCTATACATTACCACTTTTAACACCAATTTTAGTTTTAGCAAAATAGTTCTAATGTACTCTAAGTGAAAAGACATCTATTTTGCAATGATACCCCAGCGAGGCAGGACAAAAGTCACCGATGGGGTGATCAAGTGCTCCTTCACTGGCATGAGATATTCTAAACCATTAGACAAAAACAAGTCTTGTAACTGACTCTAACAGTCACCATTTTTTGGTCCAAAACTACTAACCTTTAACAATTTTGCATAAGTGTAACCCCTCATTTTAGGCCCTAAAGTCTCGCTCTAATGCTCCCACCGTAGGGGAAAAACAGATTAAGACAAGAGATTAAAGCAACATTATGTTATACAGGATATCAGATAAAGAGTTGTGCAAAACTGCCATCCTTTAGGGGGACACTCCCAGGATGCCAAGAGGCGATGCACAAAACTTTATCCAACCTAATGAGAGAGACCGTGGGATATGTTGTCACACGTCCCGCTTCCACTTACTATGAACATTCTCTTCATTCACCTTGGTATTGACCTCCCCAAATACCATCCTTTAGGGGGACACTTCCAGGGTGCCTCGAAGCCGAGGATATATCTCACAGTGTGAACATGAGGGAGAAAAGTGTAGAGGTTTAAGTGAAGTATCATATACCCAAGTACCTCCCACTGAATGTTCTACCTAGGGATTCATTAACTTAGACAATCCGACTACTAATTTTGTCTAAATGTGAGTTTAATTTGCTCAAACATAACTCTTGCTTTTGATATTTAAACAAGTTTGAATCAAGTTCCATTAAACACTTTAACGGACTATTATCAAATTTGCATGCATGCAACAAATCTATCTAATTCACCTTTCTAGGTAGGTTCCTAGGTAAGGGTATTCCATTTCTATCAGCTTAAATACCCTAGCCTAGACAGAACCCGCCTTAAACAAAAGGTCCCTTATAGATAGATTTGGTACATATTTAATCTTTTATTAGTCAATTTAATCCTATTAAACTGATTAAAGATTAAATTTAGGTATCTAATCTCATTAGAACCGTGATCTTAGGTCTATCTCAATCAAATTTTAAAATTCTTATAAAACATGATTCAATCTAAGTTTGCATGCATGTCTTTCTTATTGATTTTAGTTCTAATTTCCATTATAACTCTTATAAAAGGAAACAACCAAAATCATCCACATTGCTAAGCTAGACTAGGTATTTATCACTCTTATAAATTTAACCTATCATTCATGCTTGATGCAATGTCCATTCATTACTATATATAACTCTTATATAAAAAGTAATGAACAGAATACATGCTTCCATACACCCTTATACTATAACATTTATAATATAAAGATGATGCATGAATATGCTTAATGCATGCATAAATATAACTCTTATATTATATGATGCATGAGCATGCTCTTAAGTAATTTAAGTATGCAAGCTACTATATCATAACTTTTACAATATAGAGATGATGCATAACAAATGCATAACCTATGGTAGGATTTAAAATTAATTGGCATACTATATGACATATAATTTAAACATACATCTCATGTACATTCATCAAAATTAATGGATCAAGATGATTAGCCTAAAAAACCAGAAATAAAAAACTATCTATTACATAAATCATCGACCAAGCTGGTTCAAACAGGTGAACCGGGTCTAAAACTGCCTGAACGAAGCCTCGCTCCCTGATCGAGTAGCTTTTCCTTGTGATCGTCTAGTAAAGTTGGTCGAGTAACCACAATCGTGTAGCAACGATCGAGTACCTTTGACTATGCGATGAAGCATGAAGGCCACTCGATGTGCAGTGCATTGATAATAACACCTGCCTAAACGATCGAGTAGACGACAACAATGCGATGAAGCATGATCGTCTAGATGATCGAGGAGCAAGCACCAAGTAACAATTACCTAGTGATCGAGTAGCCAGTGACTATGTGATGAAGCATGCTGGCCTATAAGATTGTTTAGTGCACGCGTCCACCAAGCAACGAGCCCATATTCAACGATCGTTTACCCCCATTGTTTACACGATCGAGTAGCCAAGGCAAACCGATTGAGTAGACACTTTACTCGTTCATTTAGCATCAGCCATACGATTATTTAGTAAATGCTACACGATCGAGTTAGAACTTTTCTACTCGATCGTTTAGCCAAATCTAAACGATCTTTTAGCATGGGCTACACGATCTGACCAACTCTTGGTCTTCTTCTTCCTCGAAGTAAATTGCATCTCCACGCCTTGAAGCTTCATCACGAGCGACTCTTACAGACTCAAACTCTTTGAATACAGATTCGATAGCAAGTTGATATGGCCAAAAATATAGGGGCCCTTACAATTAACTTTGAAATGTAAAAGAAAGTAATAAGATGCAATCATCCCAGAAACTCCATTAACTCACATCTACAAATATATCTAACACTTAAATATAATGTAGACATGCTTAAAACCCACCAAGAATGTAAATGCAATGCAATACATCAATGGATTTGAAATATCAGAACAACCTGACTTTGATACAAATTTAAGGATCTCTTATTCAAAAGAACCAGTGAGCGGAAGCAAGATCTTTCCAAGCCTATTGCAAAAGAATACAACATTTACAAATAAACAACCACGGTTATGCATCTTAGAGAAAATTACAGCATGCTCTCTTATCTTAAATACAAAGGGAATCAAGAGACATACCTTTAAAGAACTATACTTCACGTATTCCCTCGATCTACACTAGTCAGGTGTCCTAGAAAAGTCTAAACGATCACGAATGCAATGAACACCCAGTGTAATCACGAACTGTTTGATCCTCGAACGGCAACACTCGACACTACTACTCGGTTACCTTGGTATTCTCAGAGTGAGAATCCAGAAGGTGTGGGCTCTGTGTGAATTTGGTAAAGGGAAGGAGAATGTATACAATCGAGTTACACGATCGAGCAAATGGGAGAAATAATAAGTCTATCATATAGACAAAGGGTACTTAATTGTTTAGTAAACGAGCCAATCGTGTAGATAACTTGCTCATCGTTCATTCTCTCAAAAGGGCTATTGTATAGCTCTCTCCTGACACTCAATCTATTGGTATGCAATAATGCGATTCCTCAAAAAATGAAAACTCTTTTCATTTTATTCTTCAGTTATTAAAACTGAAAATAACCTCCCACTTGCATGGTTAATGGAGAAAAGAAAATAACCAACTAACAATCATCTCATAATTGATTTTATTATAAATAAATATAATAAATAATTTATCATATTATATTTATAACCTATAGTTTTAATATCACATCATATGTAATATTTAATCCATAGTTCTTTTCTCCTTTATTTAATATAAATCATATTTATATTAATTCCTCCAATTAATATATCTAATATATCAAATCAATTATATCACATATAATTGAACCAGTTTAATCAAATTTAATATAATTGATTATATCATATATAATCAAATTTCCTCTTGTTAACTTGAACACTTCAAACTAACCCAAAAACTGATTCTCAATTGAATCCATTGAGCTACCAAGGGGACCATATGGACTTGTAGCTTGACACTCCAACAGTACGTGAATAACTAACTAAACTCTTTAATCACGATATCCACCATCCGTTAATTGTCGGGTACTCCACCAAAGACCGACAACTACACTTTTCCCATTATAGATATATTTATGTGTCCATTGGGTATAACCAATCAATCGTACGATAACCCTTCACATATCGTTCGTAAGTACAGTTAAGCCAATTTATCTTTTTTCCCTTGTAGTTACATCTAACTCCTTAAGTACTACTGATTCCTCTAATAACCAATACATCATAGTCCTACTATGAGTGAACACTTCTCGGGCCATGAGAAAGTGTGTGGCGCCACATTGTTCAAACCCCGGAATTAGCCTTTAAGGGAACAATCTATCTACTTACCCTTTCTTTGGGGAAGAAGTGAATTCCATCGTGGTAGATAAGTTCCCAGCTCTCCAAGCAGACAAATCCCTAAAGTGGTAGGTTTGAGTCGGTAATCTGGCCATGCAAATCAAAAGACAGTCCTCAAAGGCAGGAGTTCCCAACTCACTTAGGATTAAGGTCATGTTACCTATGGTCATCCTAATGAAATGAAAGTTTCTGTCATGAACGACATTATATAACGAGACTAAACATTTCATAGTCCAGTCTTATACAAACTCTTTTGTATAGGATACCCTCGCTCGCATATCTTTACATGAACGATTAGAATTAGACCATATGTAGCACTTTACAACACTTGTAACATCTACAAAGCGGGTCGTATCCGTAGTGTCACCAAGATAAGATTTCCCTCCTTCATCCATATACTACAGACCATTTAGGTTATCACTTAAGGCATGATCCACTTGTATGTCTCTATATACATGCTTAAGTTAAAACGACAACTAGGGATCTTAGTTTATTTATTTGTGGTTAATGCAACTAAAATATCCCATATTTCATAGAAAACAGTGAAGAAAATATCTCATATTATTACATCACAAATGTTTGTTCATACACATGTTTACAAACTACAGAACCCTAAGAGATTTAGGGCATCAATCCTAACAACACTTGCAATCCGGGTTAGAAGAATCACCCCAATTTATCTTGGGGAGGAAGTTAAGAACAATTGGGGCAGAAGAATGTAAACCAACAACAACAAGCGCATAGAGGGAATCCACCTAGATCAATCGACACCCCTCACGACCATACATAGAACCAAAATCAGCCTCATTACAACCATAATCATGTGTCTTCATCGTTGGAAATGCTTCTCAAAGACTATATTTAGGAAAATGATGTGTTGATCCAATCGCAAGCCTCCTCAATGTAGAATCTAGAGGTGCAGGTAGGGCAGATTTCCAATGATCTGCAAAACAAGCAACCAGGCACCTTACCTAGTAACATTAAGGATCCACGAGGAAGTGGCAATGAGCATTGTCAAGCGGTGACACTACGAAGTGGGAGAACAATGAGTATGCTGCCTGCTGAGACCCAAGAAATCAGACCAATAAAGCCAGTGAAACCATTGTCTCTAAGAGAAGAAGAAATTAAGACTCCAATAACGACTCCAATTGACCTTGATAACCTTGAGTTTGCAACAAATCTTCCTAGTTCAACTTTTCAACCCTCTAACGAATCCTTTAAAACCTTGAACTCTAATAATACAGAAGCTCCAAAAACAACAAGTCTAGAATCGTCGTCACAAGTTCCTGATGTGGAGAAAGAGAAAAACAAAGAAAGAGAAATCTTACAAGTGCCACCCCAATTCCCTAATAGATTGAGAAAGAAAGACGATAGCCAACAATTCAAGAGATTCCTGGATGTGTTAAATAACTGCATATCAACATCCTGCTAGTTGAAGCTCTTGAATAGATGCCAACCTATGTGAAGTTTCTAAAGTACATTTTGTTCAAGAAGTGTAGGTTGGGCAAATTTGAAAAGGTTGTGCTGACTCAAGAGTGTAGCACAATATTCGAGAAAATCATTCCTGCCAAGATGAAAGACCTAGGAAGCTTCACATTTCCATGCTCCATTGGTTGGAAAGAGGTTGGTCATGCGCTATGCGACCTAGAAGTGAGTATCAACCTGATTCCGCTGTCCATCTTAAAAAGCTAGGCATTGGTGAGGCAAGGCTTACCACCGTGACCTTTTAACCAGCTGATCGGTCCATAACGTACCCGAAAGGGAAGATAGAAGATGTTCTTGTGCAAGTTGGTAAAGTCATCTTCCCTACGGATTTTATTATTCTAGATTACAAAACTGACATAAAAATACCAATCATCCTTGGGTTCCCATTTCTCTCAATAGGACGAGCTCTGATCGATGTACAAAAAGGAGAATTAACTATTAGAGTAGATGATCAGCAAGTCTAGTTCAATGTGTTTAACGCATTGAAATTTTTGGATGAGTTGGAAACCTGTCAGCGCATCGATGATCTCGGTGCTAACTGCTAGGAGTTGCTTGAAAAGGAATTGCAAGAAAATGAAAGTGAATTGGCTAGAAGTCCACGCAGTGATTAAGACTGGCCCTATTTTCGAGTCTTTGACTTTAAGTGAAAGGGAAGCTTCAAAGATAAAACCATCATTGGAAGAGCCCCCTCTCCTAAAGTTGAAAGCTTTACCAGCGCATATCAAATACGTATACCTGGGCGATAACGACACTTTGCTAGTCATTATCCTTGCTGCATTGAGCGCAAATGATGAGATGGCCTTGCTGCAAGTGTTGAAAAAAGCATGTGAAGGCCATTGGATGGACCTTGGCCGATTACAGGGAATCAGTCCCTTATACGACATGCATAAGATTTGGTTGAAGGAAGGGAAGGAAGGCTCTGTGAAAAGGCACCATAGGATGAATCCAGCCATGTGTGAGGTGGTTAAGAAGGAATTCATAAAACGGCTTGATAGAGGGGTTATTTACCCCATTTCTGATAAAAGCTGGGTAAGCCTAGTACAATGTGTGCCAGAAAAGGGAGGAATGACGATTGTAGCCAATAGTAAGAATGAGCTAATTCCTAGAAGGACTGTGGCTAGATGGAGAATATGTATGAATTATCAGAAGTTGAATTTGGCGACAAAGGAGAATCATTTCCCACTACCATTGATTGGCCAAATGTTAGAGAGACTTGTGGGGAACGAATTCTTTTATTTTCTGGATGGTTGTTCTGGATATAATTAGATAGCAATCACACTAGGGGACCAAGAGAAAACGACGTTCACATGCCCCTTTGGTATATTTTGTTTCCGGTGCATGCCTTTGGGCTTTGTAATGTGCCTGGAACCTTTCAAACATGTATGATGGGAATATTTTTAGACTTTTTGGAATAGTCTGTGGAGCTTTTCATGGAGGATTTCTTTGTTTTTGGTAATACATACAACACCTGCCTTGAGAATTTGGAGAAAGTATTAAAGCATTGTGAAGATACCAACTTGTCCTCAATTGGGAGAAATGGCACTTTATGGTAATAGAGGACATTGTGTTGGGGCATAAAGTCTCCAAAGCAGAACTTGAAGTGGATGCGATGAAGGTTGATGTAATCGCCAAGCTCTCTGTGCTTGTAAATGTTAAAACCTTGAGAAGTTTTTTGGGTCATGCGGGATTCTATAGGAGAGTCATCAAAGGATTCTCCCAAATCGCAAGCCTCTTAAGTGCGCTCTTAGAGGTAGATAGATCGTACAACTTTGATAACGCTTGTACTCAACATTCAACAAGCCTAAGAATTCGTTGATCTCTCTGCCCATTCTGGTGGTGCCAAATGGGTCGCAACACTTTGAGCTAATGTGTGATGCGAGTAACTATGTAGTGGAGCTGTGTTGGGGCAACAAAAGGAAAGAATCTTGTATCCGATCATTTACGCCAGTAAAAACTTGAACGACAACCAGGAAAATTATACTACTACTGAGAAAGAGGTGTTAGCTGTAGTATTTTTGGTTGACAAATTTAGACCGTATCTGATGGGGTCTAAGGTAGTAATTTACACTGATCACTCTGTGGTCAAATATCTCATGGAGAATAAAGATATGAAGCTCAGATTGATTTGATGGGTGCTTTTGCTGCAAGAATTTAATATTGATGAAATCAAAGACAAAAAAGGGATTGAAAAACAAGTGGCTGACTATTTATCAAGATTGGAGAATGAGGAGATGCAGAAGAAGGAAAAAGAAATAGAAGACTGCTTCCCTGACGAGAAGCTGATGAGTTTGTACGACAAGGAACCATGGTACGCTGATATTCTTAACTATCTAATTGGCGAAAAACTCTGCAAGACTACAATTTTAGCAGAAGAAGAAGCTTTTTCATGAAGCAAAGTTTTATTGCTGGGATGATCCATATCTATATAGATTAGGGCCTGACCATATTCTAAGATGATGTGTGCCAGAGAAAGAGGTTCAACGCATCTTAGCATAGTGTCATGAGTCCTCTAATGGTGGACATTTTGAAGGGCAAAGGACTGCAACTAAGAATCTTCAGTGTGGCTACTTTGGGCTCACTCTATTCAAGGACACCTGTGCTTATGTGGTGGCTTGTGACAAATGTCAAAGAGCCAACACCATGTCAAACAAGAATGAAATGTCATCGATTTCCATTATGGAAGTAGAATTGTTTGATGTATGAGGCATCAGTTTTATGGGTCCCTTCCCAGCATCTACCGAACATCGGTATATCTTGTTGGCATTTGATTACGTCTCCAAGTGGGTGGAGGCCATCTCTTGTGCCAAAATGATGCTAGTGGCTAAATTTCTGGAAAATAAAACATCTTCTTTCGCTTTGGGATGCCCTGTGTGTTAATAAGAAACAAAGGTACACACTTTATCAACTGCATTATTTCTAACCTCTTGATTAAGTTTAACGTGGAACATGTGGTTGCTACTGCGTATCATCCGCAGACCAATGGTCAAACGGAGGTTTCGAATTGGGAGATTGAGACCATATTTGATACGGTGGTCAGCACTTCTCACAAAGATTGGTCGAAAAGAATAGATGAGCCTCTCTATGCCTACAGAACAGTGTTCAAGATGCCCATTGGCATGTCCTTCTATGCGTTAGTATTTGGAAAAACATGCCACCTCATGTTAGAACTTGAGCACAAGGCTCAATGGGCCATAAAAAAGCTAAACTTAGACCTGACAAGAGCTGGAGATTCCAGAAAGCTTCAACTGTATGAGCTGATGGAATGGCGCTTGAACGAATACGAAAATGCCAAGCTATACAAAAAGTGGACCAAATAATGGCATGATAGCAAGATCAGTAAGAAAGATCTTGTTGGTTGCCAACATGTGTTACTTTTTAACTCCCATCTCCATCTGTTTCCAATTAAGCTGAAATGAAGATGGTCTGGCCCATTCATAGTACGCGAAGTTTTCCCCCACGGAGTTGTAGAGTTAATGAATGAGGAAGATAGCAATGTGTTCAAAGTCAATGGGTAACGTTTGAAGCCTTACCATGAAGGCTCAATCGATCACATCAAAGAGACCATTGACTTAAGCAGGTAAGCCTAATCGATCGTAATGAAGAATCCCTGTGGCAACTTCAATCTTATCTTTCAAGGATGTATTTTTTTCACTTTTTAATGCTTTCCTAGTTAACTTCTTGATTTTCTTTATTTGATTCTTTTTGTTGTTTTGAGATATGATGCATGACTTTCTAGTTTGACTTTATCTGAATCGAATCCTTGTCTATTTGCAATAATTGATGTATGCGATGATTGACAAATGATGTGACTACTTGACATTTGCGATCATTTTAATTACTATGGGATAATTGTGTGAATGGTCAAGCTTTAATGCAAGAATGCGAAAGGTTTCTAGGTTACCCAAGTACCATTAAGTGCGCCGTCAGACGAAAGGTCCTTTCATCTGACATGCATTTAATAGGATATAGATGTTCGCACTTCCCTAAGCCCCAACGTTAATCATAATCCTCATCGATTACGCTCCATTGATCTAAGCCTATAAGTAACCTCATCATTTCCTCATTTCATCTTTTATTACATTCATAAAATCTAAACCCTTCGACCTCTTAAGTAGTCATCTTCTTCACAATCTCTTATCACCCTTTTCATTCTTTTCTTACCCCTTTATCGCTCAAATCCATGTCCTCCCAAAAGCCCATCAACCAAAAGTCTATCTCTGAGGATGTCGAAAGCCAATTCGGCCATCCAAGATCTTTAGGTCCGCCAGTCGAAACCCCCATTGTGATGAGAGAGGCAACCTTCTTGGCCATGAAATGAAATACCCCTACCTAGGAACTGACCTGTAAGGTGAATTAGATAGATTTGCTACAAGCATGCAATTGTTGATTAAAGTTATAGATTTGCTACAAGCATGCAATTGTTGATTAAAGTTTATTAAAACTTTTAATGAACATTAATCAAAATTGTTTAACTATCCAAAGTAAGTGTTACTTTTGGACAAACTTAAACAATCACTAGTAAAATTAAGTAGTCGTATTTTTTCTAAGTAAAATTAACCCTAGTTAAAATACTCAATGGGAAGAAAATGAGGATATGATACTTCATTGTTCTATTCATGTTTCTCCTTCATAGTTCACACCTTAAGACCTATGTTCGGCCTCGAACATTTGCTTATGTCCCCCTACGGGTGATGTTTGTATAGCTTAATACCAAGGTGAATGTAGAGAGTGTTTATAGTAAATGAGAGCGGGACGTGTCTCAACACATCCCACTGTCTCTCTCATTTGTTTGTAGTAAATTTTCATGCTCAGCCTCGAGGCACCTTCACTTGTGTCCCCCTACAGATGGCATTTGCATGACTCTTTACTCAAAATCCAGAAATGGATATGATTGCTTTAGCTTTTGCCCCAATTGTTTTTTCCCCTACGATTGCCTTTTTGGGGCAGAACTCTAGAATCTAAAATGAAGTTTTATACTTACAAGAAAATGTTAAGCTAGTTAACAATTTGGACCGAACAATGGTGACTAATATCTACAGAAAAAAAAAAGAGTTTTTATGTACATTGGTTGAAATGGTCTCATTTTAGTGAAGGGGTAACTTATTACCCTACGGTGGCTTTTACCCTGCCTCACTAAAATACCATTGCAAAATAGATGTCACATAGGGTGCATTAAATTATTTTGCTAAATTTGATTGGTTTTTAAAAATAGGCAATGCACGGATTACTAATATAAATAAATTGTATGTTTCAACAATATTATCACTATGACTTCTACGATTCTAGATATGCTCACCGTTGACAAATTAACTAGCAATAATTAAATCACATGGAAAAACACAATCAATAATCTTCTAATCATCAATGACTTACAATTTGTTTTAGTAGAGGAATGTCCCTTAGTCCCAGCTCAAAATGCCAAGCGCTAGGTACGGACAAATGAAAAGGCCCGAGCGTATATCTTGGTAAGCCTTTCTGAAGTCTTAGCCAAGAAGCATAAGCCTATACTCACTGCCCATGCGATCATGGAGTCCCTGTGGGGAATATTCAGAAAATCGTTCGCTTAGCTCAGGCACGTTGCTCTTAAATTCATCTTCAATGCTCGTATGTAAGAAGAGGCCTCTGTTCGAGAACATGTGTTTGAGCATGATGGTCTATTTTAATGTAGCAGAGATGAATGGGTCCGTCATTGATGAGGCCGGTCAAGTTAGCTTCATTTTGAAAAATTTACCTGAAATTCTCCTACAGTTTCGTAGCAATGCTATATGAACAGGATTGACTACAATCTTACCACCTTGCTCAATGAGCTATAGATTTTTCAATCCTTGATGAAAGTCAAGGAACAGAAGGGTGAGATAAATATTGCCTCGTTCTCCAAAGAGTTCTACAGAGGTTTGACCTCTAGAACTAAGTCTGTGCCTTCCTCTTCATGTGTCAAATAGTAGTAGAAGAAGAAAAGTAGAAAAGGGAAAGCTAACCCATCAGCTTCTGCCTAAAAGAGCTACAAAGGGTATATGTTTCCATTGCCAACCAAAAGGGATATTAAAGGAATTTTCCTAAATACTTGGCGAAAAAGAAAAAGGCCAAGCAAGGTAAATATGATTTACTTGTATTGGAGACTTGTTTAGTGGAGAATGATGATTCGACTTGGATAATAGATTCAGGCGTCACTAACCATGTTTGTTCTTCATTTTAGGGAATTGATTCTTGACGACAGTTGGCACCTAGTGAGAAGACGATGCATGTAGGAAATGGGCATGTTGTCTCTGCAAGGGTAGTGAAAGGACTCCGACTTACTTTATAGAAAAATTATTTTTTGATGGGAAATGCATATGTAGTTCCTAACTTGAAAAGTAACTTAATTCCTGTAAAGTATTTAAGTGAACACTACTCTGTACATTTTTCTTTCAATAAAGCGTTATTTCCAAGAATGTTATAGAACTTTGTTCTGCTAAGCTGGAAAATAATCTTTATGTGCTAAGACCGTTAGCAACTAAAACTTTCCTAAATACTGAACTGTTTAAAACTGTGGTAACTTAGAATAAAAGACAAAAAATTTCTCCTAAAGAAAATGCCCATCTTTGGCACTTAAGATTAGGACACATAAATCTCAAAAGGATTGAGAGACTAGTTAAGAATGGACTTCTAAGTGAGTTAGAAGAAAATTATTTACCTACATGTGAGTCATGCCTTGAAGGCAAAATGATTAAAAGATCTTTTTACTGAAAAAGGTCACAGAGCCAAAGAACTCTTAAAGCTTGTACAGTCAAATCTCTGTAGTTCAATGAATGTTAAGGCAATAGAAGGGTTTGAATATTTCATCACTTTTACTGATAATTATTCCATATATGGGTATGATTATTTAATGCAACATAAGTCTAAAGCCCTTGAAAAGTTCAAGGAGTACAAGGCTGAAGCCGAAAATGCATTAAATAAAACAATTAAAACATTTTGATCTGATTGAGGTAGAGAGTATATGAACCTGAAATTTCAAGACTTTTTTATAAAACATGGAATTATATCCCAACTCTCTACGCCTGGTACATCTCAACAAAATGGTGTATCATAAAGGAGATATCGAACCCTATTGGACATGATTCGGTCTTGTTGAAGTTGGTTCATCTAGTAATTCACATCCACCTCACACGTTGAGGGAGTCTCGACGTAGTAGGAGGGTTGCAGACCCACTTATTCGTTATATGGGTTTAACAAAAACCTTAGCTATCGTAGCTGACTGTGGTGTTGAGGATCTAATGTCTTACAATAAAGCAATGAAGGATGTTGATAGAGATGAGTGGATCAAAGCTATGGATCTCGAAATGGGGTCTATGTACTTCAATTCAGTTTGGAATCTTATAGATCAACCTGATGGGGTTAAACCAATAGCTTGTAAATGGATCTACAAGAGAAAACGGGGTGCTGATGGGAAGGTACAAACCTTCAAGGCTAGACTTATGATGAAAGCTTATACCCAAGTTGAGGAAGTCGACTATGAGAAGACTTTTTCACCTGTTGCCATGTTGAAGTCTATCTAGATACTCCTTTCTATTGCCTCATATTATGACTACGAGATTTGAAAAATAGACGTCAAGATTACTTTTTTGAATGGAAATCTTGAGGAAACCATATATAGGGAGCAACCCAAGGGATTCATTACCCAAGGTGAAGAGAAAAAAGTAAGCCTAATCGGTCCATTTATGGATTGAAAATAGCTTCTCGATCTTGGAATATAAGATTGGATACTGTGATCAAATATTATGGCTTTGATCAAAATGACGATGAGCCTTGTGTTTGATAGCACTGGAAATGTGCTATCTTCTTCTGATTAACTCAGGGTTGTTTAGCTACTTAATCTGGTTAAAATTATTATTTTGTAGAACTTGAGTGTACAAGATGTCGGATTAAGCGTTCGGGACAAAAAGGCGTTAAAATGACGAAGTTTGGAACTAAATTGATTAAACAACGAAGGAGTGGATGATATTGCCCTATCGAACGATGCAACGTTTTCATTAAACCTAAGTCCAACACTAGCTTAGCGCTGGAAGGCAAAATGCTTGGATGCAGGGTAGCGTTGCAATACTGCCCCAAGCGTTGCAACACTCTAGAGATACCTTAACGCCACCGTCGTGTCGCTCATTAACGTTACCCTCCAACACTCTAGGACAGAATAGGCAGTGTTGCAACGCTATGTCATTTGACGGATGCACAGCCTCAACGCGTGTACAACGCAGCATCAGGTCAGCGCAGCAACGCTTGCCTGACACTCGACCATTATGTGTCACCGCGTTGCGACACTACGACAATTTTATAAAGAATAATTTAGGTTAGCCGATGAGATCATACCAAGTACACCCGATCTTGAGTGCCGCCACCCTGTTACAGTTTCGCTTTAACCCCCTTTTCTATCAAAATGCTAGAAAATTTCTTCCCTTTTGTCAATTGTACTGATTGTAAACATGTTCCGAGGTTAAAGGGTAAGAACTTAGCTTGGGTTTGTTAGTTTAGTTTGGTTCCGATTAAATTCTTGAGACTCGTATTGTAATTCTGTGAGTTTTATTATGAATTTATGAGAATTTATCTTGAACATATTCTTCAATGTTCGTGTATGGGAGAATCTGACAAATTAGCTATGCATGTTTAATTGATTACTTTGATAGGCCCTAATTTGTAATCATTAAGTAGTCGTCACCTAGAAGCATGAGTTAAGTTAGTTTTTCGTGTTAATTTAAGATTTCAATTAGCAAGCATTTACTTTCTAACTTAGATAAATCTCGCTCAATTAATTGGTTAGATGATGAAAATCAATTAATTGGCTTAACTTTGCCTTGAATCTTAATTTCTGTTGATTAATTGATTGGTTGAGGATTCTCTCTTTTCTGTTAATTAATTGATTTTTGTGGACTACCGGTTAAGATTCTAATCGAGTAGGCTAAGTTTTAATTCGAATATTCTCATGCATCATTTGTTTAGTTTGTGATAGAATTGATGAGGTATGAACTATACTATAATTACCCAAGTTAAATATTTGTTCGATTGATAAACTTTTGCATTCGTTTACGTTGCGTACTTTTTGTTCTCTAGCAACTTATTTCAGAATTTCTCACAACCCACCCCCCCCTTTCGGTTACTTCCTACAAGTTCCAATATTTGAGGAATCCAAATTCGGCTTTCTGAGGTTCGATGCCGAACTTGATACTTGTACTACTAGTTAGTATAAGGGGTTAGTTCGGTGCATAGAAATTTTATTTGCATAGGTGCACGTTCACAGACAACGGTGAATCCGATGGTCGACCAGTGTTTATAAGAAAATCATCAACAGTTTAATAGTTTTTCTTGTGTTGTATGTGGACAATATCCTACTCATTGAGAATGATATAGGTTTTCTGATTGAAATTAAAAATTGGCTAGAGACCCAATTCCAAATGAACTATTTGGGAGAGGCACAATTTGTTTTGGGCATTTAAATCTTTAGGGATCAAAAGAAAAAAATGTTGGCTCTGTCTCAGGCATCATACATTGAAAAATGTTTGTCAAGTTTTCGATGTAGAACTCCAAGAGAGGTTTGCTCCCTTTTAGGCATGGAGTTATTTTGTCTAAGAAATAGTGTCTTAAGACACATCAATAGGTTGAGGAAATGAAATGGATCTCTTATGCATTGCCTTTTGGTAGCCTAATGTATGTGATGTTATGTACTAAACCTAACATTTGGTATACAATGGGGATAGTTAGTAGATATCAGTCTAATCAAAGATTTGATCACTGGATCGTCGTTAAAAACATCCTTAAGTATCTTCAAAGAATGAGGGACTCCATGCTTGTATATGGTTCTAAGGATTTGATCCAGGATACATGGACATTGATTTCTAAACTGATAAGGATTCTAGGAAATCCACTTCAGGATGTATTCACTCTTAACGGAGGGGCTATAATCTAAAGAAGCAGCAAGTAGGGGTGCATTGCTGACTCCACTATGGAGGCTGAGTATGTAGCAGTTTGTGAAGCATCCAAGGAAGCTGTGTGACTCAGGAAATTCCTGACTAACTTGAAAATTGTTCTAGACATGTCAAAACAATCATTCTTTATTGTGATAATAGTTATATTGTGGCTAATTTCCGAGGGCCTAGGAGTCACAAATGTGGGAAGCACATGGAGCGAAAGTATCATCTCATTTGAGAGATTGTGCATCGAGGGGACGTAATTGTCATGTAGATAGCTTTGACGCAAACGTTGACGATTCATTTATGAAGGCTCGCACAGCTAAAGTGTTTGAGGGCCACCTATAGAGTATGGGTCTACCAGACATGCCACGTCTAGTCTAGGCAAGTAGGAAATTTTGTATTAGGCACGTATTATGCCCGAATTTCTTGTTTTGTGTACTTTTGTATTAGTATGACTTTTATGATGTACACTCCACAAGCTTTAGGACGAATGGGAGATTGTTGGGGTTGATGCCTTAAATCTTGTGGGTCCTATAGTTTTTAATTGTATTATACAAATAATTTATTTATTTAATAAAATATTAGAAGACTTATTCGATATTTAGTAGCATTAATCCACAAAACCAATAAACAAACATCCAAGGTTATCTTTTGAAGTTTAAACATGTATGTAGAGACATACAGGTGGATTGTGTCTAAGTGATAACCTGAAGAGTCTGTAGTAGATGAATAAAGTTGGGTATCTTATCCTGGTGATACTACGAATACGACCCACGTTATAAATGTTACAATTGTTGTAAAGTTCTATTGATGATTTGATCCTGATCATCATGTAGAGACGTATGAGCGGGGGTGTTCTATACAAAAGAGTTTGTATAAGACCGGGCCACAAAATGAATAGTCTCATTATATAACACCGTTAATAGTAGAGTGACCAGTTCGTTGACTCAATATGCCTACCATTTTGGGGATTCGTCTGATTGGGGAGCTGGGAATACAACTACACAAAGAGAAAATTCACTCATTCTTTAATGCTAATGTCAGTAGATAAATTGCTCCCTTAAGGGTTGATTCCGAGGCTTGAACAATGTGGCGCCACACCCTCGGCTCATGAGGGGTTTGGTCATAGTTGGACTATGACTTATTGTCCATTAGAGGGATCAATGGTACTTAAGAAGTTAGATGTAACTATAGGGATAAAACGGTAATTTCGGTCCAGCTGTACTTACGAGCAATTTATAAAAGATCATTGCATTGTTGACTGGTTATATCCGGTGGACACAAAAATATATCTATAGTACGAAAAATGCAACATTGGTCTTTAGTGAAGTGACATGCAATTAATGGAAGTTTAGTAATTTAATTAAAAAAGTTTATTAATTATCCAAGTACTATTGAAGTTTTAATCTACAGGTCCATAAGATTCCCTCTGTAACTCAACATGGATTAATGAAAATTAATTTTGGATTAACTTGAATTGTTCAAATTAATTGAGGGATTATATATGATATAATTTACATAATGTATTTGATATATTATAATATAAAGTTTATTTGAGAGGATATAAATATGTGAATATGATTTAAATATCAATTATATGATTTGGATTCATATATTTAATATAAATTTGATTTATTTAAATTTCATATATTATTGAGATAATTCTAACTATAGGTTATATTTGATACAATAAAAAAAAAAATATAGGTTATGTGTTATATTCGATATAACATATAGTTTAATGTATAATATATAATAAGTTAGTTAGCATATATGTATATTAAATGTTATTTTATTTATTTTATTTATGAATTAAAATTAAATGATAACTCCCTCTCTATTTTCACTCTATATCCATCATGGGAAAGATGGAAGTTATGGTTTTTTCATCTTCTTCCAAAGAGATACATGGAGGGTCTTTGTTTTTGCAGTGAAGGTCTCTCCTAATGTAAAGCTTCCTCTCTTCTAAACGTTTTCCCTCTCCCAAAAAGTTTATCAGAGAAGCCCATAACTCTTTTTGTAATTCTCAACCTCTAACGAGAAAATAAAAGGTACTTTTGTGGTGTTGGCCATTTTGGGTGTTGCTGTTTCTGTTCATAATCCAGGCAGATACGAATGGTTTGTGACCAATATGAGAGGAACTTGTGAAGATCTTGTCTTCAAAGGTTAGTATGGCTAAACCCTATTATTCTCTTCCTCTCTATTATATTCTTGTGCATGTTGTAATTTATCTTTGTAGAATGCATAATAGGGTGAATTTTATTTTTCTGTGTAAATTTCAGATTGGGAAACAATCTACTTCCATCTAAGGTTTTCACAAACCTTCATGTGGTATCAAAGCGACATTTTTTGTTCCCAACTTTTAGAAGTTTTGGATCTAAAATTCGTTTTATGGTGGGTATTGCAAATTAATGCATTTATGTTGATGGATGTGTGGGTTTTTGTAATTTTTTGATGTTTTCGGGATTGGACTATACATTTATTGCGATTTCTTTACAATTTGATTTGTAAGGGTCTAGTGTTTTGGGCATAATTTGTTAGGTTATATATCCTAAAACTCGCAGTTTGTAATGTTAAACGTATTCTATTATCAATAAAGATGTTATTGACATTTATTCAATAAAACTATTATTGAATATGTGAATTGCACTTGTAAAGTCTAAATCCAATAAACTAAAAGATCCATATATGAATACATGAACTTTATGTGGAGACATAAGAGTGGATCAAGTTTAGTAAATAGCCAACATGGTCGATAGTATACGAATAACGCTGGGTACCTTATTCTAGTAACACTATCGAATGCGGCCCATTCTGTAGTTGTTACAATTTGTTGTAAAGTGCTACAAACAAAGTGATCTTGATTCGTTCATGCATTGACATGAGGAGTGGGGGCGTCCTATGCAATGAATTTGCATAACATGGGACGAAGAATTAAGTCACTCTTACTTTATATCGCTATTGATTGTTTAAGACTGACTATTTCAAAGTGATGACCTAGGTAACTTGACCTTAATCCTGAGCTAACCATAAACACCTATTTATTCGGGATTATCCTTAGATTTCCATGGGTGAGGGTTGACTCAACAGCGCTGGCTTAATAAGCCTCCCATTTCAGGGGTAAGATCGAGTAGATAGTTAAGGACATAGGGTGTAAGATGGAATTCACTCCTCTATGCTTTTAGGGATAGTAGAGAGGTTGTTTTCTTAAGTGTTGACTTCGGGTCTTGAATAAGGGGCCCCTCCCTTTCATTGGATCGAGAGGGACTCGGTTTAGTTATTGGATCACAAACCTATTGTTCATTAGAGATTCAGTGGGACTTAAAGAAAAAGATGTAATCTCAGGGGTAAAACAGCTTTTGACCCAGTCGTTATTACGAACAACCTATGAAGGGTTAACTTACTAATCATGATTATATTGAGTGAACATAATATATCTACAATGAGGGATGTGCAACTACTGGATTTTAGTGGAGTGACCCGGTAGTTAACGAATGGTGGTTAATTAGGTTAAAGAGTTTAGCCGGTTAATCGCAGATCATTGGAGCCCATGATCTATAGGTCCATGAGGTCCCCCTACTAGCTCATATCAGACTAAACCTTAGAACAGTGTGACGAATGAATTTGAAGTGTTCAAATTCAGTTTTTGGAGCAAAGTGTTAAATATATAGGATATATTTTACCTAATGCTTAATTGTGAATTAAACATAAAGAGAGAAAAAATAGAAGATATTTAAATAAGATTTAAATATCAAGATTATGAATAGGGATTCATATAAATTGGGATAAGTGTTGGGTTTAATATTAAACTAAATTAATTAAATTATTTAATTAATTATTTAATGGTAATTTAATTTTAAAATCAATTATTAGAATAAATTTTGAAATTAAATGGATTTGGTCAAAATTGTATTAAAAGTCAAATTTGTTGACTTTGGACTTTAAAGTCAAACTTTGACCAAGTTAGTGGAAAGATCCAACATTTATGACTGGGAAATGCTAACTTTTGCATGGTTAAGTGTTGTCTTCATTTAAAGACACTTGTCCCACTAAATCCCACTTTTTGAGTTAGTGGTTTTTTTAGTGTCAAATTCTCATTAAACTCAAAGTTGCATGTTTGCTTGTAATGGTGTTTAAAAGTGAGTGTTGCCTTTGAATAACTCTTGGCCATAGTGGGTTTAGATGAGATTATGTGATAATCTCATCCTTTTTCTCTCAAAGCTTTAGCTTTTTCCTCTCCAAAGTAGTCAATCATCAGATTCCACCATCCCGTTCTTAGGCCAAAGAATAGTCGAAAAAACTCTCGTGGTGGTTTTCGAACCGTTCGTGAGGAGATTGAAGTTGAATTAGAGAAGATTCAAAGACTACAAAGATTGTATTCTTTTCCCCCTTTTTCTTATTTTATTACATGCATGCTTATCTTTGTAATTAATCTAATTAGAGTACTTTAGATCTTTTTTTTTTCCATTGTGCATATGTTCATTCCATCATAGTTTTAAACAATCGAGTCTATAATTCATTGTCTTGTATCAATCATGAGTTTTCTAGAAAACTTCTGGTACAAACGAGACCCAATTCGGAGAAGAATCGAAGAAGATCACTAATGTACAGCAGGCGACTATATAACAGCGTTGCAACGCTATGCCCTAGTGTTATAACGCTGCAAAGAGACGAATGAAAGAGATTTTTCGTGGTCTTGCAAGGCTAGGTCACAACATTGCAATGCTCCGACACAAAGAATTCACGCGGTTCGGCCGGTTCACGTACGATTCGTGAAGTTTAGGCGGTCCGATTCGTTTGGTTCGAGCGGTTTGCGGTTTGGTTCGTGACACTGGTCTGATTCAGGTTGTTTTGAAGTTTTTTTTATATAATAATAAGCTTTCTAATTAATTAAATTAATATAAAAGTTATATTAATTTAGTTAATTGTTTAGGAGTCCAATCCCGATCCATTAATTGCTATTTAAATTATGCATTGGATGTATGATTCATTTTTCTTATATATGTCATAATGTATGTTCTATATAAAAGTCCCACCATAGGTTATGTATTTTTTCATGCATCATAAATATTATAATTGTTATAATAATTGGATGATTTATTTTATAACATGCTCATGCATCATATCTTATAAATGTTATAATATATGTTTGCATGCATTAATAACATAACCATGTATCATTTATATTATAAAGGTTATAATATATAGTTTAGATGTATGGATGTATATATGTTATTAATACTTTCATTACTTTAGCATATAAAACGTTATGTATGATTAAGTAATGAAAATTAAAATTGAGATTGCATGAAACATGACACTACTTTACGTAATTTTATAAATGTTATAATTTTACTAAATACGTCATTATATGCAATGTATGGTTTTAATTTATTTCATTTGATTTTATAATTGTTATAATTTAATGAAATTAAAAATTAAAATCAATAATAAAGAATTGCATGCAAACTTAGGTTAAATTCATTATTTAAATAGTTTAAAATATGATACACATAGATCTAAGTTCAATCAACTTAAATACCCTAGCCTAGATAGAACTAGTTTTAGACAAAGGTCCCTTATAGATACATTTGCTACAACTTTAATATTTTATTAGAACCAATTTAATCCTATTAAACTAATAAAAAAAGATTAAACTAATTTCTAATAAATAATAAAGAATTGCATGCAAACTTAGATTAAATTCATTTTTTAAATAGTTTAAAAATATGATTCACATAGACCTAAGTTCACAATATTTCTAATATGATTAGAAATTAGTTTAGTTTTTTTTAATCAGTTTAATAGGATTAAATTGGTTTTAATAAAAGATTAAAGTTATAGCAAATGTATCTATAAGGGACCTTTATCTAAGGCTAGTTCTGTCTAGACTGGGGTATTTACGTGGATGAAAACGGAATACCCCTACCTGGGAACTGACTTGGAAGGTGAATCAGATAAATTTGCTATAAGCATGCAATTTTTTGTTGAAGTTTATTAAAATGTTTAATGAACATTAATAAAAATTGTTTAACTATCCAAAGTAAATGTTACTTTTGGGCAAACTTAAACAATCACTTAATAAAAATAACTAACCGTATTTTTCCTAAGTTAAACTAACCATAGGTAAAACATTCAGTGGGAGAAAATTAAATGGGGTATATGATACTTCATTGTTCTTTTCATGTTTCTCCATCATAGTTCACACCATGAGACCTATACTCAGCCTCGAGGCACCTTTGCTTGTATCCCCCTATGGGTGGTGTTTGTATAGGTCAATACCAAGGTGAATGAGGAGAGTGTTTATAGTAAGTGGGAGCAGGATGTGTGTCAACACATCCCATGATCTCTCTCATTAGTTTGTAGTAGATTTTCATGCTCGGCCTCGAGGCACCTTTGCTTGTGTCCCCCTATGGATGACATTTTCATGAATCTTTGCTCAAACTTTAGAAATAGATAGGGTTGATTTAGCTTTTTCCCTACGGTTGGCTCATTAGAGCAGAACTCTAGAATCTAAATAAGGGGTTACACTTACAAGAAAATGTAAACTAGTTAACAATTTTTGGATCGAACAATGGTGACTTATATTTATAAACACAAAGAGTTGTTCTGTATATTGGTTTAGATGGTCTCATTTTAATGAAGGGGTACTTGATCACCTTACGGTGGCTTTTACTTTGTCTTACTGAAACATCATTTCAAAATAAATCTCATATAGGGTGCATTAAATTATTAGATAACTTTGGTTTGTTTTTCAAAATGGGTAATGCATGGATTACTAATATAAATAAATTGTATATTTCAACAATATTATCAATATGGCTTCTGAGACTCTAAATGTGCCCACCGCCGAAAAATTAATTGTCGATAATTACATCACATGGAAAAACATTATACAAATTTAATCATCGATGACTTACGATTTGTCCTGGTGGAGGAATGTCCTCCAATCCCAGCTAAAAATGCCACTCGAAACATGAAGAGAAACCATCGAAGGTTTTACAACGAAAGCGGGGATCGTTCCCATTTTAATTTCACAAAATTCATAAATGTTTTAAATCAAAGAAATATGTATTAAGAAACATAAATTACAACATGCTTTTGAGAAAAAATTAGGGAAGAAGAATTAATTACCCTTGAAGGAAAATAATCTTCACGTATTCCCTATCGATCTGGATCTTCTTTTCTTAAATCTCCAATTTGAAATCCCAAATAGGTACCACCACTTGAGAATCTTCTGTATTCTCTTGGGATTGAGAAAATGAACATGAGTTGTGAGCCTTGCTTGATTTTTAGAGAGAAAAGAGATTGAAAGGACTTTTCGGAAGAACTTTTTCTCCCAAACCTTCAGAGAATTGAGGAAGGAGATGATCAACGCACTGCACGTTTTCTGGTTGAGAGAAATTAGGGGGAGGGAGTTGTAACTCTTTCCCTTTAATTAAATTACAAATAAATAAATTAATTTAATTAATATATATATATATATATATATAATAACTACCTTATTATATATATACACTATGTGTTATATCAAATATAACACATAACCTATAGTTTTATATTGTATCAAATACAATATAACCTATTGTTTTATTTTCTCTCGACTATGCATGACATTTAATATAAATCACATTTATACTAAAATTTAATTATATGAATCTCATCCATATAATTAATATTAGAATAATATTCAAATATTTAATTCCTCTAAACTATTTATGGTATTTAACATAAATCATATTTATATTAAATTTAACTATATGAATCTCATTCATATAATTAGTATTTGAATCATATTCAAATTTCTCTAAAAATATTTTATATTATAATATATCCAATACATTATATTAATTATATGACATATAATTAATTTAAATAATTATATCATATATAATTAATTTCCTAATTAATTTGAACAATACAAATTAATTCAAAATTAAATCCCTGTTGAGCTATAAAGGGGACCTTATGGACCCGTAGATTGAAGCTTCAGTGGTACTTAAATAATTAATTAAACTCTTTAATTAAATTACCCAACATCTATTAAATGTCGGTCATTTCACTAAAGACTGATAGCTGCACTCTTTGCACTACAAATATATTTCTATATCCACTAGATATAACTAGTCAATAGTTTACTGACCCTTCACAAGTTGCCCGTAAGTACAGTTGGGCCAAAATTACTGTTTTGTCTTTGTAGTTATATCTAACTCCTTGAGTACCACTGAATCCTCTAATGAACAATAAGCCATAGACCAACTATGACCAAGTCCCTCTTGGGCTAAGAGAGGGTATGACCACATTGTTCAAGCCCCATAATCAGCCCTTAAGAGAGCAATTTATCTACTTACCTCGACATCAGGGAAGAAGTGAATTCCTTCTTGTGTAGCAGTGTTCCCAAGTCCTCAATCAGACGAATCCCCAAAATGGTAGGTATATTGGGTTGACAATCTGGCCATTCTCAACCATACAAATCAAAGGATCGACTTCATGAGCAGAGTTCACAACTCACTCAAGATTCAAGTCATGTCACCTATGGTTATCCTGGTGAAATGTAAGTCTCTATTATTAACGGTGTTATATAAAACCATTTCGTGGTTGGGTCTTATACAAACTCTTTGTATAGGATATCCCTGCTCACATGTCTCTACATGAATGATCAGGATCAGATCATTTGTAGCACTTTACAACATTTTACAACACTTGTAACATCTACAAAGCGGGTCGTATTTAAAAAAAATCCACCTGTATGTCTCTACATACTTGTTTAATTTACATAAAATAACATAGGATCTTAGTTTATTAGATTGAGTGTATGCTCATAAAATAATAATTATTTTATTAATAACAATTTGTTTATACGATATTTATAAACTACGAGAATACAAGAGATTTAGGATACCATTCCTAACAATCTTCCACTTGTCCTAAAGCTTAGAGAGTCAAATGAACAATACAAATAAAGTACAAAAAACAATAAACTAGGACATACACTATACCTCATTAACATCTCCCATTTGCCCGAGACAATATGTGGCATATCCCGTAGACCCAGACTTTCTAAATGACCATTGAACAATTTAGCCGTGAGAGCCTTTGTAAACGGATCACTAACCACATTTGTTCTTCACTTTAAGGAATCGATTTCTGGAGTCACCTGGCATCTAGTGAGATGACGATGCATGTAGGAACTGGGCATGTTATCTCTATGAGGGCAGTGGGAGGACTTTGACTTACTTTACAAAAAATTGTATTTTGTTAGAAAATGTATAGTTCCTGACTTGAAAAGGAACTTAATTTTTGTAAAGTGTTTAATTGAACAACACTACTCTATACGTTTTTCTTTGAATAAGGCGTTTATTTCTAAGAATCGTATAGAACTTTGTTTTGCTAAGCTGGAAGATAATCTTTATGTGCTAAGATCTTAGCAACTAAAGCTCTCCTAAACACTAAACTGTTTAAAACTTCGGTAAATCAAAATAAAAGATAGAAAATTTCTCCTAAAGAAAATGCCCATCTTTGGCACCTAAGATTATGACACATAAATCTTAATAGGATTGAATGACCGGTTAAGGATGGACTTTTAAACAAGTTAGAAGAAAAATGTTTACCTGTATGTGAGTCATGCCTTAAAGGAAAACTGACTAAAAGATCTTTCTACTAGAAAAGGTCATAGAGCCAAAGAACCCTTAAAGCTTGTACTTTCATACCTCTATAGTCCGATGAATGTTAAGGTAAGAGAAGGATTTGAATATTTCATCACTTTTACTAATGATTATTCCAGATATGGGTATGATTATTTAATGCAACATAAGTCTGAAGCCCTTGAAAAGTTCAAGAAGTACTAGGTTGAACTTGAAAATGCATTAAATAAAAAAATTAAAATATTTTGATTTGATCGAAGTAGATGGTACATGGACCTAAAATTCCAAGACTATTTGATAGAACATGGAATTCTAGCCCAACTTTTAGCACCTAGTACACCTCAGCATAATGATGTATCATAAAGGAGAAATCGAACCCTATTGGATATGATTCGGTCTATGATGAGTTATGCTTCCTTACCTGACTCATTTTGGAGATATGCGGTGCAGATTGCAGCTTACATTTTGAACTACATTCCATTCAAAAGTGTTACTAGAACACCTTTGGAGTTATGGAATGGTCGTAAAGGTAGTTTATGTCATTTTCAGGATCTGAGGTTGCCCAACACATGTGCTTGAGGCAAATTCTAAGAAATTGGAACCTCGTTCAAAATTGTGTATATTTGTAGGTTACCTCAAAGGAGCGAGACGTGATTACTAAAAGAACCCTAATAAAGGGACCTTGAGTTGCAGCGGGATCATTCCAATTTCCCAATTCTCACAGAATTGAAATTTTACAGATAATGACAGAAAAATTATGCATTTATAGAAAAATATAACATGCATACAAAATAAAGAATTGGGGTTTCAAAACCCCTTACCTTTGAAGACATTCTTCACGTAAGATCCCTGCTTTGTGCAAATCACGAACGACAACCAAAAAGGCCAATTGGGACACCTCTAATTGGAGACCTCGGTATTCTCAGGTAGAGAACCCAGGAGGTGTGTGCTCTGGTGATTTTGGTGAGGGAAGGGAGAAGATTAAAAGAAGAGAGGAAGGGGGGAGGAAGAAATAGAAAAAAACAAATAGAACTCTTCTGTAAAGCACATTAAAATAAATTCTATGATTTTCCAGCCTCTTTTGTAGGAAGAAGATGGACAAGTTAATAAATCTATACACAATACGTGGGTTGAGAGATTATTGGGGAGGGAAATTGAATTAAAAAATTAAATATATTTAATTTAATTTAATTTAATTAATATAATACATGCATATATATATATATATATATATATACTAATTTGTTATACATATATATACAACATAATTATATGTTATATTACATATAACATTTAACGTATAATTTTTATATTGTATCAAATACAATATAACCTATAGTTTCAATTATTTCTCACCAAAGACTTTTAATACAAATCATATTTACATTAAATTTAATTCGATGAATCCAAATAATATAATTAATATTTGAATCATATTAAAATATTTATTTCCTCTCATAAATACGTAATAATATAATGTATCAAATACATTAAAGTAATTGTATCACATATAATTAAAATTTAATTAATTATATTATATATCATTAATTCCCTTAATTAATTTGAACAACTCAAATTAATCTAAAAACTAATTCTCATATAATCCTTTTGAGCTACCGAAGGGACCTCATGGACCTGTAGCTTGAAGCTCCAATGGTACGCGAATAATTAATTAAACTATTTAAGTAAATTATTCAACATCCATTAAATGTCGGGCACTCCACTAAAGATCGACAATTGCATTATTCGCACTATAGATATATTTCTGTGTCTATTAGATAGAACCAATCAATAGTACGATGACCCTTCATAAATTGCTCGTAAGTACAACTAGACCAAAATTACCATTTTGCCCCTGCAGTTACATCTAATTCCTTAGGTACCAATGATCTTTCTAATGAACAATAAACCATAGTCCAACTATGATCAAACCCTTTTTGGTCCAGGAGAGGGTATGGTGCCACATTGTTCAAGCCCTGGAATCAACCATTAAAGGAGAAATTTATATACTTACCCTGATATTGGGGAATGAGTGAATTCCATCTTGTGTAGCTGTGTTTCCAACTATGCAATCAGACGAATCCCCAAAATGGTATGCTTGTTGAGTCAGCAATATGGTCATTCTCACCTATACAAATCAAAGGACCACCCTCATAAGCAGAAGTTTACAACTCACTGAGGATTTAAGTGTCACCTATGGTCATCCTAGTTGAAATGTAAGTCTTTATTATAAACGACATTATATAATGAGACTAAACATTTCGTGGTCCAGTCTTATACAAACTTCTTTGCATAAAATATTCCCACTCACATGTCTCCATATGAATGATTAGGATCAGATCATTTGTAGTACTTTACAATAATTGTAACACCTACAAAGTAGGCCATACTCATAGTGTCACCAGGATAAGTATCCAGGTTTATCCATCTACTACATACCATTTAGCTTATAACTTAAACTTGATCCACTCGTATATTTCTACATACATGTTTAAGCTACAAGATTGACAGGCCCGAAACTTACTTCGTTAATATCAAACTTGATCAAAAGAAAAATTGTAAAATCACCAAACTACTGCTATTACTACTAAAACATAGGAACAATGGTAAGTGTGGGGTCGAACCAGAGAGAAGCGAAGAATTAATTTCTTTTTGGGTTAGATTTGACCATGGAAAATAGTAAAAATCGGGGTTTTGGTTTTTGGTTTTAAAATTGAAATTTTCAAAAAAATAAATTACAAGGAATATATGAAACGGTAATAGATTCATCTAGTTATCGGATAAGGTAGCTATTCATTGTAATTCAAATCATTGTTTTCCGCATATCTATCATGTTATAGAATTATGCATGCATAACTACTCAGTCGATGAAAATTAACTAATCTCTACAAAGGCCGACAATCAATTAATTCAAAACCGATCGAGCGCTCTAATTCGTAATTAAAGCTGGAAAGAGGTGTCCTAACTAACCTACATGCTCCTGGATGCAATTGGGTCCTTAGCGGCCATAAAGAACTAGAAACACATGTATTAAGATTCAGAATTCAACTATGTTGATTAAGTGTCAAGAAATCCATGTTCAAATAATCAATTTATTCTTTAAATCTAGATTAAATGTGCGATGCAAAGATTCAAGGTCAACCTATACACCTAAGCATACTCATCTAATTTGTGCTACAAGGGTATATTCAAAGCATGGACGATTATAAGGATAAGTGCGAGCTTGAATTTAACTAGCTAAGACATGCGATCATGATAGGGACATCAATGCAACATACAAAAGCAAGTCTAAATCATGCAAGATTCAAAGAAAAATATAATTATAATTTAAAGCACAAAATTGAAAAGAAAACTCATCAAAGTACAAGAACACTTGATTGAAGAACTAAACAAAAGATTACCTCATCGATTCATAGACAAACCAATGGGATGCCCAAAATACGTCCATAATTTGAAAATAAAATAAAAACTAACCTAATGATACTGAAAACATAAAGGAAAAGGAAGAAGTCAAGGCCTCTCCTCGGCCTCCATTGAAGAACAATACAATTTTTAGCATAATTTTGACCTAAAACAAAGATGATTATTTATAGAAAAATTTAGGGCAGTTTCGCAACACTGATGCGACTGAAGAGGAGCATCAAGGTAGCAGTCCAACACTACGTCCAATGGTCACTTGTGTGTGTGCTTCACTCCACGTCCGTCAATCTTCGTAGCGTTGTAATGCTTGAAAATAGCGTTGTCCCTAAGCTTTAGAGTCAAGCATCATGTGGCGTTGCAACGATGGCGCTGATAAATATTCAGAGCATTGTGACGCTAGGGGCAGCGTTGCAACGCTCCCCTGCACTCCAAGCTACTGCCTCCAAGCATTGCCCGAGCATCAGACTTAGGCCAAGCTTGGGCATTGTGACACTCTGATAGGGGTATTTTGGTCATTTTGATTCGTTTAAAGCCCGAATGCTCAAATCAACTCCAAATTGCTTCAAATTTACCCCGATCAGCTTCAAATCACATATTCTACCTCTTTGTTGTTGATACCTACAATATAAGGAAAATAAACACATAAAATCCAATAACGAGCCCGAACTAAGCTATGAATAATAGCTCTTTTTTAGAGCTATCAAAGATAACCATGGATGTTAGTTTATTGGTTTGTGGTTAATGCAACTAATTTTGAAAGAAAACATCAAATATTTTATTACATATATAAAATGTTTATACATTACAATTACAAACTATAGGATCTTACGAGATTTAGGGCATCAACCCCAACAATCTTCCACTCGACCTAAAGCTAGTGGGGTGTATAGTGTAAGTGTGAAACCCAGATCTCCATTTTCCTACTTAAGTAAGTGATTAAGGGATTAATTAGGAGAAAGTTAAATCCTATGTTATGTAAATAATCTAATAATTTTACAATTGTCATAATAACTGTAATAATTATCACCTTCTGTGGATCAACAATTAGTAAGATTGTGAGCGAAAAAGTGGGAGAGAGCGAGAGTGGAAAGAGCGAGACCAGCGGGAAAGTGGGAGAGAGCGAGAGCGAGAGCGAGAGTAGCCTGAACACCTCATTCAAACGTCACGCCCCCGTGATCGAAGGAAACTGCCTGTGCATTGAACGACTGGGCATTTACGCGTTGAATTTGGCCACGATCTTATAGATTATGCATTGAAAACCCTAAATTGAATACAAACAAAGATTGAAGACGCAAGGGCAAACGTCAACCAAAATTAGGTGTCTTATTAAGAGAAATTCTTAAACCCTATGAAATTGTGGTGGATGCGTATGGAAAGAACACCTTGAGCCAAAGTAAGGTAAGCTTGCGTTGATGAGGGGAGAAGTAACCACTTGGCCATGCAGCCAAGTAGGTGGTGTCAACACCATAGAAGGTTTGGACGCCTATAAATAGAGCCTTTGGGATTTCATTTTCAAATAAAAAATCATAAAATTCGTAAAAAGAGGGGGGGAGTAGAGTGCATTGGACAATAAAGGTGGAGGAGAATACATCAACTTGAGACGAGGAGATCTCCCAATCTATTCGAGCGTTTGATGTAATTCCAAAGCCATCTGAAAGATAAGAGAGTCTAGTTTTCATGGTGAGGCTGCTGAAGAAGAAGCTCTAAGGAATTGGGCTGGAGAATGAGAAAAATATAGAGGGGTCGAGCTATCGGGTAAGCTGGGCCAGTCTTGATGTTTGGATGATTCCGGCTAAGCCATGAAGAGTTATGAGTTAAGATTTTAGAATAGTTTTATAGAAGAAAGTATCTCAAAATAAGGTTTAGAACTATGAGTGATCTAAGCTGTAAGTTGGATCTGGATTCTAGGGGTAAAAAGGAAGCCCGAGGTAGAAAAGGGAACTATTAGAAAGGCTCCTAAGAAATTAAGGTGAGTGTTATAGCTTTGATAATTAACACATAGTGTGAATGTTATAGCTTTGATAATTAACACATAGTGTGAGTGTTATGTTGCTTTGATAAATAAAGAATATTGTGTGTTTATACAATGTTGATAGTAAATGCATATTATAAGTATTCACTTAGCTTTATAATCTGATATTGGAATATATGCATCTGTAGATACAAAATACATGCTTTTGGTGATAGGATGATTGCCATGATATTGTTTGTGTGTGACTGTGGAAACTGAGATTATGCCCGGGATATAGTTAGCATGCTTAACAAAAGGTGCTTGGCGGGAAAAATATGGTCGGCTTCGGTCGACGGGAAATAATAGTCGGTGACGACCGATGGAAAATATGGTCAAGTACCTAAGCATGACAAGCAGGATAAATAAAATGGTCGATGTGCACATTGGCGGGAATTGGGGTCACAAGACGGTTTCCATAGGTGATTGAATTGATTGATGATATGATATGCATGCCACGTATAGCATTTTGGAATAAAGGTTAATAATTGCATGAATAAATCCATGATCATGCATGGGTACACTGTGATTATTATTATGTGATTGATTTCCCAAAAATGATGATTTTCAAAGTGATTTCTGTCTTAAAAGAACCACTCACTGGGCTTAGTAGCTCACACTCTTCAAAATGTTTTCTTAATCCCCCCCCCCCCCCAGGTAGCGGAAGATGAGGAGTTCCAGAGTGCTAGCCACGTGCCCCAATTACACTTCTGGACGGGTTTTACGTTTGTCATTGTCAAATTTGTTGTTAAGTCCTTAAGTTGTATAAACGTTATATCACTGTCGTAATAAAAGATGGGCCTACTTAATCCGTTATAGTTTATCTCCTTGACTTAATCATTTCGTTGTGTATAAGTTATAGTATGGTATCAGAGTTATTCCGCAAGAATCATTAGGCAGTAAGTGTCAGCTCAAGGGTTGATAACTGCTACAGTTGCATCCCTCTCCCAGGCTAAGAAGGTGGTCTAGGGACAGGGTGTGACAGTAAAAGTCAAATTATAATATAAAGTACATAAAACAATAAACTAGGGCACAAACTGCTAAGTACAAATCTTCCACTTGCCCTAGTCTAAACGTGGCCTGTCTCATAGACCCATACTCTGCAGGTGACCCTAAAACACCTTAGCTGTGGGGGAATTTGTAAATCGATTAGCAACATTCTGCTCTAAAGTTATTTGCGTGACAATCACGTCTCCTTGATGCACAATCTCTTAGATGAGATGATACTTCTGCTCGATGTGTTTTCCACGCTTGTGACTTCTAGGCTCTCTGGAATTGGCCACAACACAACTATTATCACAATAAAGTGTGATGGGCTTCAACATGTCTGGAATGACTTCCAGATTCGTCAAGAATTTCCTGAGCCAAACAACTTCCTTAGTAGCTTCACAAGCCACCACATACTCGGCTTCCATAGTGGAGTTAGCAATGCACCCTTGCTTGGTACTCCTCCAAACTACTACTGCTCCATTAAGAGTGAACACTGATCCTGATGTAAATTTCCCAGAATCCTTATCAGTCTGAAAATCATAGTCTGTGTATCCAGTAAGGATCAGATCTTTAGAACCATACATGAGAATGTAGTCCCTCATTCTCCATAGATACTTGAGGATGTTCTTAATGGCAGTCCAGTGATCAAATCCTAGAATAGACTGATATCTACTAACTATCCCTACCGCATAGCAGATGTCATGTCTCGTACATAATGTTGCATACATTAGGCTGCCAACAGCTAATGCATAAGGGATCCGTCTCATTTCCTCAACCTCTTGAGGTGTCTTAGGACATTGTTTCTTAGATAATATAACTCCGTGCCTGAAAAGTAGCAAGCGTCACTTGGAGTTCTGCATCGAATACTTGACAAGCCTTTTGTCAATTTACAATGTTTGAGACAAAGCTAACGTTTTATTCTTTTGATCTCTAAAGATCTGAATTCCCATAACAAACTGAGCCTCTCCCAATCTTTCATTTGGAATTGGGTTGCTAGCCAGTTCTTAACTTCAGTTAGTAGACCTACATCATTCCCAATGAGGAGGATATCGTCTACATATAATATTAAGAAAGCTATTGAACTGTTGATGATTCTCTTGTACACACAAGGTTCATCAACATTTTGATCAAAGCCATAAGATTTGATCGCATTATCAAACCTTATGTTCCAAGATCGAGAAGCTTGTTTCAATCCATATAAATGGTAGTATCAAACCTTTTTCTCTTGACCTTGGGTTATGAATGTCTCGAGTTGTTCCATACAAATGATCTCCTCAAGATTGTCATTAAAAAAGACAGTCTTGATGTCTATTTTCCAAATCTCATAGTCATATATGAGACAATGGACAAAAGGATTATGATAGACTTTAACATGGCAACAAGCAAGAAAGTGAACTCTGTAGGAATGTATCAGCAAATGTGGAAGCAACAAGGATCATTTAAGCACTCTGATTCATTAATTTTGGCAAAATATAAAGCATGCTCTTGTAGAAAACAAGTGAGTTTCATGACATACCTTTGTAGCACCTCTTCAAAGCTCGATCTCCAGCTACAATCTTCTCCAAATCTTGTTGCAGACCACCTTAAGATCTTCCTCACTATTCTCTTGGTGCTCTAGATTGAGTTGTGAGACTCAAAACAAGCTTGAATCAAGGGATTAAGGAGAATAGCTCATAGCAACAATCTGGTTGAAGAACCCTTTCTTCAGCTCGAATTTTCTCTAAAATTCTCTCTTGATTTCATGCCCGAAATTCACTTCAAACTCTTAAATATATTGTAGATCAACATGTAAGGGAGAGAGTTGCATGAGTTATAGCTCATGCTTGGAGTAACACAAGGCAATGTTGATGGCTTTTGTGTGAGAAAGTAAAAGATGGATAATGGAAAACATGGTTATTCCATTGTGTTTTGTTTTTCAATTTTTCAATTTTATCATATAATCAAAACTTGATTTTTCCAAAATCCATTTTGATTTTAAAAACTGAAAAATAAAACTAATTTGATAAATTAATTTTTAAATAAAACTTAATTAATTTAATATCAAATATTAAATTAATTTTTACACACATCCATCTTTTTTAAATCATATTTAAATATAAATTCTCCTATTCTGTTTAATTCTCAAATTAAACACGTAATTATATCTTATACAATTACTAATTTTCTTAATTCTAATTTGAATATTTCAAATTAACTGATCACGTTATTCTAGAGTTAGTCCATTTACGAGCTTGTAGGGGGACCTCACGGTCCTACAGATCATGGGCTCCAACGATTCGAGATTAATTGGCTAAACTCATTAGACCAAATTAATCCCCATTCGTTAACTAATGGGTCACTCCACTAAAGCCCATAATTGCACTCCCCTCACTATAGATATATTACGTCCACATGATTTAACCATAACCAGCAAGTCGATCCTTCAAAGGTTGTTCATAATAACAGCTGGGTCAAATATCTGTTTTACCCCCAAGAATACGTCTTATTCCTCAAGTTCCTACTGATCTTCTAATGAACAACTAGTTTGTGATCCAATCACTAAACCAAACTCTCTCAGCCCAGTGAGAAGGTGGGGCCCTTTGTTCAAGACCTGGATTCAGTACTTGAGAGAACAACCTTTCTTCTATCCCTAAATCGGGTAGGCGTGAACTTCGTCTTGCACCCTATGTCCACTCTTATGTACCATAGATCATTTTGACTATTTACTTGAACCTGATCCACTCTTATGTCTTCACATAAAGTTCAAATACTCATGTAGTAGTCATGGGTTTTAGTTTATTGGATTTATACTTTCATACAATAATAAGTATACTTAATGACTATTGCATGAGTACTTGAACTTTATGTGAAGACATAAGAGTGGATCGGGTTCGAGTAAATAGTCAAAATGATCTATGGTACATGAATAAGGTTGGGTGCCTTATTCTGGTAACACTATTGGATACGGCCTACTCTGTAGTTGTTACAAAGAGTTGTAAAGTGCTACATACGATGTGATCCTAATTCGTACATGTTATGACATGAGGAGTTGGGGCATCCTATGCAATGAGTTTGCATAAAATTGGACCAAGAAATAAGTCACTCTTACTAACGTTGTTTACTGTGTAAGACTAACTATTCATCTAGATGACCTAGTTACGATCTTAATCTTGAGCTAACTATGAACTCCTATTTATTCGGGATTACTCTTAGATTTTCATAGGTGAGGGTTGGCTCAACAGTGCCGGCTCAATAAGACTCCCATTTCAGGGGTAAGACCTAATAGATAGTTGGGGACATAGGGTGCAAGATGGAGTTCACGCCTACCTGATTTAGGGATAGAAGAAAGATTGTTCTCTCAAGTACTGAATCTAGGTCTTGAACAAGGGGCCCCACTCTCTCACTGGGTTGAGAGAGTTTGGTTTAGTGATTGGATCACAAACCAATTGTTCATTAGAGGATCAGTAGGAACTTAAGGAATAAGATGTAATCTCGGGGGTAAAACATATATTTGACCCAGCCGTTATTACGAACAACCCATGAAGAGTCGACTTGCTGATTATGGTTAAATCCTATGGACATAATATATCTATAGTGGGGGAGTGCAATTGTAGGCTTTAGTGAAGTGACCCATTAGTTAAGGGATGAGGATTAATCTGGTCGAATGAGTTTAGACAATTAATCTCGGATCGTTGGAGCCCATGATTTGTAGGTCCGTGAGATCCCTCTACTAACTCGTAATGGACTAGCTCTAGAATAGTGTGATAAGTTAATTTGAAATGTTCAAATTAGAATTAAGGAAATTAATAATTATATGAGATATAATTACGTGTTTAATTTGAGAATTAAATGGAATAGGAGAACTTATATTTAAATATGATTAAAATATATAAAGATGGATGTGTGTAAAAATTAATTTAATATTTGATATTAAATTAATTAAATTTTATTTAAAAATTCATTTATGAAATTAATTTCATTTTTCAGTTTTTAAAATCAAAATGGATTTTAAAAATCAAGTTTTGATTTTTGATAAAATTGGAAAATTAGAAAAAACAAAACACAAAATGGAAAACCATGTTTTCTATTATCCATCTTCTACTTACTCACACAAAAACCATCAACTTTTCCTTGTGTTACTCCAAGCATGAGCTGCAACTCATGCAACTCTCTCCCTTGCATGTTGATCTACAATATATTGAAGAGTTTGGAGTGAATTTCGGACATGCAATCAAGAGAGAATTTTAGAGAAAATTCGGGTTGAAGAAAGGGTTCTTCAATAAGATTGTTGTTGTGTGCTATTCTCCTTCATCCCTTGATTCAACCTCAATCTAGAGCACCAAGAGAATAGTGAGGAAGATCTTGAGGTGGTCTACAATAAGATTTGGAGAAGATTGCAGTTGGAAAACAAGCTTTGAAGAAGTTCTACAAGAGGTATGTCATGAAACTCACTTGTTTTTTGCAAGAGCAAGCTTTAGATTTTGCCAAAATTAATGGATTAGAGTGCTTAAATAATCCTTGTTGCTTCCGCTATTACTAATATATTTCTACATTAAAGGCACTAAACGAAAATACTAACGAGTTGCTAAAAAGAAAAACACATCGACCTACGTTAGGTTTTAAGCAAATACTCGTTGAAAAACAAACAACATCAAATAAGGTTTTAGCAAAACTAATTTGAACCCCATGTGACATCTAGTTTCGCAATGACGCTTCAAAGGTTTAGGACAAAGTCGCCGAAGGGAGGTCAATTATCCCTCCTCTAAATTGAGAAGTTCTCAACCAGTCATTAATACCATAACAACTTTTATTCCTATAACGACTAGCCATCATTGATTTGGTCAAAAGATCATTAACTTACTTAACAATCTCCCATAAGTGTGACCTACCATTTTAGGCCCTAAAGATCCGCCCTAAGCAGCCAATTCGAAGGGAAACAATTCGATTGGGGAAAAACCTAAAGCGACCCTATCCATTTATGGAGTTCACCTTGGTCTTGGCCCACTGCACAAAACCCATCCGAAGGGGGACGCTCCTAGGGCGACACGAGGGAGTACAGAATGATCTTACGGTGTGAGTCAATGACAGAGACCGTAGGATGTGTTGACACCCACCCTTCACCCACTTACTATAAACACTCTCTCTGCCCACCTTGATATTGACTCATACAAACACCATCCGAAGGGGAATGCTCCCAGGGCACCACGAGGCCAAGCATGAATCTCACGGTGTGAATATTCAGGGAGAAAAGTGAGTGGAATTATTGACATATCAGATACATCTCTTCCTCCCACTGAGTATTTTATAACCTAGGGTTTAGTTTACTTAGAAAAAGCACAGCTAAATATTTTAACTAAGTGATTCTTTAGGTTTTCCCAAGAGTAACTTTTACCTTGGATAGTTAAAAAAAACTTTTAATCATCATCCATTAAACTCTTTAACGGAGTCTTTGACCAATTGTCGCATGCTTGTAGAAAATCTATCTAATTCACCTTTCCAGGTAGGTTTCCAGGTAGGGGTGTTCTGTTTCTGTCGGCTTAAGAACCCTAACCTCGACAGAACCCGCCTTAGACAAAAGGTCTTTTATAGATAGATTTAAAACAAATTTATTCCTTTATGTCAATCAATTTAATCCTATTAAACTGATTTTAAAAGATTAATCTAGGTTACTAATCTCATTAGAACCAGTGAACTTAGATTTATCTCAATCCAATTTTAAAACCCTTTTTAAAAAACATGAGTTCACCCTAAGTCTGTATGCAACTCTTTCTTATCGATTTTAGTTATAATTTCCTTTATAACGCTTATAAACGAAAACAACCAAAACCACAACATAAAGCTAACACATTCAAGGCATTCATAACGCTTGTATAAGAATGCAATGAAACAAGAAAAACTTGGCTCTTATACTAATTGAAGGAAATCGGACACGAGGATTTCCATGAGCAGCGGAAGGATCTTTCCAAATTTCAATCGTATATGAACATTACAATTACAATCTCAAACGGAAACATATGGTTATGCATAAAACGGAAATTATAGCATGCTTTTTTACAGATCAAAGGAAAGAATCAACAAACCTTTAAAGACTTATCTTTAAGATCCCTCGATCACGAACGCTCGAACAATCAGCAACACTGCAACACTCGAACGCTTGTAATTGCTTGTACAACACGACCACTACACTACACAATCACAACGAACTTGAACAAAGTGATCACCAAGGTCACGAACACCCCGGACACCACAAATGACCTCCCCAAAACCTCGACTGTGTCGAGTTGAATATGACACCACTAACAAGGTTACCTCGGTATTCTCAGTGTGAGAATCCAGAGTGTGGGCTTGGTTAAAGGCAAAAACCGGAGGAAGAACAATCATGTAAATGATTGAGAAAGTGGGAGAAGATAAAGCCTATCATATAGGTCGATGCCCAATTGTTTAACAAAAGCTATGCGATCGTCTAGCAAAAGCTATGCGATCGTTTAACTCATCGTCTAGTTGAGTGTCTATCGTGTAAGAACACTCCACAATCGTTTAACTAACTCCAAGCTGTCGTTTAGTAAATCTAATTTACTTGACAACTATATCGTGAGTAATTTCCGAGACTGAAAATCTCAAATTCACAACCTTTTAAATCTAACTAAAATTAGGAAAACATTTTTCCTTTTATCTCACGGTTACCATGAAACCACCAATAACCTCCCACTCAATTGGTTATTAAAGAAAAAGAGATAATTATCCAATAATTAATATTATTACAAAAAAAAAATATAACCAACTTATCATACTATTTATAACCTATAATTTTAATATTTCATCTCATGAAACTTATAAACCATAGCTCTTTTTCTATTCCATGGCACTTAAAGTAAATCTCATTTACATTAACCCTCCACTTGATGTATCTCATACACCATACCGATCATATCATATATAATCGAATTACCTTTTGTCAATTTGAACATTTCAAATCAACACCAAGAACTGATCCTCAACTTGAATCCATTGAGCTACCAAGGGGACCTTATGGACCTATAGCTTGAAGCTCCAACGGTATGTGAATAACTGACTAAACTCTTTAGTCACGTGATCCACCATCCGTTAACTGCCAAGCACTCTACTAAAGACTGACAGCTGAACTTTCTTTACTACAGATATATTATGTGTCCATCTTAAAAAATCAACAATGCGACAACCCTTCACAGATCACTTGTAAGTATAGCTCGGCCAATAAACGTTATGCCCCTATAGTTACATCTAACTCTTTAAGTACAACTGATCCCTCTAATGAACATAAGTCATAGTCCTACTATGATTGAGTCCTCTCTTCCAAAGAGAAACTGTGGCCATTATGTTCAAGCTCCGGAATCAACCTTTAAGGGATCAATCTATCTACTTACCCCTACTTCAGGGAAGGAGTGAATTCCATCTTGTGTAACTGACTTCCCAGCTCCCAAATTAGACAAGTCCCCAAAAAGGTAGGCATATTGAGTTGACAATCTGGCCATTCTCACCCATACTAATCAAAGGACCGCCCTCAAAGGCAGGAGTTCCCAAAACACGCAGGATTGAGGTCATGTCACCTATGGTCGTTTAAGTGAGATGTAACTCTCTAGTATCAACGGCGTTATATATAGATACGAATCATCTCATGGTTCGGTCTTATATAAACTCTTTGTATCGAACACCCCCACTTGCATGTCTCCACATGAATGGTTAAGATTTACCATCTGTAGTAGTTTACAAATCTTACAAACCTTTACAAAGCGGGTCGTATCTGTAGTGTCACCAGGATAAGGTATCCCACCTTAATCCTTATACTACATACCTATTTAGGTTATCACTTAAGGCATGATCCAGTTGTATATCTCATATACATGCTTAAGTTTAAATAAGATATCCATTGAACTTTGTTTATTGGATATGAGTAAATGCTAGAATGAAATAACACTTATTTTATTCATGAACAATGTGTATAATTATTAACAACGAGACTCCGGGAGAATTAGAAATATAATCCCAACACATAACCTCCCACTACGTCGAGGCAGTCTCAACTCTTGAGATGGTTGATCAAATGAACTGACATCAACAACTTTTGTTGATCTATCAGTCTGTTTAACAACTCTTGTTGAACCCTCAGTAGTCTCATTAGAAATCTCATGTAAAATAAGCTTACTTTGTGATTTATGATCGCTGATGTGGTCTTCTTCCAAGAAGATAGCATTTGTCGATACAAACACCTAATTTTCACTTGAATCATAGAAGTATCCACCTCTCATTTGCTTGGGGTAGCCTATAAAGAGGGAAATTTCGAATACGGTTCCAACTTCTTTGGGTTAGCCACAAGCACGTGGACCGAACATCCCCAAATCCTGAAGTGGCATAAACTACCTTTACGGCCTCTCTACAACTCAAAACGTGTTTCAGAAACATTTTCCGAGGGAACATTGTTCAAAATATGACATGCAGTTTCCACTACAAATCCCCAAAATGAGTCTAAAAGATGAGCATAGCTCATCATAGACCGAACCATGTTCAACAGGGTTCTGGTTCTCCTTTTTGATACACCATTCTACTGAGGTGTACCTGGGGCCGAGAGTTGGGACTTGATTCCATGTTCTATCATATAATTCTGGAATTCAAGATCCATATACTCTCCACCACAATCAGATCGTAGTGTTTTTATCTTTTTACCTAACAAGTTTTCAACTTCAAGCTCCTTAACCTTGTCAAGGGCTTCAAACTTACGTTGCATTTGGTATAGATACCCGTATCTTGAATAATCATCTATGAAAGAGATGAAATATTCATACCCACATCGAGCTCCAACACTCATCGGACCACAAAGGTCTAAATGTATAAGCTCCAAAGTTTCCTTGGCTCTATAATCTTTTCCAATAAAAGGTCGTTTGGTCATCTTGCCTTCAAGGCATGATTCACATACCGGCAAAGAGTTTTCTTCTAAACCCTTTAGAAGTCCACATTTCACCAACTTCTCAATCCTATTGAGGTTGATGTGACCTAACCTTAGATGCCAAAGATGGGCGTTTTCCTTAAGAGAAACCTTTAGTCTTTTTGCAGTTGTCATCGTACTGAACATTTCAGTACTAAGCAAGGCTTTTATGACTAACGACCTTAGTACATACAAGTTATTTTCTATTAAACAAAAATCAATCTCCTTACCATTCTTGAAAATAAACACTTTACTCTCATAAAAAGAGACAGTATAACCTTGTTCAAAGAGACAAGAAACTGAGATTAAGTTCCTCTTGATATGAGGAACTACAAAAACATTATCTAGTAACAGATAACTTTTCTTGTCCAGAAATAACTTCAACCTACCTACAACAACAGCTGAAATAATCTCACTAGTATCGACTCGAAGATTCAACTTTCCCTCTTGCAACGTTTTCCAAGAACTAAATCCTTGGTAGGAAGAATTGACGTGATTAGTAGCACCTGAATCAAGTATCTAGGCAGAATCATCATTCTCTACCAAACACGTCTCCAAGACAAATAAATCACATTTACTGTCTTTAGACTTTTTCCTCTTTTGGAGAGTAGTGAGATCAGTATCAGAACCTAACTAATCTCCAAGTTTCATTTCAGAGAACAATTCTCGTCGATGAACTTCATCAGAGTCAACAACACTTGTGTTCTCTAACTGAAGGTCATCTTAGGAACTGACACTACTGGTTTCTTTATCATCCATCCCTTTGTGCTCAAAATGTAAGAACTGACGTTCAAAAAATTCTTACAATGAGTCCATGATCTTACATACAATGACCATGTTCTCAACCCTTTTGGCCAATGAATTAGGTATACTAGCCAAAATGTGAAGTTGGGTCAATGCGTTAGCCTTCATCCATATTTCATATGCATTACGAACATTTCACGGTGCATCAAGGGTCGGGACTTGAGGACACTCCTCAACTATAACAAACTCGAGGTTGTTTACCACGAAATATGTTTTAAGAGACTCTTTCTAATGTATGTAATCGATCAAATTGGAGACAACTAACGGAAAATCATACATGTTGCGGAAAAAGAAACACCTTGATCTATATTAGATTTTAGCAAAAACTCGTTGAAAAAACAACATCCAATACGGTTTAGCAAATCTGAAATGAATCCCGTGTGACATCTAGTTTCGCAATGACGCTTCAGAGGTTTAGGACAAAAACCATCGAAGGGTGGTCAATTTATCCCTCCTTTGAATTGAGACATTCTCTACTAGCCATTAATACCAGAACAACTTTTGCTCCTATAACGACTTGCCATCATTGATTTGATCAAGAAATCATTAACTTGCTTAACAATTTCCTGTAAGTGTGACCCTTCATTTTAAACCCTAAAGTTCTGCCCCAAGCAGCCAATCCAAAGGGAAAAAAATGATTGGGGAAAAAACTAAAGCGACCCTATCCATTTTTGGAGTTCACCTTGATATTGACCAACCACACAAAACCCATCAGAAGGGGGACGCTCCTAGAGCGCAACGAGGGAGTGCAAGAAGATCTCACGATGTGAACCAATGAAGGAGACCATAGGATATGTTGACACACATCCTTCACCCACTTACTATAAATACTCTCTCTGTCCACCTTGATATTGACTCATGCAAACACCATCCGAAGGGGGATGCTCCTAGGGCACCACGAGGCCAAGCATGAATCTCACGGCTTGAACATTCAGGGAGAAACGGGAGTGGAATCATTGACATATCATATATATCTCTTCCTCCCACTGAGTATTTTATAACCTAGGGTTTAGTTTACTTCGAAAAAACACGACTAAGGATTTTAACTAAGTGACTTTTTAGGTTTGCCCAAAAGTAACTCTTACTTTGAAAAGTTGAACAACTTTTGGTCTTCATCCATTAAACTTTTTAACGAAGTCTTTGATCAAGTGTTGCATGCTTGTAACAAATCTATCTAATTCACCTTTTCGATAGGTTCCCATTTAGGGGTGTCCCATTTCTGTCAGCTTAAGTACCCCAGCCTAGACAGAACTCACCTTAGACAAAAGGTCCCTTATAGATAGATTTAACACAAGTTTAATCTTTTATGGAAATCAATTTAATCTTATTAAACTGATTCAAAAGACTAAACTTAGGTATCTAATCTCATTAGAACCTTGAACTTAGGTCTATTTCAATCTAATTTTTAAAACCCTTTTAAAACATGAGTTCACCTAAGTCTGCATGCAATTCTTGTTCACCTAAGTCCACATGCAATTCTTTCTCATTGATTTTAGATTTAATTTCCATTATAACGCTTATAACAGGAAATAACCAAAACCATACACAATGCAAAGCTACACATACAAGGCATTCATAACTCTTATAAAAAGCCTAAGTGTCATGCTCCATGCATTGTTCATTCATTGCTACTTTTATATAACACTTATATAACAAAACAACGAACCAAGCATACATGCTTCTATACACCCTTAAACTATAACTCTTATAATATAAAAATGATGCATGAATATGCTTAATGCATGCATAAATATAACTCTTATATTTCATGATGAATGCACATGTTTTCTTGTAATTTCATCATGCCAATAACTATATTATAACACTTATAATATATGATGCATAAATAAAATGCATAACCTAAGGTGGGTTTTAAATCTATATGTCATACATTATGGCATATAAACAACATACATCTCATGTACATTAAATAAAGTTGATGAACCAGGATAATTAGCCTCAAAATCCTCAAAATCAACAAAGCACAATGAGTCTCTGGTTCAAACATACGAATCGGGTCTTGAACTGTCCGGACGAAGAAACGCGTCTCCTTGATCGTGTACAAAATCCTTATGATCGCTTACATGAAAGAGTCAACGCTTTACTCAATTGTATAGCAACGTTGTGTGAGCATAAACGATCGTTTAGCAACGATTGTGTACCTTTGACTATGCAATGAAGCATGAGGTCATGCGATCATGCAACGCACAATGTGTAATGCAAGCCTTAAGCGATCGACTATATAACAACGATGCTGTGAAGCATAATCGTCTAAATGATCGCTAAGCAAGCATCGAGGTATCATGTATCGGGTGATCGTGTAGTTAGTGACTATGCGATGAGGCATGCTGAGCTACACTATCGTTTAGTGTGCACGCCTTTTATTAAACGATGAGCATCAAATGGTCTAGATCGTTTACCTCCACGTCCACACGATCGAGCAACCAATGCTACGCGATAGAGAAAACTCTTTACTCTAGCGAAATGATCGTTTAGTTAATACTACACGATCGCGCAAAACTTTTCTATACAATCGTTTAGCCAAATCTCAACAATCGTTTACCTAAGGCTACACGATACGACCAACCTTTGGCCTTCTTCTTCAATGAGAATTGCATCTCCATGCTTCGAAACTTCATCACAAACGACTCAACCAACATCAAACACTTTGAATACAGACTCGATTGCCTGTTAATTATGCCCAAAAACGCAAGGACCCTTACAAATTAACACTTTGTAATCTTAAAGAAAGCTTTAAATAGAGGCAACCATCCCATAAACATTCATCAACACATCCACAAATGCATTTAACTCTTAAACGCAATGAAGAAAACTTAAAACCCATCACCACTGTAAAAGAAGTTCAAAACAGAAATGGTATTTGGAATATCAAAATAACCTGGCTCTGATACCAATTGAAGAAAATCAAACACGAGGATTTCCATGAGCAACGGAAGGGATTGTTCCAAATTCCATTCGAATTGAACACAAACAATCACTGTCTTAAAACGGAAACTAACAGGTCTTGCATAAATAGAAATTACAGCATGCTAAATGATGATACAAGGGATAGAGGATGCATACCTTTGAAGAAACATTCTTCATGAATCCCTCTATCAATCTACAAGTGTCCAAGAACAACACACTCGAACGCAGCGACTGGTACAACCAACGAACACGAACACAACGAATGACCAGTAGCTCATCGAACCCAATCGAGTCTAACTCGATCCATGAACAGGGTGAGGACACCACCACAATGGATACCTTAATATTCTCAGTATGAGAATCCAGGAGTTGTAGGCTCTGTCTGATCTTGGCTTGAGAAAGAGACTGGAGGACTACGATCGAGTAGATGATCAAGAAAATGGGAGATAATACACTGTCTATCATGTAGACGATATGCTCGATCGTTTAGTAAATGACAGCCTATCGTATAGACAAAGGTAAGCGATCATGTAGCTATGATCAACTGAGTGACTATCGTATAGTCAAGCGATCGCTTAGCTGATCGTGTAGTCTCTCAATGCTATCACTTAGTGAAACTCTTTCACTTGATAGCTTATCTGTGACTACTTTCTGAATGAAGTAACTCTTTTAATTTAGGAAAAAAAATTCCTTTTTATCTCACAGTTACCATAAAACCACCAATAACCTTCCACTCAATCGGTTATTAGAGAAAAGGAAATTAATTGTCATATAATTAATATATTATAAATAAATATGATAACTAACTTACCATATTATATTTATAACCTATAGTTTTAATATTTCATCTCATGAAACATACAAACCATAGTTTTTTTTTTTTCTATTTTATGGTACTTAATGTAAATCATATTTACATTAATTCCTCCACTTGATATATCTCATACATCACACCAATTATATCATACATAATTGAATTTCCTTTTGTTAATTTAAACACTTCAAATCAACTCTAAAATCTGATTCTCAACTTGAATCCATTGAGCTACTAAGGGGACCTTATAAACTTGTAGCTTGAAACTCCAACAGTACGTGAATAGCTAACTAAACTCTTTAGTCACGAGATCCACCATCCGTTAACTGCCAGGCACTCCACTAAAGACCGACAACTGCACTCTTCTCACTACAGATATACTTTTGTGTCCATATTAATCAATCAATAGTGCAATAACCCTTCACAGATTGCTCCTAAGTATAGCTGGGCCAATTTACTGTTATGCCCCTGTAGTTACATCTAACTCCTTAAGTACCACTAATTCCTCTAATGAGAAATAAGTCATAGTCCTACTATGATTAAGTCGTCTCTTCTAAGGAGAGGGTATGGCTACTATGTTCAAGACTTGGAATCAGCTCTTAAGGGAGCAATCTATCTACTTATCCCTGTTTCGGGGAAGGAGTGAATTCCATCTTGTGTAACTGAGTTTCCAGCTCTCCAATCAGACAAATCCCCAAAAAGGTAAGCTTGTTGAGTTGGCAATCTGGCCACTCTCACCCATACTAATTAAAGGACTGCCCTCAAAGACAGAAGTTCCCAAAATACTCATGATTAAGGTCATGTCACCTATGGTCGTTTCAGTGAGATGCAAGTCCCAATTATCAATGGTGTTATATAAAAAGACTAACCATCTCGTGGTCCGGTCTTATACAAACTCTTTGTATAGGACACTCTCGCTCGCATGTCTTCACATGAATGGTCAGGATCAAACCATCTGTAGTAATTTACAACACTTGTAAACCTCTACAGAGCGGACCGTATTCGTAGTGTCACCAGGATAAGGTGTTCCTCCTTTATCCTTATACTACAGACCATTTAGGTTATTACTTAAGGCATGATCCACTTGTATATCTCATATACATGCTTAAGTTTACATACAATAACCACAGATTTTTGTTTATTGGATATGAATAAATGTAAATAAAACAACTCTTATTTTACTAATAACAATGTGTACAAAGTTTACAAACTACGAGACTCCGGGAGATTTAGGACACCAATCCCAACACACAGAGGTCTGAATATACTAGCTCTAAAGGTTTTTTGGCCCTGTGACCTTTGCCAATAATCAATAATATAATTTTGAAGTTGATCCTCAAGCATAGAGAGTTCAATAACTGAAAAGTCTTTTGGGTAAAATTGAGCAAGTTAACGAAGCTTTTTTTCTATCAAAAGAAACAAATGAATTACTCGGATTTAGACATACCACGTAGAAAAGAAATTCAATATTTGTTTCAATAAAATGATTATTCAGTTCTTGAAGTTGCATATCAATGATGACATAGAAGACTTCAACACGATAATAATGTAAATTTGTAACTGGTTGAGAATTTCGCCTTTGTTATCCTTGAATTAAAAATAGGTCATCCATTTTAAGGACTTCAATATCATGAGTAAAACAGAAATCAGAAACCACATTCAACAACGCATCCCAATTAGTTTCTCTTGTTTTCTGCAGTATTTCTTTACAAATTTTGACTAAATTCGTTGCATTCACAATATCTTCGATCAAGATCTATAGGTAGGTCTTCTAGATTTATTTCTATTTAAGATTGATCAAAATCCAAAACATTTTTCTTCTTTGAAGATGATATCTCTATAGTCTCTATTGTTGTTTTTCTTTTATAATATTTCTCCATATTAATTTTGAATTAACTCTACAAAAGTATCAATAATAAGAATATTACATTCTATATATAGATTTAAAAGCATCAAAACTTAAAATCTAAGAATATTTTAAAACTTACTTGTCGAGCTCGTACATCCAAACGAGTGACAACAAATAATTCTCTAGCTTGAACTTTGAAATGAATTTTAAAAACCTATACGAGTAATGTGAATGTAAAAAAAATGAAAACAAATGAAAACATAAGCGTAATGTGAATAAAAAATTATGCAAAAAAAATTGAATGAAACCTTTTTAATAGAATGTTCTTGAGAGTTAAGGTTGAAAAGTGAATTTCAAAAAGAAAAAAAATATATATAAACTGCTCAGTTTTGTTGCCGGTAAAAAAAAAGTATGGTTTAACTATTTCTTTATTAAAAAAAGATACATTTTAAAGGGCACATTGCTGTAGGTTTCAAACCCTTGTTCTTCATAAAACAGGCAACACTTCATACCAATAAGCTAGCACCAATATTGTTAATTAAGTTGAACTTTATATATATTTATGCATATCACTTTATAATTTATATTAGAAATACAAAAGACGGACAAATTGAGGGGACACATGCCTCCTCTAGCCCCTACATGAATCTACCCATGATCACAAGGCAAATGTGTTCATAGAGAATTGAGGTCCAAAAGATATTATTTTAGTACGGTGTGAGGATACCTTATGTCCAAGGTAACTGGAAGAATTGCTTTTTTTAATTATATTTTTTTTATACATAAAATTGTAGAGATATTACAATATTATGTAGAACGAAAAATAGAAATAGATCACGTAAATGAAGAGATCATCAACATGAAAAGAGAATATGAATGTCATCAATACAAATGAAAAGAGAAAACAAATATATGTAAATAAAGAAGATGTTAGTGGTTTATTATTTGGTCAACAATCAAATCTCTCTTTGAGAAATAGGTCGAATAAATGGAAAGACTATATATGAACATGTAAAGAGATTGAATATCATCGACACACATAAAAAGAGAGAAAATACGTAAACAAGGAACATGTTAGTGGTTTCTTATTGATCAACAATCAGAATGTCCCATTTTTTGCTATCCCTACTCAATTCGATTATTATAAGAAAGCAAAGAAACGATAGCGATCAGTTTGGGAGTTCCATTCGGGGAAGTTTTTTTCAAAAGAAACTTGAGGTTTAATTCTCTCCTTTTAAGAAACAAGGGTTTTACTTAATTTTAGATTTGTTATTATCAAATCGGTAGTATTTTATCATTGATTGATTCTAGTTCATTAATTTATTAAGATCATTGATTGATTATAGTTCATTAAGATCATTAATTTATTAAGATCATTGATGGATTATAGTTCATTAATTTATTTAGATCATTGATTGATTATAGTTCATTAATTTATTAACTTACCAAAAGTGTAGGTTTTCTTGATGCTCACTCTTCTCTCCTTTTAATACATGAATTTATTCTTTTATTTTATATTATTAAAATTAATTAATATATGAATATTAAATTTATGATAGAAAATTATATTAAATTTTAAGTTATCATATTTAAATTTAACTAGTCCAGGTTCATAAATAAATAAATAAATCAATAAACTTTATATACACACATTTTTCAAAAAATTTATGCATCAATTCCATCCATTCATTAATAAATTATATATGTAGTTAATTAATTATTATTAGAATTAATATTTTATGAGGTTATTTTTTAATAATTATAATTAACTTATCATTGATTGATTATAGTTCATTAATTTTTTAATCACAAAATGTTATATTTATTTTTTTAAACTAATTTTGATTGTTTTGTTAGTTAATACATTATAATTATATAAATTCATGAAATTGATATATCAAAGTATGTAATCGAGTAACTTTAATTATAAATTATTCATTTCACAAATACTTGTAATTGATAATTTAATTAATGTTCTTATTTGATTGTTAAATAATTAATTTTGCTCAAAACTTTGAGTTGAATTTGTTCTTTATCAATTAATCTATTAAAATTTTATAGAGATGATCATGATTAATTTTATAAATTAAAATCAAAGATAATTTGTTTTCATAAAATTTTAATAACATTCCCATGTATAATTAAAAGCGGTCATCCTTGATTGCCATAATTTTATTTGTACGCCTTTTTATTTTTGTTTTTATTTTTTCATTGGCAACATCAAGATGTAACATGAAGAAGATGCTTGAATTGTTTTTCTTTGTTTTTGAGATTGATGATTGGTGATGTCTCTATGTATTCTATTGGTACAATATTCGTGGTGATAGCTACTAGAATTTGTGAGAAATTAATTCTTCAATTATAAAAAGTCTCGGTAAAAATTGATTCATGAAAAATCTTATCCAAGTTATTGACTTTAATTCAAAATCAGTAGAGACAATTTGATGTATTAGTTGCATAATATGAATTGATTGCTAGAGTTTGTAAACTTTAATTTGTATCAAATAGGGAGGTCTCTACAGTTTGAAAATATCTAATCGTAATTGAGTTTTTAATTTTGATGTCTTTGTCATATTTATTATACTTTTTAAATTTTTAATATTTATAAACCTATTAAACATTAAAATTTTAAAGATGTAATTTTATAATTAATAAAAAAAAAATGAGCTTTGTGTATTAAAAACTCTTAATTTTAATTATATTTTTTTTTTAAAAAAAAGTTTAAGGACTTGTTCAACACTTGTTAAAGTTTGAGGACTTATTAGACACAAAATTTTAAGTTCAATTTACCACTTTTAAAAATTCAAGAACCAAATTAGTAAAAAACTCAAAATTTAGAGACTAAAATCGTAATTTCTATTACATATTCAGGGGTTTATTGACATATTCACATAAATTATTTATTAAAACGATTAATCAATTTAAATAATTATAGTTCTAAAAAAACAATAACTTAATTAATAATATAATTAGTGACATTTATTCAATTAAATAGTTTTGTATAAATGATTAGCTTTTCTTTTGATAATTAGAGTTAGTTATTTAATTGAAATTATTCATGTATTATTTAATATGTATATTTGCAAAAATATTGTAATTAAAGTATGGGATTGAAAATCGAATCTCAGACCACGAAATTAATAATATGAATACTATGTTAGCTGAACTACACTCTTGTTGGCTATTTAATAACTATTTAATTTGTATCAATTGCTTTCCATTAATATTGGCTAGTGTAGCAATTAGGAAAAAAAGTACTAAAATAATCAAAGTTTAAATGCCCTCAGTTTGTTTGGAAATTAGAGTCAACTCTACTAAAATTCATTACAAAACAGTTTTCAAACTTCAATAACTCGTTAAAAATCAAAACTAAACTTTGAGAACCAAAATGTTACCATTAAAACACTAATTATTCAATAGAAACAAAATTCAAATCTCAATTACTTAAGAGTCATTTAATAACCCATTGAATTTTTGTTTCTTGTTTTTTGGTTTTTGATTTCTAAAAAATTAGTTGGGTTTTTTTTTTTTTTTAATTGATTTCATTGATATCGAATTGAGTTTTCTGTTTTTCTAAGCTGAAAAAATGTTTTTAAAGATATTAAGAAACTTAAAATACGAAAAAAAAAGGTTATTTTGAAAAAACGATTTTCGTTTATGGAAGTGTGGCCGTTTTCAATTTTATTTCATATCAAAACCTTGTAGTTCAGCAGTAAGACTGCATGCTAGTTTAGTTTCCTTGCGTTCCAAGTTTGATCCCACAGCCTCCATTATTTTCTATTTTTATTTCTTTTCCACTTTTTATATGAATAAACGTAAATAATCTCCCAAATATTTTCTTGTTTTACACTCCATTTCTACTTGAATTCTCTTTATATATATATATAATTTTAAGAAGAATGCCTTATCTCGTTTCAAACCATTTTAAAATTCTAAAATAAAATTAAAATTGTTAAAAATTATGAATAAAACTAAGTTGTATTTGATTTTTTTTTTTAAATTTATAAAACCACAAATTTTTATAAAATGTGTGTTTTTTTTATAAATGACACAACTTTAATGAAAGGATATGTGTTTCTTCGAACGACACAACTTTATACCGGAAGGTATGACTATTTGAATTGCTACGAGTAGTCTATAAAAATATAGATAATTATTCTCCAATTCTCAATTTCTTTTACATACAATTAATCAGTAATATTTGTCGAGTTATGTGGTGGAAATGGTATAATCATAGGTTATTAGTATGTCCTATCTAGAAAGACAATTGTTCATAAAAAGAATAAAGTTGTCTCATAGAAACAATGTGAACTTGTTGGTTTCAAATTAGTTATTTTCATTGTTCCTTATTCTCTATAATGAAACTATTTGTTTTAGTTCATATATGTATTTATTTTTTTTATTTTTTTTATTTAATTTGTGATTAATTAACACATTTAAAACATTGATATTGATCCATCAATATGATTTTTTTTTAAAAGAGTTAGTAATAAAGATATAATTTTATAATTTTGTATATAAAATCAAAAAACTATAGTACAAATAGTATAATTTTTTTAAGAACATAAAACAAAAGCAAAATTATCTAATATATTTTGGGTTTTTAGCTTTTAAAATAAACAAATAATTATCTAACATGTTTTTAGTTTTTTTTTTTTTTAAGAAAACAGAGAACCAAAAACATAAACCAAACATGCATGGTATTAGTTTCTTAAAAACTGAAAACCAAAATCAGAAAAACAAAAGCAGAAAAAACAAATAGTATTTAAATGGGGAGCGTTAGTTTTAAAAACTCATGAACCAAATAGAACCAAGTTGAAAATCCAAAAACCAAAAATATAGTATTTTATTATGAATATCATAATAATAAATAGATGCATATTGCTTAGTGTCCCAAAAGCCATGTGTCACCCTTCATATTGTCTATGTGTCTTTGTAGTTATCCATGTTTGGTGTCCATCTAAATCTACATCCTACTTGTCACTTTGCCCATAAATAGTAGCATTTAGTGGATCTTAAAATCACACACCTATTGGTAAGAAACCCACTTTAAATTCCATTAAATTTTCTATTACCCAATTTTATAATTTTAGTTATTTTATGATTTTAGTCTTTTTTATTTTATATTATATTATATTTATTGTTATTATTATATTATATTTTCTCCATATTCGTATTCCGTTGTGCTCCTCAATTTCACAACACCTTATTAACACGAGCTCTTGTCGTTTTCTTCGTTAAAGGTAGGTTCTAAAGGTATGTCGGTTTTTCCTCTTCATTATAATTAATAAATTTAATGTTATTTTGCATATTCAATATCTATTAAATTTCTAACATAAGTACAATATTTTATGATAGTGTTGCCATGACAAATCTCACAAATTAGAATCTGTCACCCTTGATATTATTGACAATAATTATTTATCATGGGTACTTGATGCCGAAATCCACCTATGAATCTTGGGGAGACTATTAAAGAAGGAAATACATCTAGTCAGGACAAAGCAAAAGCTATGATTTTCCTTCATCATCATCTCCACGAGGGATTGAAAATAGAGTATCTTATAATAAAAGATTCTCGTATCTTATGGAAAAATTTGAAAGAGAGGTAGATCGTCAAAAAATAGTTATTCTTCCTAAAACTCGTTATGAGTGGATGCACTTGAGGCTACAAGATTTCAAATCAGTAAATGATTACAACTTTGCATTATTTAAAATTAGTTCAAATTGTTGTTATGCAGAGAGAAAATTACTGATGTTGATATGTTAGAGAAGACAATATGCTCTTACAACAGCAATATTAAGAGAAAGGTTTTAAACAATATTCTGAATTAATTTCATTTTTTCTCGTGCGGTCAAACAAAATAACGAGTTATTGATGAAGAACCATGAATCTCGACAAATTGGAACAACACCGTTCCCTGAAGTGAATGTTGTGAATGTTAATAATCATGGTCGTGGTCATGGTTGTGGTTGAGGTCATGGTCGTGGTAGAGGAAGAAATAATTATTATTTTCGTGGTGGTCGTTCTAATCATTTAAATTTCAAAAGAACCACACAAAAATGATGATCACAAAGGAAAGGATCCACAAGATAAAAGTTCAAAGAGTATTGAAAATAAATGCTTCCGATGGGAAATAACTGGACATTGGTCACATACCTGTCATATGTCAAAACAGTTAGTTGACCTCTATCAAATATCCTTGAAGGAAAAAGAGAAAAATGTAGAAGCAAATTTTGTATACCAGAATAATAATATATTTGACTCATCTAATATAACAAATTTGGATGTGGCAGACTTCTTTGAATCTCCTGAAGAGAAGATTAACGTAGTTGATGGAATATCAAGTGTTTCTTTTGATTTTGAGAATATGTAGACTGACTGTTGTTCTTTTTTTTTTTTTTAATCTATCGACATGTTTTTTGTTAAGTGTTGTTTTTCTTATTATAATTATTTTCTTTGAATGAAGAAACCTGGATCATTTTCATATATTGGGTGTTTAAAAAATGAGCAAAGAAGATCTATGTCTAGCAAACAGTGCAACTACACACGCAATACTTAGAAATAATTTTTTTTTTCCAAATTGACAATGCTGAAAGTAAAAGTAAATACAATATCAGGTTCTGCAAACTTGATCGAAGATTTTGGAAAAGCAAATATTATTTTGCTAGAGGAATAAAATTTACAATTGACCATGCATTGTTCTCTAGTCAATCAAAGAGAAATCTTCTAAGTTTTAAAGATATACGTTGCAATGATTATCATATTGAGACTGATAGTAAGAATAATGTGGAATATCAATATATCATATCCACTGTCTCAAATGAAAAACGTATATTAGAAGAGTTGTCTACTTTATCTTCTGGATTATAGTATACTCATATACGAGTAATTGAAACATATGCAACAATAAACCTGAAGTTCATGAATCCAGACATTTTTATAATTTGGCATGATCGGTTGGGTCATCTACGATCTATAATGATGAGGAGAATTATTGAGAATTCAAATGGACAAAGATTGAAGAACCAGAAGATTCTTCAATCTAATAAATTATAAGGTAAGGAAATTTGATAATTAAACCTACACCAGCTAAAGTGGGGACTGAATCACCTGCATTTTTAGAACAAAATTGTGGTGATATATGCAGACCTAAGAACCCACCAAGTGGACCATTTAGATATTTTATGGTATTAATAGATGCATTTAGTAAATGGTCACACGTGTGCTTATTATCAAGTTGAAATCTTGCATTTCCAAGATTACTTGCTCAAATAATTTAGTTAAGAGCACAATTTTCTGATTATACAATTAAGACCATTCGTCTTAATAAATGCTGGTAAATTTGCATCCCAAGCTTTTGATAATTATTGTATGTCAATTGGGATAAGTGTTGACATCCTCTAGCTCATATTCACAAAATGGTTTAGAAGAATCATTTATAAAACGTTTACAATTAATTGCAAGATCATTACTTATGAGAGTTAAGTTTCCTTCATCTGTATGGGGACATGCTATTTTGCATGCAATGTCACTTATATGTATTAGGCCAGTAGCTTATCATAAATACTCGTCATTACAATTGGCTTATGGTCATGAGTCAAATATTTTCCATCTGAGAATTTTTGGGTGTGCAATATATGTTCCAATTGCTCTACCACAATGCACTCAGATGGATCCCCAAATGAGGTTAGGAATATATGTTGGATATGATTCTCTATTAATTGTTAAATATCTTGAACCCCTCACAAATGATGTATTTACTACATGATTTGCTAATTGTCATTTTAATGAGACAAAATTTTCAATATTAGGGGGATGAATTAAGAAATTGGAAAACGAAATTACATGGAATGCATCGTTATTGTCTCATTTAGATACCCGTACAGATCAATGTGAACTTGAAGTTCAAAAAATAATTCATTTGCAAAATATAGCAAATCAATTACCAGATGCATTTATAGATGCAAAAAAAGTAACTAAGTCACATATATCAGATGCAAATGTTCCATAAAAAATTGATATCTCAACACAACAAGTTGTCACTAATGAGTCTAGAACATGCAAGAAGCGTGGTAGACCAGTAGGTTCCAAAGATAAAAATCCTCGAAAACGAAAAATAATTAATAGTGAAAAAGACTTAGTTGAGGAAGTAAATACCCATAAACAGTCCTCAACATGACTAGTGAGGAAGGTGAAATACCTAAAGATAACAATGAGATTTCAATAAATTATGTCATGTTAGCAAGAAGATGGAATCGAACTAATGTAATTATTGATAACATTTTTGCATATAATGTTGCTCTTGATGTTATATCTAAAAAAATTGGAATCCTAAACCAAAATTTGTTGAAGAATGTCGACATAGAAAAGATTGGCTTCAGTCGAAAGAAGCAATTGAGACAAAATTAAACTCACTTTGAAAATGACAAGTTTTTTGACCAGTAGTCCGAACACCAGAAGGTGTTAAACCTGTGGGTTACACCAGAAGGTGTTAAACCTGTGGGTTACAAATTAGTATTTGTGAAAAAAAGAAATGAAAATAATGAGGTCACAAGTATAAAGCAAGACTAGTTGCACAAGGTTTTTCACAAAGACCTCGTATTAATTTTGAGGAGACGTATTCTCCAGTGGTGGATGGAATTACATTAAGATATTTAATTGGCTTGATTGTGTATAAAAGTCTGGATATGCATCTTATGGATGTAGTCACAACATATTTATATGGATATCTTGTTAATGATATTCATATGAGAATCTCGGAAGGATTTAAGGTACCTGAAACATATACATCAAATTTCCAGGAATGGTATTCAATAAAATTATAGAGATCACTATATAGATTGAAACAATCAGGACGGATGTGGTACGCCTGAAAGGATATTTATTGAAAGAAGGATATCAAAACAATCTAATATGTCCAAATGTTTTTATAAATAAATCACAATCATGGTTTGCTATTATAACTGTATATGTTGATGACTTAAATCTAATTGGAACTCCTAAAGAGCTTTCAAAAGCAATAGAATATCTTAAGAAATAATTTGAGATGAAATATTTCGGAAAAAAATTTGCCTTGGTTTACAAATTGAGCATTTAGCAGATAGAATATTTATTCATCAATCAACTGATAGAGGAAAAATTTTAAAAAGATTTTATATGGACAAAGTAAATCCATTAAATATTCCAATGGAAGTCCGTTCATTGGATATAAAGAAAGATATATTTTGACCTCAAGAAGATAATGAAGAACTTCTTGGTCCTAAAGTACCATATCTTAGTGCAATTAGTGCGTATCTTGCTAATAATACAAGACCATATGTTGCATTTTCAGTAAATTTATTAGCTAGATATATTTCTTCTCCTACAAAAAGACATTGGAACAAAATTAAGCATATACTTCCTTATCTCCAAGGAACAATCGATATGAGTTTGTTTTACTCAAATAAATCAAATTTTGATCTAGTTGGTTCTACATATTCTTGATATTTATCTAATCCACACAAAACTAGATCTCAAATAGGTTATTTGTTCACATGTGGAGGAACTATTACATCATGGCGATCAGTAAAATAGACCATAATGGTCACTTTCTCAAATCATGCTGAAATTCTTGTAATTCACAAGGCTAGTTGAAAATGTGTATGGCTAAGATTAATGACTCAACATATTCTTGAATCATGTGACTTGTCTTCTAATAAAAATCCTCCAACAATATTACACAAAGACAACACAACTTGCATAACCCAAATCAAAGGAGGATATATTAAAGGAGATAGAACAAAGTATATTTCACCGAAGCTTTTCTACACTCATGATCTTGAAGAAAATAGCGACATCTGTACAATAAATTTGTTCGAAGGATAACCTGACAGACTTATTTACAAATGCATTACCAACCACAACTTTTGAAAAAATTGTGCACAACATTGGAATGTGGCAACTCAGAGATCTTACGTGATGTTTTCATGAAGGGGAGTAAATATATTGTATTCTTTTAGGAGTATATATTGTTTGAAATATGTATTCTTTTTCCTTCACTAGAATTTTTTTCCATTGGGTTTTTTCTAGTAAGGTTTTAACGAGACATATTTCATATATATATGGACATCTAGGGGGCAGTATTATGAATATTATAATAATAAATAGATGTTCATTGCTTAATATCCCAAAAGCCATGTGTCACCCTGTGTCTTGTAGTTATTCAAGATTAGTGTCCATATAAGTCCACATCCTACTTGCCATTTTGCCTATAAAATAGTGATATTTTATGGATCTTAAAATCACACACCCATTGGTAAGACATCCACTTCAAATTCCACTAAATTTTCTATTATTCAATTGTATAATTTTAGTTATTTTATGATTTTAGTCTTTTTTTATATTATATTATATTATATTATATTATTATATTAGATTTTGTCCATATCCGTGATCTCGTTATGCTCCTCAATTTCACAATATACTTTACTTTTTTTCTTAGAGAAAATAAATAAACCGTTGGTTTTTGTATTTGGTAACATTTTTAGTTCCTAAATTATTTAACTTGACATTTCAACCTCTAGTATACATTAAATACGTAGCAATTTAGTCCTTTCAATTTTCTTTTTAGAAATTGTTGTGACAATTTTTAAAAAAAAAAAACAAAACAAAAAAAAGACAAAAAGACAAAAAACTAAAATAAAAAAAATGACAAAAGACAAAAAAAAAAAAAAAAGACAATTTTTTTTCCTTACCCTCCTCTCCTTGTTTATTCCTTCCTTCTCTCTTTTCCACTTCCTCTCCTTTTCTATCATTCCCATGTATACTTAAAGAAAAATAGGGGGAGGGGGAATCAATTTTTGCCCCCTAAACATGCCTTCTATCAATTAAATTCCTAAATTTCATAAGTAAACCAATTTAGACATTTTATTAAGATAACGATTGAAAATTACTAATGCATCAATTCTTACACATATATAACCTCTTCAAATTGTCAGTGCATCAATTCTTACATGTATAACCTTCAAATTGTCAATGCATCAATTCACACACATATAACCTTTTTCAAATGCCGGACTAACGTAATAGGGAGATTATAATGGAGAGATATACGATTTTAAAATGAATCTCTAAATGAGAGTTTAAATTGATTCACTTATGAAAATTTAGGGGTTAAAAAATAAAATTATAAAAGTTTCCCATGTTCATTAAAAAAAAAATATTATTGTAGGTATAAATGGATGCACTTGTGAGTTAAGATTTTATTGTTACAAATCTCCAAGTTTAAAGACATAAATTGATATTTTTCAAAAATAAAAATAAAAATAAAATGAAGGCATTCTAGACCCATCATTTTTTTTTTTCTTTTTTCCTTTTTAGTAGACATGGAGAAGGAGATAGAAAAAAGAGAAGGAAGGGAAAATAGAAGAAGAAAAGAAAAAAAGAGGAGAAAAAGAAAGAGAAAAAGTGAAAGAACACATAAGGAAGATTGGGGTAGTGGTAACAAACATGCATGCGAGGAAGGGAGAAGAATGGCGAAGAATGGGGAAGAAAGAGAGAATGAAGAAAGAAAACTTTTTTTTAATATCATTTTAAAAGAATTAAAAAAAAGATTAAAAGACATTTTTTGTCCCTAAACTTTCAATTTAATCTTTGAACTTTGATTTGCAATTATTTAGTCTCTAAACTTTCAATTTTATAACAATTTAGTCCATAAACTTTATTAAGTAACAATTTAACCCTTGTACTTTTAAATTTGTAACATTTGGTCCCTAATATTAAAAAAATTATCAAAATATGATGTTATTTTTTATTATTTTATGATGTAAACTTTGTATTTTATAAAAATATTGAGTCTCTAATTAGTTTATTGATTTATTTATGTAAAAAATCTCATTAAATCTTATCACTAATTTTTACATTAGGGACTAAACTGTTACACATTTTAAAATATATGGACTAAATTGTTACAAAGTAAAGTTCATGGACTAAATTATTACAAAAGTGAAAGTTTAGGGACTAAATTATTACAAACAAAAGTTCATGGATTAAATTGTTGCTTTTACGAAAATTTAGGAACTAAAAGTGATTTTTAATCAAAAAAAAAAAAAAATTAAGAAGGGAAGAAGCAGAAATATGAGGATAGAGAATAAAATTCTACTAAATCCAAATCTTAAGACCAAAAGTAGAAGGCGGAAAAAAAATCTATGTTAGAAACAATGAAACTAATTGGGTTATCGAAAACTTTAAAAAGTGTTTATAATTGCTAAAGCCACATTCTGATGGCATTTTTCCATCTCCTCAATTGGCCAAAGAACAAGATGTCCCCAACATCGAATGGAACCACGACTGGAGAGATATGTCCATCCACAGATTCAAGACCATCGCAATTTCAACTTGTGCACACTGATTTGAATTAAATGTCAAGGAACATACCTTGTAGTATTGAGACGAGGAAATTTAAGGTGGACAAACTTCTTTAAAACAGGATTCTCTAATTAATGTTATCAAAACCTCAGGCCTATTTACAAATGATGAAACCATATATGCTGGGATAAATATGAGAACAAAATTAGCAACTTTTCACTAATGCAAAATGAGTTGAAAGATTAACTGAAATATTGTAGAATGTAGACTTTACTAGGAAGTTGGATGGGATGATAGGTTCAGGCAATTGGTGAAAAAGGAGAACCAACTGGAGCTGCAAGCCCAAGGTACCGCATTATCCTCATTCGGCGAAATTTTCTTGTTGATTTAAGAGATATGGTCATCTCTTCCTACAGAAGAAAATTGTTTTATCATAATATAGAACTTGCTCTTATTTGTGTTCTTCATGCATTGGGGAAAAAATTGAGACATCAACTTACATCGAAGGGAACTTTTGGCTTTCTTTCCCTTTTTCCTCTTCCTCTGTCTAGGTGTAGGTCATTATCTTCAATCCTGCTTGAGTTTGAAGAAGACCCTTTATCTGCTTAAAGAAGACAGAGTAAAAATCGATAAGAAAACCTCAAGGGAGATAGTTTTCTTTCCTAGCTTAATACAGATCACAGGCCAAAGAGTGGGGAAAGTTATGTTACTTCTAAGTTTACAAGTTGGGGTACAATCTTTGAAATGTATAGTTAGCTCTAGCAAAAAACAACATTTGTATTGGCATTTGATATCAGGTAAGAAACCCCAGGGGAGTAACATGATGCAACAAAATGAATACAAGGATTCAGGGTACAGTTTCAGCATGCAAAGTATTGTTATCTCCCACCTCGCATACAGAAATGTTAGCGAATTTCTCCAAATGAGATAGTTTTCGTTCCAAGCTTAATGATCATAATGTATTGCAAAATTGAACATGGTTGACATGTTTCTGAGCTTAATGATCAAAAAAAATTTCTTTCTATTTCAGAAAACATAGTGTTTTTGGCAGGAATTGTATCTCCAAAATAATTCCAAAACAAAATGGCAGATACTGATGTAAAAATCAAAGTGCATACCACATGATTGATCTTGAAACTCTACCGTTGTGTTTGAACTCCTCTCCTCGAAACTCTGAAGGTAAATGTCGTGCACAGAGTTTTAAGCATAGACATCCAAAGGAAAAGTAGAAAGACCAGATATTTTTAAATGAAATCGAAATATACAGCTAACAAATTCAGACTAAAAAGGATTTGCGCATTCTTTTTCTTTCAAATTTAATGACAAAGAATGGCACATTACTTACTTCAGTAGACCACAACTGTACATTCTCTGGAGTACCAGAAAGACTATTGCTTTCTGAATCTGGTACTTTTTTACCAACAGGGAATGATATCTTAGAAGTACCTTTTCTCTTGCTTACTGCCTTGCATGAACTGAAAAAGGAAACTCAAGACAGTTAAGTAGAGAAAAAAAGATTCAAAGTGGATACCTAACAACAGATTAACACAAAAAACAGACCTATCACTGAGGCGGCATTCAATTGATTGCATTTCATCAGGACTTGAGCATAGGCTAAGTTCTTCGTCTTCACCCAGGGAGTTGCTGCATTTCACCAAAGAGCTAGAAGAGAGTTCTTCATTTGTACTATCTGAGTGATTCACTATCAATTTTGACGATCCAACTTCATTCAAGGACAATTGTGGCAAGGCAGATGTGCCTAACATGTCCCCAAGACTTCAGGTTCAGTTTCAATCATATAACAGAGAATCCAAATCTAACATTGAGACTTCTCAATTTTAAAGATACTATAGAATGTAAAAACAAATAGAAGATATATAGAGCACACTTCAACAGGAAACGGTTAACACGAAACAGAAGATAAAACTTGTAGAATTGCTAATTGCTATACAGGATCTATCAAGCCAGATATTTCTGATGCAACAAATATATCCATATAAGTAGTAACAAATAAACAAGTACATAACAATATCTTGATGCTTATATTGGATGATAGACATAGACGATGCATCTGGCTAATGTACCGTTACAATTTCCATCATACGAACAAAAACTAAACCATAATTATATCATTCATTGACACATTCCACTTGCTAGGAGCCACGGATTTCACCTAAAAGCCAACTACACTATGAATACCTAACCGGGAGAGACCACCTCCAAGAAGGCAACATGGTAATGGGAAATTGCCAGCAGGGGTAGGGATCATCTGACACTAAATCATTAAAATTCAGAACACGACTTACTAACTTGACAATTCATATTATTTCAGATTTGAACGTTCCAAGATACACAACATGGAACACAATAACCACAAAGAACTCCAACCCTCCATTTTCAACTGTTCCAAGTATTATGGATGTAAACTATTGTCCATTTGTGAATGAAAAGAACTAACTAACACATAATGGTGAGTATTAGAACCGAAAATAGGCACAATTACATGAATCAGTCTAAAGACTAAACTTTTTCTATCCAAGAACAAGATGAAAATACAGGGTCATACAATTAATGTCTAGCTTTATCCCACAATCAAAGATAATAATGTGATGACAATAAAAAGAACAAGTAAGGAAAGTCAAGAGATCTCAAATTGAGTACACAAAAAATCCCAAAAATAAATCAGAAAATTAGGTTAGTTCAGAGAGTATCAAAAACAAAAAGGGATAGATTAAAAGATATACCATGATGGACAATTGAAGAAGAATAGCAAAAGAGAGAGGAGAAATCGGTGCGGCGTTTAGGCGGTGAGCTTCGACGCTGTTGAGAATATTTGGGTATATTATCGACAAGGGGTAACTGGGTTTCGCCCTTTTTCCTCTGGGGTGTCTTCCTCTTCTTCGCCATTGTCAAGAAATTGAGATAACGCTTTGGAAATTGAATTCTTGAGGTAAAGAAGAAGCCCTAGAAGAAGAAGAAGAAGAAGAAGAAGAAGAAGAAGAAGAAGAAGGGGATTTGTTTGATAGTGGATCCGAATGAGAGAATAGAATGGGGGAAGTGAGGAATTTCCCAATTCGTATAACATTAAGAATGGGCCATTCGTTATAAATTCCCAATTCTCTGAAATCACTACAAGACGGTGGCCAGTCCAATATTAACGAAATTAACTGATTTCTTTTTTCTTTTTCCAATACACGACGGAATAAATACATGTATACACTACACATTCAATCTCAATCCGTTGTGAATTTCATAATTGCACCTTTTTTCTAGTTCTATATATAAACTCACATAATTCAAAATCCTATTTAACTATCAATTTTATATGCAAATTTTGTGAGAGTGTATGTTGCATTTTTAATTACTTTTATCGTATATGAAATGGAGTTACATTTTCAGCGACTTTATAATTCATCCTTAAATTAACTTTTGTCGTGACATGAGAAGTAATAGATGACTTTTTTTGAACGGGACAGTTATAAATATAGCAATCATATTCAAAATATATTATTATACATAGCAACATTTTAAAAAAGTTACAAACATAGCAAAGTCTATCAACGATAGACTTCTAATGTTGATAGAATCAAATGATCTATCAATGATAGGCCATATCATTGGCGGTCTATCACCGATAGACCATACAAGTCTATCATCAATAAAAGTTTATCACCGATAGACTTTGTTATATTTGCAATTTTTTTAAAATATTCCTATATACTTTGTTATTATACTTAAAATTACCACCAATTATAATTACCTGTTTAAAACAATAAAATGGAGTTATAATATTGTTTCAATGATACTGATTAATGTTTCCTAAATATTAATATGGGAAGAGTTTTTTTTTTTTCTTTAGATCAAAATAAGTGTTATATCTAGAAATATAGTAATTACATAATATTAACTCCAATCAATATGAGACCCTAACTAAAGTGTTGGATGTTAAATCAAGCTCAAGTAAAAATTAAACAAAGACAAGTGAAGTGTTAAAACAATCAAATTTAAAGTAATTAATAGGAAAAAAAAAAGGGTAGTTGCATTAATGGAATTTAAGCCCAAAATAATATAATAAGTAGTACAAGGATAAAATAATTGCATATAGAGAAAAAAATGATAAAAGACCAAAACAACTCACGTCCATAACTATTTTGAGCGTTGCTTCCCGGTTTTTTCAAATTGAAAGTTATCACTGATAACAGATAGCTACTATCGGTAATAGTTCTTCGATTTGAGAAGTATGGTATTAGTTTCAATAACTGATAGCAGTTATCAATGAATGTCAGTGGTAGCTGCTATCGGTAATAGCTCTTCGATTTGAGAAGTATGTTATCAGTTGCTATAACTGATAGCAGCTATCAGTGAATATCAGTGGTAGCTTTGAATTTGAGAAGTGTGCTATTAATTGCTATCACTAATAGCTGTAGTAAGCTATAACTTTCAATTTAAGAAATGTGCTATGACTAATAGTTGCTATCAGTGATACTGCTACGGTGAATATCACTGATAGCTGCTATTGGTAATAGCAATTGATAACTACTCTCAGTGATAGTTTTCAATTCGAGAAATGTGCTATCAGTTACTATCATTGATAGTTGTTATTAGTGATGTTGCTATTAGTTATAGCTTTCAATTTAATAAATAGGCTATCAAATGCTATCACTGATATGTTTATATCAATGATAGTCAAATAGTGGCTATTGCTCTATCCATGGTAATGTTTTGATTTTTTTTGTTGTTTGAATTTGATATCATGTTATACTTATTTGTAAATAATCGAGGCCTTTTGATTAATTCGTTGATACATGTAGTGTGTTTGTATGTAGTTATTGATGCATATAGCTATAGAATGATATCCTTCTACATTGATAGTCATAAAGGATATCATTGATAGCTACTGTCAGTGGTATCTTTCTATTGCTGTCAATGTACAGGATATGACTGATAGTACATATGTATTACATAATGTAGTATTTAAGATGAAATGACTCCTCAAGATTGTTTGATTGTGCATAAAAAATTTCATTGATAGCATGATATCACAGTATCACTGGTAACATGTTATCCATGAATAACATATTATCAGCGATACTATTGATAAACTTCATACTCTTAAAGTCCTATAAAAAGAAAAAACAAAAACTATTGATTTGTTTGATAATATTTTCATTACTCATTTTTTGACAAATAAACTTGTTTAATAACTATTATCGTCCTTATTTCAAACTTTTAATAAATGTTTCTAAAAATGGTGAAAATTTGAGGACTACAAAAAGTAGTTTCTTTCAAATTCATTTTCATCTATTATTTATATTTAACGTTTCGTTATAATAGGATGGTTGGCTTGTTGGTCTTAAATCATTTATGAATTAGGCACTTTCAAGTCATTATTATTATTTTTTTTAATGATTCTAGTGGAAAATGGGAAGATGAGGGAGAGAGGAAAATGTCTCGAGAGATGAGGAGATTGGAAAGATAGAAGCAAAAATTGGAAAAAGGAAAGAAAATAAAAAGAAAAAGAGAGAGAGAGAAAGGAAAGAAAATAATCAAAATTAAAAAAATCATAGAGAAAAAATATATAAAAATTAAAAAAATAAAAAAGGAGAAAATAAAATAAAAGAAATGGAAGAAAAGAAAGAAAAAACTGGAGAAAATGAAAGAAAATAAAAAAAAATAAAAAGAAAAAAAAAAGAAAAAAAAGAAGGTAAAATTGGGTCAACACTTCCATCTTTGCAAATATTTAAAGAGATACTATATTTTTAGATTTTTTTTCCTTATCTTTCTATCTATTACAAATGTTTTAGAAAAAATGGTTAAATTGGGCTTAATTAAATGAATTATCCATTTGGGACAATATTCATTCTATTTTGGAAATTCTTTGAGAAGCTATGTCTAAAGAAGCTCTCTGGCTATAGACTAATCATATTGCAAATTTATACTTCTTTATTTGAAGTTGTAAAAAAATTGTGTATATTAGGTTGTTGAATTGTTTTTTCTTTGAGTTAGGTTAATTGAACCCATCTTTTCTAAAATTTGAGTTTGACGTTTATTTGGTAACTAAGGCTTCAAAATGAATATATTAATACTTGAAGGTTTGAAAATGATACTAGTCGATTAAAAGTTCATTTGACTATTAGTTTACCAACAGAAAAATATGATTTTACTTGATAAAATATATTAATTTAATATTTTTTTATATTGAACACTACGGTGCGGTCTTCTTCTATCTCTTTTCCTCTCTTCTTCTTCCTCTTTACTCTTTAGACAAAACTTTTGCATCATTGTCGTCTTCAAAGATCGAAAAACAAAAGCTTTTCAGATACTACACTTCGTTCTAGAGGTTGTTCCAAATCTAGAATAATGTATAGGTTTACATGTCACCTTCCAAATCTCTACATCATTGATCACGACGTTGGTGATTCCTTGATGTAGGATTGGTATGGTAACCCTAGAGAATGCGAATAGGATTTATCAAAATTAATTAAATTTTTTTCCTAAAGTGGGTCCAATTAAATAAATAAATAAAATTTTGCTAGCAATTAATTTAAACAAAATTTTCATACAAATCAATTCAACTGAAAATTATCAAGAAATTAAGTAATAAATAACCCTATTTGATTTTGGTAACAAGATTGGTAATGAATATATAAAATTAAGAGCTATTAATAAAAATAAACTAAAATGAATAATTAATTTTAAGAACGAAAATTGCAATTAATTTCAAGAAATAGAATCTAAATGCAATTAATTTCAAGCAATAAAATCTAATTGCAAATTAATTTCAAAATAAAGTAGTATAATGATAGAGAAATTGCCACAATAAATTTTATAGTGATTCGGGACAACCTGCCTACATCTACTTTTCAAGCTCCTCTTACGTACTTTACTAGATCAAATCTTTGACTCTTTCCACGGCTTAGAGTCGAACCACTAAAACGTTATTTTTTCAGACGGAAGAATAAACTCTAGAATAAACTCGATTTTTTTTTCACGAATGATGATCAAACCATTACAACAACTTTTTTTCCGGGATCAAGAGCAACCATTACAATGATTTGGAAAGGTTAAAAATCACACTTGTCAAACTCTAAAAAAGAATGGATTTATATGTTTTGTGCTCACAATAAATCGATCCTCACAATATTATGTATCTCCATCAAGAATAAGATGAAAAGAAGAAAAATGAAGCTTTTTGTTATTATTTTTATTACTACCATTCTTAAATCTCCACCATTGATTTGAATTTTAAGAAGATCTAAAGGCTCAAATTATATTTGGTTTGAATCAATCGAATTTTTAATAAATTAATCCAAATTTGTTACCATCAAAATATTAATTAATTAATTATAATTAATTAATTAACAATTATAATTAGTTAATTTGATATTAAGGGTTAAAAAGCTAAAACTCAAGACATTATAAATGGTTGTATCTATGGTTAAACTAATTTAATTACAAATAGTGCTTTCATTTATACTTTCTTTTTTTGTTATCAACTTTTTAAATTACTTTAAAAAATTTAAACCAAAATTTAACAGTCCTTTTTAATTTTTTTTAAAAAGCAACTTGAGGAGTCATTTTATAATTATTTAAAGGGTTACCAATCAATTCGATTTCTGTTTTATGTTTTTTCTTTGTAATTTAAAAAACAAATATACTTGGTAATCATACCATCTCTCTCTCTCTCTTTTTGATTTTGAAAATTAAAAACCTTTTTAAAATTCATGAAGAAATTAGGAAAACGGGAATTTTGGTTTTCGGCGCTGGTGGTTTTGTAATTATTTTTTAATTTACTTTTATTAATATATATATATATATATATATATATTGTATTTTGAATATATTGTGTTAGATACCAAATTTGAGATAGAAAAGCATCTGACCGTTATGTGACAAAACAACTTATACAAAATTTGAAATAGGAGAAACGCACATGACTCGACACCAACGATTAAATTTGTAATTCGAAGAAAAGAGGACCCACAAACAAAGAAAGAGGGAATTGATGCCTAAGTCAAAGAACTAGATACTAGAGAAGAAATCAGAAATTCAAGTTAAATACATAGTGTATTTATAGGGGATCTGAGTTAATATTTATCTTAGGATTAAGATATGAATTCCCTAATCCCTAGTAGACTAGGATCAAATCTCATATTATCTTTTATTATTTTATATTATATTATTCTATTTTGATTTTTGGCTTAATTCCGTTGGCCAAAATACACTCATCAACATTAACCCCCACTCCTAAGTTTGATTTTGTAGATCAACTACTTGCTAGTCATATGCTTTGATGCAAACTTAGGAGTATTGCTTTAGCCTTTATTGCACCTTTTGGTTGTCCTGTTATTCTTATTATATGACATACAAAATTTATCACAATGGTATAACTATATGGAACTTGGCTCCTCCAAGACTATTTTTGGATGTTTGGCCATCCTTAGAATATCTATTTGAACTCTTTTTTTTTAGGATTTAGCTAGGTTCCTAGTGCACATCCGTCACAACTAAGCAGCATTGAGCACAAAAATTTTGTCGTGCTTGTCTTTTTTAGATAAGCATAGACACATGAACCTGTGGCTTTTTGCCAATCAGGGATCATTCCCCTTTTCTTGTGACATGTCTAATTGAGAGTGTTGATTAAATAGTCATTGTATCTAATTAGTTCCTTGATTTTCATGCCCATGTACTTAAGCGGAGTTAAACTAGCTATCTTTTACGACAGACTTTGATACACATCTTTTGTCTGACCTAAGTTGGTCCCCGAATTTTGGATTTTGAAATTTGGTCAGTTAATTGTAGGTAGCTCCCGATTTTTTTTACTAAATATCTCTACTCAAAAAATTGCTCAAGTTCTAGTTGGATTTCTCATGGCAATTTTCTCTTTTGCGTAACTAAGTTTTCTTTTGTGGTTCTTCAACTGGCTTGACAAAATCGTGCATCCAAATAATTGTATATACTTGCATTGCTTTTAGAATTCTTAAAAAATATATACTTTTGCAAATTCTTCATGTGCTTTAGTGAATCAATAACTTGAGATACGTGTGATGTGACATCAAAGTAAAACTTATCCTGTATTTCATAATTTTGGCGAGATCTGCAAACTAGTTGAGGCTTTGTAATCTCGCTTCTAACTGTATTTACCCAACCTCTTGTAGCTTCCTTCACTTGGATTCTTGAAAATATTTAATTATTATCAAATCGCATCACGATTCCTTCACCTTGTTCACAAGTGAGATTTTGCAACTTGATTACTGAAATGGTCGATTCTTCATGTTGCGATGTTTGATGAAGCTAACGGTTTCTTTGAACCATTTCTTCATCTGGACTTTTACGAAGAATTTCATAATTTGTTTTCTGGTTCTTGACTACACAATCATTCTCCATGAACTTTAATATGAAACTTTTCTTAATTTTAATTTCTTCCAACACGCTTATTGTTGGTGAAGAATTTGAATTGTTGTAGCGATTAACATGTACTAGGTGTTGGCACCATGAGCAATGCAACATTAGTTTTGAGTGAATACGATAAAATTATTGGTCTGGATATATGGGCGATGAAATCCATTCCGTCTAAATTGGCGTTGTTCCTTGGTAACAGTGCTTTTTATTTGGTCGAAGCGGATTTCGTCGCCCAAATCCGGACCAAATAATTTTACCGTCTCCATTCAAAATTAATGTAGTAATGGTAGCACGGATTAACTCAGGGAGCCCTCGAATTTCTTAGTTAAACTGTTTGCAGTCTCGAGCGTAACCAAAAGGAGGGTTATGAAGTTATTTTTTAAGGCAATCGGATTCCCACGGAAGCGTGTGATCACCTTACATTTTGAAAAACGATTTTATAAAACACAAAAATAGTGAACTAATTCACATAAATAGGATAAAATTCACATAAATCTAAGCATGCTCGTAATGAAAAATAAGATAAGAAAGGGAAGAAGAAAGTTCGCCCTCGAAGATTCCCCCTTCTTCACGTTTACCTCTCCTTTACAACCAAACATATTTGAATCTCTCAACAAACAAAGACACTACCCAAAGGAGATTCCCTATTATGCTCTAAGATTTCAAGGAGTTAGATTTGTGAGCTCTAACACCTTAAAAGAGGGAATGAAAGCTAGAAAAATGTTCTTGAGAGAATAGAGAGAATATGAGAGTGGAGGTTAGGTTTTCTTTTTACAAAATGAAACTCTTACGCTAAATGGGTTATAATGATGTTTTTCTCACTTTCCATCATTTGTTAGTTAATTAATTAACTCTTAATTAATCAATTAGCATGTAAATTAAATAACTCCATATTAAATCATATTTAATATTCAATTAATTAAATATCACATATTTATACCGGCATCTATTCTCCATTATTTGTTAATTAATTAATTAATCATTTAATTATTCAATTAACAAATAAATTAAACAATTATATAATAAATCATATTTAATATAGGGTTAATTAATTAACATATAAATATAACATATTTATATGCATACATTTCTTTATGAATCCAATTCATATAAATCTAATATTTGAATCTCATTCAAATATATCTCTCTAATTCTGTAATTCTATATGAATCAAATTCATATGAATTTAATATTCGAATCTCATTCAAATACAACTCTCTTATTGTGAAACCCAGATTTCCATTTTTCCTACTTAAGCAGGTGATTAAGGGAATTAACTAAGTGGAAGTTAAATCCTATGTTAAAGAGTAGGAAAATTCTAAGTGTTTAAATAAGATTGTTTAGTAGCTTTGAGATAAGCCTTAACTAGTAAAAATTTGGTTAAGTATAACCATGCGTTGGAAGCCAAGAAAAAAATAGCTAAGTATAGGACAATGAGTTGGCCTTGTGCTAAGCATTGGTGTGGTGCCATGCATCGGTCATGAACATTTGAGGGGTTATTTGGGCGTTGAAAGAGGCTATAGTATGACCGAGAGGAAAGGCTATGTGGGGACAAGCATGCGGCAGCCAATGTCTTGGGAGGTTAGCAGAGCATGCGGTAGCCTCAAGTTGTGCGGACATAGGCACTAAGCGCTGGAGATGTATGCGCAGGTTGATCGTGTAGTAAATAAGCAATGCTACACGATGGTATGCGGCGATGCTACCCGATGGTGTGTGGCAATGTTACCCGATGGTGTCATACGGGAATGCTATGCGATGATGTCATGCGGTAATGCTACGCGATGGTGTCATGCGGCAATACTACGCGATGGTGTCATATGGCAACGCTATGCAATGATGCTATGTGACAATGCTATGTGATGGTGCTATGCAGCGGCCTTGCTAAACAATGAGCTAGGCGATGAGACAAACCATGGTGAATGCATAGTGAATTGTCTTTTCGTTGCTAAGGTTTGCGGTAATAAGGTTTATGAGGTTGGTTGCATTGGTCTTGAGCAAGAGACTAAGGACATTGACAAGCAACTAAAACATACATGCGATGGTCATGAAGGATGCATTAGCAAGAGGCCAGGCGATGGTAAGTTATACCATGATGCGTTGAGCTGAGACTTAGCTTGACTCAAGGGTCGACATGCATTGGAGATGTGCTATATGCGTTGGACATCCGAAGCATGTGGATGCATAGAACAAGACTTGAGCAAATAGTATGCGGTGAAAGAGAATTGGTCATAATCCTAGTTGAGCGGATGGCAAAGCCATGCAATAGAGGGCATGCGGCTAAGGAAGAGCCTTACGAGCATCTAGTATATGCGACCAAGTTGCGTCAATGGGATGCACAAGGTAAGGTTACGTTAATTGGAAATGGCATAATCGAGGTTAGTAGGTCGCATATGGGGAAAGATGCTAGGCGGCAATGGCCTGAAGGGTGTTATGTTGAGATTTAAAGACATCGCAAGGGCACAAGGTAAGGTTGGATGAATGCATATGAAGTTAGATGGACGCATATGAGGGATGAACCCATATGAGATTGGATGGATGCATTCAAGGTCGTCATCTGGACATGTGGCTTGTTAGGAAGAAATCTTAGGCCTTAAGAAAATGAGGTGGATGCACAAGAAGACATGCAAATGTGAGGGCTATGTGTTGGCTAAAGGAAGAGGAAGACACCTTGGATTGCGATGATGTAAGGTTGCATTAATAGTGTAAGAAAAGGACACTTAGACATGCGGCCAAGTAGGAAGTGTTGGCCTTAGAGAGATTTTAAATGCTTATAAATAGGGCCAAAGACTTTAGACCATAACTCAAATTCTCTTCAAAGGACATTCAGAAGAGTGTATGAAGGCTGATTAGGAGAAGACTATGCATTGATTGAAGAACGCATGCGTTGGTAGTAAGACCATGCGTTGGTCAAGAGGTTCCAAGAGGGAAAGATGTTGTCGGACAGGAAGGTCTGGAAGTAGCATAAACTTGGGACGAGGATATCTTTCAGAATACTCGTGCGTTTGGAGCGATTCCAAAGCCACCTGAAAACTTTGAGAGTTTAGTTTTCAGGGGTAGGGCTGCCAAAGAAGAAACTCCAAGGAATCGGGATGGAGAATGAGGAAAAGACAAAAGGGTCGAGTTGTTGGGTAAGCTTGGGCTAGCCTTGATGTTTTGATGATTCCGACCAAACCACAAGGAGTACTGAGCTAATATTTTAGGGGTTCAAAAGGGAAACCAAGGAAACCTAAGGAACTTCGGAAAAGAAAGTTCATAATCAACCAAGGTGAGTGGTTATTTCATTGTTTGAATGGTTGATTTCTATGTATATATGTGAATATATATATATAGGTTGTGTTTGATATATCACCATGATCGGGAAATATGTTTGTCTAGATATTTGATTTGTATTGTTGTCACCACGTGTGTATATTTGCATTAGGAAATGGGATTCATACCCAGATATTGTTAGCGTGCTTGTGGAACGCTTGGCTGGGATTTTCAGAATATCTGGCTGGGATTGTCAGCGTGCCCAAACATGGCTAACAGGGGATGTCGACATATGCACAATCGATGGGTTATAGGGTATTGAGTTTGTATCCACGTTGGTCATCACAGGTCATTCGCGGAGAATACCCGGGAAAAATACACAATCATGCCAGGGTTGTTCAGCTGACAGGCTGGGGAGATTACATTTTGTTATGTGATTGTTGTTGATTGTGGAATTGTTCTCCCAAAGATGAATTTCTAAAATCAAACTCATGTTTGTTTAAAGCTGCCACTCATTGAGCTCTATAGCTCATGTTTTTCATGTTTTATGTCTCCTCTCACTCCCAGGCAGCGGAAGGTGAGGAGTTTTAGGATGCTGCTAAGGTCAAGGTCTGCCACAAACCACAGTTACACTTCCAGAGGATTTTAAAGAATGGTTATTGTAAACTTTGTAATCAAGTCTTGGAGTTGTATGAATATTACATTGTGTAATATAAAATGGGCCTACTTAATCTGTTGTTGTTATCTCCTTGACTTTAAGTTTATTGAGTGTAGTGAAGTGGTTCAATTGGACAGTAGGTATCACAAAAAGGTGGTATCTACGGTCCCTCACGCCTCTCCTCAGGCTCAGGAGTGCGGGCTCGGGTCGGGGTGTGACAACTTGGTATCAGAGCATACGTTCTGGGAAAATTGAGGAATTAGCTTAGTATCAAAGTATAAATTTTGGGAAGGTTAAAGAGTTAGTTGATACCACTTGGTATCAAAATAAAGGTATACGTAAAACCTGGGAAAAAGTTGAGATTGAGTTGATACTAGTCCAGTATCAAAGCATAAATTCTTGGAAACCGAAGGGTTAAGTCTAGAAAACTTGAGGTTTGAGTTTAGTAAAACCAGAGGGAAGTGTGGTAGATTAAAGGTTTAAAGAGAAACCTAAGAATTAGTCAAGGTAGACTAAGACAAATGGCGGAAGTGGCATGACCTAGCAGGCAACCAGAGCTGGAACTCACACCGCTACCTAAAGATCTACCGAGGGAGGTAAGAATGAATTTAAATTATTCTCATTTAATATTTGAGATAGAAAAGCTATGGTGTAGATAGTTTGGTTCAGCATCTAGCTTCACGATGGATATGTGGGGTATCGTTGGACAAATTAAGAAATTAATATCAGAGTAGCACAGTAGAAGCATGGTAATAGACAAGATTATAAGAGGTTACAACAGTGGTTGTTGTGAAACTTTAAAACTGGAGTTAGTGCGAGCAAATTTCGAGGATGAAATTTTCTTAAGGGGGAAATAAATGTGAAACCCAGATTTCCATTTTCCTTACTTAAGCAGGTGATTAAGGGAATTAACTAAGTGGAAGTTAAATCCTATGTTAAAGAGTAGGAAAATTCTAAGTGTTTAAATAAGATTGTTTAGTAGCTTTGAGATAAGCCTTAACTAGTAAAAATTTGGTTAAGTATAACCATGCGTTGGAAGCCAAGAAAAAAATAGCTAAGTATAGGACAATGAGTTGGCCTTGTGCTAAGCATTGGTGTGGTGCCATGCATCGGTCATGAACATTTGAAGGGTTATTTGGGCGTTGAAAGAGGCTATAGTATGACCGAGAGGAAAGGCTATGTGGGGACAAGCATGCGGCAGCCAATGTCTTGGGAGATTAACAGAGCATGCAGTAGCCTCAAGTTGTGCAGACATAGGCGCTAGGCGCTGAAGATGCGTGTACGGGTTGATCGTGTAGTAAATAAGTAATGCTACATGATGGTATGCGGCGATGCTAGACGATGCTAGACGATGGTATGCAGTGATGCTATATGATGGTATGCGGTGATGCTACACGATGGTGTGCGGTGATGCTACCCGATTTTATGCGACAATGCTACGCGATGGTATGCGACAATGCTACGTGATGGTGTCATGTGGCAATGCTATGCGATGGTGCTATGCGACAACGGTATGCGATGGTGCTATGCAACAACGCTATGCGACTGTGCTATGCGACGACCTTGCTAAACGATGAGCTAGGCTATGAGACAAACCATGGTGAACACGTGGTGAATTATCTTTGCGTTGCTAAGGTTTTCGGTAATAAGGTTTATGAGGTTGGTTGCATTGGTCTTGAGCAAGAGACTAAGGACGTTGACAAACAACTAAGACATACATACGATGGTCATGAGGGATACGTTAGCAAGAGGCTAGGTGATGGTAAGTTATACCATGAGGCGTTGAGCTGAGACTTAGCTTGACTCAAGGGTCGACATGCATTGGACATGCAACGTATTGCATCCCTCATGATGTTATAAGTAACGTAACATTATTGTCTATGATGCAATGTAACGAAAGCGTAGCGACACTCCAACGTTATGTTGCAAGACAAAATGTGAATATTTGCTTCGTTCTCAGCTCGAACATGGTCTAAATGTTACCAAATACTATAGCAACACTTGTACAATTAAAGACTCGAACTTACAGACTCGATAGTTAAATTTAAACCCAAAAAGCCTGGCAATTACTACTTTAAACATTTTTAAAGCAATTATCTAAGCCAATTTTTGTAAACATCCAAAGTGCAAATCCTCATTCATTCAACATTCAATAATACAAAACATAAATCCCACAAAAAAACTTTGAATTGATGTTCGAAAATAGAAAAATTTTATACCTAACCTGGCTCTGATACTAATTGAAGGGAATTTGAACACCTACAATGGAAGCAATTGAATGCATCGGTCTCTAATTTTTGTTTTACAGAACGATTGATATTCAGAGGCGAAAATAGCATAGGATAAGCAAAACCTAAGCATGCTCCTAATGTGCAATTAGTGAGAAGAAGGGATTAAGAGATACATACCCTTGAAGATCTATATCTTCATGTTTCCTCTCAACAGCACGAACATCTCCGGAACCTGCAACAACAAACACCATATACAGAACGAAGAGGACAACCCCACGAGGTCTTCCTCGTTATTCTTAGGGATGAGAATCATGTAGAGTTTGTGGGCTTGCACTCAATTTTGGTAGAAAAGGATAGGAGAATAATTTGAAAGGAATTCTTTAAGAGAATCATTGGAGATGTGAGGGAGAGAGATGAATGAGAAGGAAGATGAAAGATTCAACCCTTCCCACTTCCATATGTTAGTCAATGAGAGAATAATGGGGATGGGGTTATCAAATAACTCCCTCCGTAATAACTAAATTATTTAATTAAACAAACTGATTTTTATTTAACTAAGAACTCTTTACGCACTAGAGCCCATCGGGAGTTCTTGGAACTCCCGACCACGCATATTAACTATCGAGATTTTTGGTAACTCCCAACGACCTACATTCTGCGTCAGGACTTCGCGAACAACTCCTAACGGTCCCTCTCTGGCGTCAGGAGTTCCAATCCTAATGGATTTCTCCCGACCAAACTCTTGACGATCAGTACGTCATCAAGAGAGGATCTCCTGATGCATTTTTCACCATTTCCCGATGATTTTAAGTGTTAGGAGAAGTGCGATTTCTTGTAGTGAGCGTTGCAACATTATGGGTTTTTATGAGAAAATTGTGTGCTCTTCAACAGGGTCTCAACGTTCTTTTAGTACTGTTGCAATGTTATCAGATAGATTTAAAAGAAATTACAGCAGACTTAGTCGGTTTTATTCATAATACACTCGAAATCTTCTTGGTTTTCACTACCTTTTGATGCATCTTTGTTATTCCATCAATCTTGAAGAGATTCTTCATTGAGATAAGTAGATTTAAGGCATGAACTTTCAAAGTTAAGGCTTAATCTTGATTTTCTTGTTTAGATTGGGTTTAATTCTTGATTTTCTTGGTTTGATTAGGCTTAATCTTGATTTTCTTATTTAGATTAGGCCTAATCTTGATTTTCTTATTTAGATTAGGCTTAATTATAATTTTCTTGATTTGAGGCATGAAGTTTCAAAGTTAGGACTTGATTTTCTTGGTTTGAGGCATGAACTTTCAAAGTTAAGGCTTGATTTTTTTGGTTTGAGGCTTGAACTTTTGAAGTTAGGGTTTAATCTCTCATGTATATTCTTGAATCTCATAATAAACTCTTGTTTCATATTGTTCTTGAATGAGATTGAATTTTAGAGAACTTAGTTGGGATTGCCACTTTAATTCAATGCTTTGCCAAAATTAGGGCTTTAATTTTAGAGAACTTGCAAGAACTTGCCACTTTTCTTTAATTAAATGCTTGCCAAAGTTAGATATGTCAATATGTCTAATTTTTTAGGGCTTTATGAACTAAGTAATGCTTTGCCAAACATGGGTTCAATTTTTAGTTATTGGAATTAATATATTTTTAGCACATTAAAGCACGTGCACACCCAAGGTTCAATTTTTTGAGGTTCGATTACACCTTGGGTTCAATTTTTTTAGATGTGTTTGTCTTTGTTCTCTGATTTGCCTTAGGTTCTATAATTTTTCTTACTTTTTTTAGGTTGGAATGTTGGAGAGCCAGAAATGACAAGTTGTATGTATTGAGAACTTGTTTGTTTTCCACAACTTGTTTTCTGAAGTTGATCATTGTTTATCATCTTTTCTTACTAGATTTACAATCATAGATAAATCATGAATGCACAAGAGTAAATTATCCAAAGATTATGAATTGGGTGTGGAAAACTTCATAAAACTTGGATTTTCTAATACAAATAGCTCCTATATTCGTTGTCCTTGTTTGAAATGTGGTAATTGTGAAAGGCATAGTAGCAAGAATATTAGAGAACATTTATATGTCAATGGGATTGAAGAAAGTTATAAATTTTGGTTTTGGCATGGGGAAAAACTTCCTGACTCATCATTTTTGGAGAAACTTCTAAGTTTGACACCCATATGTATGAAGAGACTGATGTTGGAAGTTTAAAGGAAATGGTTGAAGTTGCTCACGAGGAATATTTAAGAGATCCAAATGGATATGAGAAGTTGCTTAACGATGTTGAAAAACAATAATATGAAAGGTGCAAAAAAATACACTAAGTTGTCTACATTAGTGAAATTGTAGAATTTAAAAAGATATGGATGGAGTGATACTAGTTTTTCAGAACTGCTCAAAACCTTAAAGGATATTTTGCCCACTAGCAATGAGCTCCCAAATTCAATGTATGAAGCAAAGAAACTTTAGGTGCACTAGGAATGGAATACGAGAAGATTCATGCACGCCCTAATGACTATTGTGTGTATATAAAAGAATATGCAGATGCAATTGAATGTCCTGAATGTGGTGAATCAAGGTGGAAAAACGGGAAAGATACAGAAAAAACCAAAATACCTTCAAAAGTGATATGGTACTTTCCACCAATTCCACGATTCAAAAGGCTTTTTAGAAGTATTGATTATGCTAAAAAACTTGACTTGACATGTTTATGAAAGAATTATAGATGGTAAGTTACGACATCCAGCAGACTCTCTAGCTTGAAAGTTAGTAGACTCTAAATGGCCAGACTTCAATTCTGAATCTAGGAATCTTCGTTTATCATTATCAGCCAATGGAGTAAATCAACATGGTAAAATGAGTTCTAAATATAGTTGTTGGCCTGTAGTTATTTATAATTTTCCACCATGGTTGTATATGAAAAGAAAGTACATGATGCTATCAATGTTGACTTTGGGTCCATAACAACCAGAGGATGACAATGACACATACTTGCCACCAATAATGAATATTTAAAACTTTTACGGGAAAGTGGTGTTGAATGTTATGATACTTATTGAGAAGAACTATTCAACTTACGGTCAGTTTTGTTGTTGACAATCAACAATTTTCCTGCATATAGTAACCTAAGTAGATGTTGTGTGAAAAGGTGTAAAGTGTGTCCAATTTTTGGAGACAATATGTCTTCTATAAGATTTAAATATGGGAAAAATATAGCATACCTTGGACAATCGAAGATTTCTAGCACGAAATCATCCGTACCGGCACAAAAAAAATAGTAGTTTAACGGTCAAAAGAAACTTGGTACAATTCTAGAACCACTGTCTGGAGAGGCTATATATTTAAAAATCAAAGATCTTGAATTTCCTAAAGGAAAGAAGAACAATAAAAAAAACAAACCACGAAAGAAGGTTCTAAGATTTGTTGGAATAGGTTGTCTTCTTTTTTTTAACTGCCATCTAGAAAGATCTTCATATCAGACATTGTTTAGATGTGATGCACATTGAAAATAATGTTTGCATGAATATCTTAGGTATGCTTTTTGATATTCCAAGGAAAAGTAAGGATGGATTGAATGCTAGACGTGATTTAGTTCATTTAAAAATTCAACCAGAGCTTGCATCTGTTAGCGGTGACAAAGAAATCTTCATTCCTTCTGCGTGTTATACTCTTACAAAGGAAGAAAAATGTTGTGTTTTAAAGACATTGTCAGGAATAAAGGTTCCTGAAGGTTACTCTTCAAATGTTAAAAATCTTGTGTCGATGACAGATTTAAATCTTAATAATTTAAAATCTCACGATTGTCCTGTGCTCTTACAAAAATTATTTCCTATTGTTATAAGATCAGTGCCACCAAAACATGTTCGGTATGCCATAACTCGATTATGTATATTTTTTCAATTCGGTGTGCAACAAGGTCTTAGATGTGCAGCAATTAGAAAAGTTGGAAGAAGATATATTGCTTATATTATGTTTATTGGAGAAATATTTTCCTCCTTCATTTTTCACAATTATGGTGCATCTCACAGTATACATAGTTAGGGAAATCAAACTTTATGGGCCTATATATCTACAATGGATGTATCCCTTTGAAAGATTCATGAAAGTCATTAAAAACTCTGTGAGAAGTAGATATCGTCCAGAAGGTTGTACTGCTGAAAGTTATATAGTAAAGAAGCCATAATCTCGCTTGCAGTGACCATGACTCATCTGTGAGGACTATTATCCAAACATCTCTCGCAATGAATCCATAATCTCGCTTGCAGTAACCATGACTCATGTTTCTTTGCCAAGACTTCAGTTAAGCTAGCAAGAATATATGCTCTAACCTTTTCATTTTTCTTTACCCACCTCTCATACGCATCCCAAACATTTCAAGGAGCATTTTGAGCACGAACTTGAGGACAATCCTCAAGTAAGACAAACCTCAGATCATCAATGATGAGTACAATATGGATTATGTTTTTCCAACTAATGTAGTAGTCACCAGTTAATTTATCGGCACTTAACAAGTTGATAGTAGTGCTAGTCTTTGGAATTTGTTAAAACCATACAAATTATTTATATTAGTTATATGCAAAAACCCATTAAAACCAATCAATTTTAACAAAATTTTAATGTACCCTATGCGATATCTAATTTTGCAATGATGTTTTAGTGGTTTAGAATAAAAGCCACTGAAGGATGATCAATTATTCCTTCACTGAATTGAGACATTCTCAACCAATCATCACACCAAAATAACTCTTATTCTTATATTGATTAGTCACCATTGTTCGGTCAATAAATTGTTAACTTGCTTAAAATTTCTTGTAAGTGTAACCCTTCATTTTAGACCCTAGAGTTTCGCTCCAATGAGCCTACCATTTCTGGAGTTTGTGAAAACACTTTCCTAAGAGGGACATAAGCAAATGGTACCATGAATTCGAGCATGAAACTTCACAATAAACTAATGAAAGAGACCGCGAGATGTGTTGACACAGGTCCCTCTCCTATTTACTATGAACACTTTCACCATTCACCTTGGTATTGATTTATGCAAATATCTATCGAAGACAATTATTTTATAAATTTAATAATTTATTATTTCCAATTTAATTCTATTAAAAAGAAAATAAAAGATTAAACTATTTCTAATCATATTAGAAATACTTTAACATAAATCTAGGTGAATTACTTTTAAACCATTTAAAATTAATGAAGACCTATGTTTATATGCAACTCTCGATTATAGATTTTGATCTAATTCATTAAACTTATAACGATTATAAAATAATGAAGTATTAAAACCTATAATAATGCATCTAATGACATTATAAATATAACTATATATTTATTAAAATAATGTCATGCTCAATGCATAATTTATTTTCAGTAAACAATATAACAATTATGTTATTACTAAATAATTCACATACTATCATACAATATAACAATCGTATTCCAGTAAGATGTATGAGCACGCTTAATGAATCATGCAACCATATAAAATAACACTTATATTAAATATGATGCATGAAACACGTTTATTCTAAGTTGGTATTTTAATCTATATGGAATACAATATGCAACATATATTATTTTTGTTGTGTTTTATGCCCTAAAACTCATAGATAAAAAATGTAATAATTGACTATTATCAATAATGAGTTTGATGTTATTTCAATAAGTGTTATTGATTATATTTTTTTTGTTTTATCTTAATAATCCTAAATTCGATAAGATAACACCCTAAGTTGTCATATAAGTCTTGAATTGTATGTGGAGACATACAAGGTTCAATGTTCAAGATACAGCTTAAAGGATCTATAGTATAGGGATAAGGATGGGTATCTTATCATAGTGACACTATGGATACGACCCACTTTGTATTTGATAAAAACGCAATGATCCAACACATTCGTGTAGGTGACATGTGAGTGGGGGTATCTTATGCAATAAGTTTGCATAAGACCGGACCCCGAAATAGTAACCACTAGATGTAACTTCGTTGACCAGTTAGATTTCTATTTCAATAGGATTACCTAGGAAACTTTGTCTTAATCCTAAGTGTATTATGAACTTCTATTCACGAGGGATTGTCCTTTGATTTGTATGGATCAGAGTGGCTAGTTCGTCGACTCAATATGCCTACCATTTTTGGGACAAGACCAAGTGGAGAGTTGGGAACATAATAATACAAGATAAATTTTTCACTTCTTCCCATCTATAGGTTAAGTAGATAAGTGTTCCTTTAAGTGGTATCTCTGGGACTTGAAAAAGGACCCCACCCTTTCACTGGCCTAAGAGGGATTTTTGTTTAATAGTTGGACCATAAATAGGTTGTTCATTAAAGAATAACTTGTACTTAAGGATAAAGAAGTAATCTAGGAGTAAAACGATAATTTTGACCCAACTGATGTTATGAACACTCGTGAAGGACTAACTGAAGGAAATCGATCAAGAGGATTTCCATGAGGAACGAAAAATAGATCATTCCAAATTACAATCATGAATGAACATTACAAATTATAGTCGTAAACGAAACATATAGTTATGCAATCAATACAAAAATTACAGCATGGAAACTCAAATGAATAAAGATAAATGCTACGAACATTTGTCGACTCGTCTCTATGCTCCTTGCGCACAAACGCTCGAACACAGCAACCTCGAACGCTCGAACAACATAACCGCAACACTGTACGAACACTTCGCGCTCGTCCTCAGCGATCGCCTCGGTCACAAACTCTTCCAACAACACGAATAGCCTCCACAGAACATCAACGGCATCGAGTTGAGTATGACACCACCAAGAAGTTTACCTTGGTATTCTCGGTGTGAGAATCCAGAGGGTGGGCTCTGTCTGGTCTTGGAACGAAACTGACGAAGGAGAAATGAACAATCGTGTACATGATTGGGCAAGTGGGAGAAGACAGAACTTATCGCATAGGTCGATGGCCAATCATTTAGCTAAATCTAAGCGATCGTCTAGCAAAAGCTAAGCGATCGTTTAGCTCAATGTCTGTCGCCTACAAAACATTACACGATCGTTTACTTCGCTCAAGCTGTCGTTTAGTAAATCTGTATTTACTTGACAAGATTTCATGAGATTCTTTTTCCGAGAGAGAAATCTCAAAACATTTTTCCCAAAAAACTTACTAAAATTAGAAAAACAATTTTTCTTTTATCTCACGATTACCATGAACCACCAATAACCTCCCACTCAATTGGTTATTAGATAAAAGATTTAAATCTAATAATTAATATTATTATAAATATAATTGATAACCAACTTATCATACTATATTTATAACCTATAATTTTAATATTTCATCTCATGAAACATATAAACAATAGTTCTTTTCCTATTCCATGGTACATAATGTAAATCTCATTTACATCAATCCTCCACTAGATGTATCTCATACATCATACCAATTATATCATATACAATCAAAATACCTCTTGTCAATTTGAATATTTCAAATCAACATCAAGAACTGATCCTCAACTGAATCCATTAAGCTACCAAGGGGACATATGGACCTGTAGCTCGAAGCTTCAACTGTACGTGAATAACTGACTAATTCTTTAGTCATGGGATCCACCATCCATTAACTGCTAGGCACTCTACTAAAGACCCACAACTGAACTCTCCTTACCACAGATATATTATGTGTCCATCTTAACCAATCAGAAGTGCAACAACCCTTCATAGATCGCTCGTAAGTACAGCTGGGCTAATAACCGTTATGCCCCTGTAGTTATATCTAACTCCTTAAGTACCACTGATCCCTCTAATGAACATAAGTCATAGTCCTACTATGACTGAGTTCTCTCTTCCAAAGAGAAGTTGTGGCCACTATGTTCAAGTCCCGGAATCAGCCCTTAAGGGAGCAATCTCTCTACTTATCCGCTTTGGGAAAGGAGTGAATTCTATCTTGTGGATTGAGTTCCCAACTTCTAGATCAAATAAGTCCCCAAAAAGGTAGGCATGTTGAGTTGGCAATCTGACCACTCTTACCCATACTAATTAAAGGACCGCCCTCAAAGGTAGGTGTTCCTAAAACACTCAGGATTGAGGTGGTGTCACCTATGGTCGTTTAGGTGAGATGCAAGTCTCTAGTATCAACGACGTTATATATAGAGTCTAGTCATCTCGTGGTCTAGGTCTTATACAAACTCTTTGTATAGGACACTCTCGTTCTCATGTCTCCACATGACTAGTCAAGATCTACCATTTGTAGTAGTTTATAATACTTGCAAACCTCTACAAAGCGGGCCGTATCCGTAGTGTCACAAGGATTAGGTATCCCACCTTAATCCTTATCCCACTTTAACATAAGCATGTATATGTGATATACAAGTAGATCATGCCTTAAGTGATAACCTAAATAGGTCTGTAGTATAAGGATTAATGTGGGATACCTGATCTTGGTCATACTACGAATACTACCCTCTTTGTAGAGGTTTGCAAGTGTTGTAAACTACTACAGATGGTAGATCCTGACCATTCATGTAGAGACATACGAGCGGGGGTGTCCTATACAAAGAGTTTGTATAAGATCGAACCAAGAGATGACTAGACTCTGTATATAACGCCATTGATACTAGAGACTTATTTCTCACCTAAACGACCATAGGTGACACGACCTCAATCCTGAGTGTTTTGGGAACTCCTGCCGTTGATTAGTATAGGTGAGAGTGGCCAGATTGCCAACTCAACATGCCTACCTTTTTGGGGACTTGTCTGATTTGGGAGCTGGGAACTCAATACACAAGATAAAATTCACTCCTTTCTTGAAGCAGGGATAAGTAGAGAGATTGCTTCCTTAAGAGCTGATTCCGGGGCTTGAACATAGTGGCCAAAACTTCTTTTTGAAAGAGAGGACTCAATCATAGAAGGACTATGAATTATGTTTATTAGAGGATTCAGTGGTACTTAAGGAGTTAGATGTAACTACAGGGGCATAATGGTTATTGGCCGAGCTGGACTTACGAGCAATCTGTGAAGGGTTATCGCACTATTGATTGGTTAAGATGGGCACATAATATATCTGTGGTAAGGAGAGTTAAACAGTCAGTCTTTAGTGGAGTGCCGGTAGTTAACAGATGGTGGATCCCGTGACTAAAGAGTTTAGTCAATTATTCACGTACCGTTGGAGCTTCGAGCTACAGGTCCATAAGGTCCCCTTGGTAGCTCAATGGAACTTAAAACGACATGCATAAATGGAACTTAAAACGACATGCATGCTCAATGTACAGGTCGTTACTAAACACATGCATGCATGAAACTTAAAACGGCATCCTTTTATATAGAATTAAATGCTAAATAAATAAGATAAATTCAAAAGACATTCATTAAATTCGGATGTTAAAAACAGACAATAGGGTACCTATAAATCATAAATGATAATAAATAGGTCTGAAAACAAATCTTAATAGTAAGTTTCTAACATCGAATTGAAAGTTGAAAAACATGAAAAGAAATATAAATATCATGAGCGGAAGCATAAAATTGGTCCTAATGGCTTGATCATGGATTCCGCTTATCAATCACTGGTGTATCTCTACCTTTACCTAAAACAATAACATGAGAAAGGATGAGTATAAAATACTCAGTAAGTAACCCCACTACTGGAGTCAGGCTAGGAATCTATGTCCTCTAGATGCCTACCTCTGGTGGAACATATAAACTTTTCTAGTCCTTATAGGACACATACATACATGAAAAACTAATTTTACCCTACTGTAATTAAGTATGCCCACTACCTCTATTAAGTCTCGTAGGACCTACAACCTTTTGGTGAATCCCGAAGGAAAACACCACCTCTAATGAATCCCAAAGAAAACAACCCTTTGGTGGATCCCGAAAGAAACCACCATCTCTAGTGAATCCAGAAGGAAATACAACCTCTGGTGAATCTCGAAGGAAACACAACCTTTGGTGAATCCCAAAGGAAACATAACCTCTGGTGAATCCTGAAGGAAACACAACCTATGGTGAATCCCGAAGGATAACACCACCTCTAGTGAATACCAAAGGAAACACAACATCTAGTGGGCATCTAACTAATCAGTGAGGACACTATCACAAGTATCACAACATGGTTCTATAACATACATATACATCTCAACCTCATAGTTCTACGACATACATATACATTTCAACATCAAGTTCTACAACATACATATACGTCTCAACATCCTCAGATCAAATAGAACCTCATGGAATCAAATATCATCTCATGCTAGCATTCAAGTGCCTATGTGCACAATTAATCTTTTAGATCCTCATACAAGAACATACATCGGTTATACTATACTATCAGTCTATCATGCTATTGTTGTGTCATAATATTCATCTATCATGCTAGCATATCTAGTGCCTGGCCCATGGGCAGTTCTAGTAGTAAGATTACTTACCTTAAATAAAGTCCAAAAATTAATTCAAACAAAAAAACTCCTTTCTAGTTTTCCACAAACTTGGAATTCAATCCTAATACATGAGTCAGAAATCAGTTTTAACCTTTGAGCCCAAAATTCAAACATTAATCATTCCAAAAAAAATTAACGACACACCTTACCCAGTAGTGGTTTCATCCAAAACCACCTCAAGATCTCAACTCCAACCTCCAAAGTCGATCACTGAAACAACTGGACAGCAAACTTTTGCCTACACAACTCCTTCCAAAAATTCAAGTTTAGGCCCCAAAACCTAAGGACAAATCAAATTTAACCCAAAACATCAAAATCGAACCTCAAACACTATTGGATGGCGGTTTAATATCCTTAAATTCCTAAATCCATCGTCCAAATTTTATGGGTTAAATGGGTAAATTTTCAAGAAAAACCCAAAAACTTACACCAAGACTTAAGATCCAGCGAAAACTCAAACAACAGAGACAACGAAAAGACTGATGGGCATCAGCTAGATCTGAGATGCGGTTGTCGGACGATCTGTTAAACTCAAACTGAAGGAAGTCGTCGACTGCAGAAGTCCCTACGTGAGATAGATAGAACAACGGGGATGGAAAACGGTGGTTGGGTAGACAGTTGGGAGTCGAGCGACGGCAAGACAACGAACAAAGCTGCAGCAAACAGTTTCAGATCTAGCGAACGTTCCGACGCCTCGACTCAATCGACGATGGCAATGGCTCCAGTGAATGCGAACGGCTGAAAGGTGTGTGACTGACTGTAGGCATGCGATGGCAAAGGCGACGAATGCTCGCAGATGGGGCCTTCAGATCTAACACGCGACTGGGCTGGAGCAGATGGTCGCGGCTGGTAGACGATGAAGGCAGGACGGTGCGGAGCTGGACGTCAACGGCGGTGCGAATAGATGGCTGAAGGCTGCTTAAGGCTTGACGGTGGGGAGGGAAAATTTTGAGGGAAAGGGGTGTCGGTGATTAGAAGAAGAAGGGAAGGGGAAGAGAAAGAAAAAGAGAAAAAAGGAAAGAAAAAGGAAAGAAAATATAAAAGGAAAATAAAATAAAATAACATATATTTATTTTATTATATTCTATTCCTATTCCACTTTTTTCTATTAAATTTCTTTCCTTCCCAAATTGAAATTAATTCCTACCATTAATTTCTAACGTCAATAATTAAATTCCTGCAATTACACTTAAGTCCAAAATTCTGAAAATTCCCTCAATTAATAAAAATTACTGAAATTACATTAATAATAGAAATTTGGGGTATTACATTGTTCCCTCCTTAAAGAACTTTCAACCTCGAAAGTTCATTCCTGAAAAAGCTCTTGGTATTGGGCCATCATCTCATCCTCTCGCTCCCAGGTAGACTTCTTGAACTGGTGATTCTACCATAGGACTTTTACAAATGCAATCTCCCTACGGCGCCATGTCTTTACCTCTCTGGCAAGAATCTCTACAGGTTTCTCCTCGTAGCTCAAGTTGTCCTTCAACTGCAAGGGCTCAAAGTCAACTACATGGGACGGGTCTATCACATACTCTTTCAGCATCGAAACATGGAAGACATTATGAACCGAAGATAGTGCTAGAGGCAATGCCAAACGGTAAGCTACGAGGGCAATTCGTTATAAGACCTTGAAAGGTCCAATGAATCTCGGATTCAACTTCCCTTTCCTGCCAAACCTCATAATACCTTTCATAGGTGCCACTTTTAAGAACACTTTTACACCAGTCTCAAATTCTAGGTCCTTACATCTCACATCGGCATAGCTCTTTTTTCTGCTCTAAGTTGTTTGCATACGAGCCCTAATCTTCTGTATTGCCTCATTTGTGGTCTGCACTAGTTCAGGTCCTAGCAATTTCCTCTCTCCTACCTCATCCCAACACACAGGAGACCTGCAACTCTTTCCATATAGGGCCTCAAATGGTGACATCCTAATAGTGCATTGGTAGCTATTATTATAAGCAAACTCCATCAAATGCAACTGAGCACCCCAGCTTCCTAAAAACTTTATGGCACAGACACGTAACATACCTTCCAATATCTGATTCAATCGCTCTGTCTTCCCATCAGTCTGTAGGTGAAAAGCTATACTCAAATCCAACCAAGTCCCCAAAGTTTCCTGAAGACTCTTCTAAAAGTTAGACATGAAACGAGGGTCTCTGTCTGACACAATGGAAACAGGCACTCCGTGCAATCTCACCACCTCCTTCATGTATATTGTTGGAGGAAAATTATGATGTGTTGAACGCAATCATGCGTTGTACATGGCTTAAACTATGCATTTATACCCATACGTTGGAGGTCATGCATTGGAATGGAAAATATGTGTTAATCTAGTATGCAATGACCACGCGTTCCTATCACAAGTTTTCTTACGTTTGCACCAAGTATAACGATAACGCAAGTTTCTCGGGTAATCCGAGGTCGAACACAGGGACTTGTCACTCAATAATGCTTGTGAAGCGATGCGTTTGAGGTGATAAATAAAAGTAAAAAGAAGAGGTTTAATGGATTTACACACTACTCCTACTCCTAGCTAAACAGATTGAGCAATAGAAGACTTGCGATGAGAATTGGTAGATACACAGCAACTATTAACGCATAGTAGTGTTTATTATCTTAAATCGCTTAAGTAATCCCAGCTCGTCACACTAACGCATCGCACACCTATCGGTGGTCAGCTGCATGACTATATCTCTATAGTTCATGGTTGCGTCGAGCATAAGATTGTGCCTATCTCTAGGAACAATGCATACTTTGCTTTAGTGCGTTCCATCTCTTACCTTCTCAGGCAGTTAGACGCGGCTAATTAACTTATAGACAAGCATTGCAACAACCCATAGACAAGCGTTGCTAACGCCTTTCACCAAGCAAAGAGGATTAACTCACTATACTCATACAACGCACACCTCTCGGTGGGTTGCTACATGCGTCCTATCTCTAGGCTACACGATTAAGTATGTGATCGTCTTTAATAAATACACGATGAAGGTAAATGACGATAAAGATAAAGATGATGAAGAAGATGGCATTGAAGGAATCAAGATATACATTGATTACAAAATGTCTTAATATCTTAAGCTAAAATGTAATACAATATAGAGGTTAGAGGAGAAATGAAAGACTCTACGTCAAGGCTACCGGTGGTGCCATGGATGAATGGTGGATATGTCTCTCTCAAACTCTATCTCCGACGAAAGTCGTCACTCGATCTGGTTTGTGGAGATGAAGAATTCTCACTGAAAATCTCGCTTATGCTCGCATCTGTGATCGCAAAACTCTGCCTTGAGGTAGAAGTTCGGATGCTTTGAAATGAAGGTCCAAAGGGTTATTTATAGACTTTAAATGCCGACAGCTATCATGATTTCGTTATGTCTAACTGCTGCCTTTGTTGCAGTATGAGCAATGTCACATCATCTTATCTTGTTGATACTCCCAAGGTATGCATCTGAGCTTGATCCAGCTAAAGTATCAACGCATTCTACCCATCTTGCGATCGCCCTTCTATTATAGTTGTCACTCTGTGGCCGCAATCTCTAAGTGATCACTGCAACTTCCATACGATGGCCGGATACAATCACCGCATGCATTCGTCTATGCGATAGCTCGATTTTTAGTGCATGCGTTTGTCTTTGCGGTCGCCTGGCTTCAGCACATGCGTTTGTCTGCGATTGCTTATTTCCAACGCATGCGTTTGATTTCTGCGATAGCTAAAGAAATAGACACTTTGGCATGAAGTAACGCATAATATTGGGGTCCGTGAGGATTTAGATGCTAATCGACGCAAAACTCAATTTTTCGAAAATTCTATGTATTATCACCGCATTGTCTACTTGTTAGCCCTTATAATTCTAAATAAAAGGTTTATAATAACTGGCATTTTTGCCAGTTATCATATATCTATGTCTACTTATTTACTGAAAATGTGGACTTTCTAGGTATGAAATGTTCTAATTTTGTAAGTCTGTCTACCACAACCCAAATTACAGTGAAACCTTTGACTGGTCGTGGCAACCCTACAATGAAGTCCATAGACACATGCTCCCACTTCCATTCTAGCACACTCAATGGCTGTAATAAGTATGTTGGCTTCTGCCTCGAGGCTTTCACCTACTAGCACACCAAGCACTTACTGACGAACTCCGCAATCTCTCTTTTCATATCATTCCACCAATAGTAACGTTTCGAGTTCTGATACATTTTGGTGCTGCCGGGATGAATCGAAAATATGGAACTGTGAGCCTCTAACAACAACTCATTCTTAATATCATTATCTATTGGCATGCAAAAATGTCCCAGATAGAGGAGAACACCTTTTGCTGATACCGAGAATTCGCCATCCTGGCCTGATTCCACCTTACGAACTCTCTCCTTCAGATATGGGTCACATCGCTGCGCATCAATAATTCTTTGCCATAGACTCAGTCGCATTGACAACTGCGCTAACTGTGTCGTGACCTTCCTCACTGCCACTGCAATCTCTACCCGCTCTAGTTTCTTGCACAAATGAGTCTATCTAGTAATGGGGGCTGTTGAATGAGCCACCTTTCTGCTTAGGACATCTGCCACTATATTTGCCTTTCCTGGGTAGTACAAAATTTGCAGTCATAATCCTTGACCAGCTCTAACCACCTTCTTTGCCTCATGTTCAACTTCTTTTGAGTGAAAAAGTACTTTAAACTCTTATGGTCGGTGAAGATCTGTATCTTCTCTCCATATAAGTAGTGCCTTCAGATCTTGAAAGCGAAAACCACTGCTGCTAATTCCAAGTCATGTGTGGGATAATTTTGTTCATGCTTTTTTAACTGACTTGAAACATAAGCAGCTAATCTGTCCTGTTGCATCAATACGCATCCCAACCCTTTCTTAGGCACGTCACTGTAAATGGAAAAACCACCTGATTCATCTGGTACTATAAGAATTGGGGTTGAAACCAACCTCTGCTTGAGATCTTGGAAATTGTTCTCACAAGCTCATTCCAAATGAAAGGGGGTCCCTTTTGAGTCAACTGAGTCAATGGGGTGGCTATGCGAGAGAAGTCCTCTACAAATCGTCTATAGTAGCCTGTAACCCCAGGAAACTGTGCACCTCACTAACTGTGGTTGGGCGAGCCCAACTCGTAACTGCCTCAATCTTTGCAGAATCCACAAAGACTCCTTTCTTCGATACTACATGCCCTAGGAAGGACATCTGCCACAACCAAAACTCACATTTAGAAAACTTAGCATACAGCTTATTGACCCTCAACATCTCCAAAACTTTCCGCAAATGTTCCTCATGTCCATAAAAATTACTGAAATTACATTAATAATAGAAATTCGAGGTGTTACAGTAGTAGTTTACAACACTTGCAAACCTCTACAAAGCGGGTCGTATCCGTAGTGTCACCAGGATCATGTATCCCTCCTTAATCCTTATACTACAGACCTTTTTAGGTTATCACTTAAGGCAGATCCATTTTTATATCTCATATACATGCTTAAGTTTTCATACAATAACCATGGACTTTTGTTTATTGGATATGAGTAAATGCAAAATAAAAAAACTCTTATTTTATTCATAACAATGTGTACAATGTTTTCAAGTTCAGTGGGAACTGCAAAGTTTTTTTTTGGAAATAGATATTTTTTTAGAAAACTTATATATTGTTCCTAAAATTAAAAGGAACCTTGTATTTATATTCATGTTTAATTTAACAAATATACTCAATTTCCTTTCCAATGAATCGTTCATTATGAAAAATGATGTACTTATTTGTTCAACTAAATTAGAAAACAACTTGAATGTGTTAAGATCAACTGAAGCAAAAGCATTGTTAAATCATGAGATGTTTGAAACTGCTATCGCTCAAACAAAATGGCAAAGGATTTCTCCAAATAACAATAATACCAATCTTTGGCATTTGAGATTAGGTCACGTAAATCTCGATAGGATCAGGTGATTGGTAAAGAATGGACTTCTAAGTGAGTTAGAAGATGATTCATTATCTCTATGTGAATCCTGATTTGAGGGAAAGAAGACTAAAAGACCTTTTATGGAAAATGTTATATAACCAAAGAGTCCTTAGAACTTGTACATTTAGAGCTTTATGCTCAAATGGATGTAAAACGAATACTTCATCTTCTTTATAGATGATTAACCGAGGTATGGTTACTTATGCCTAATGGAACATAAGTCTGAAGCCCTTGAAAAGTTCAAGGAGTGTAAGGCTGAAGTCGAAAACTTTTTAAGAAAAAATATTAAAACACTTCGATTTAATTGAGGTGGAAAGTACATGGATTCAAATTCCAAGACTATATGATAGAACATGGAATCCAATCCCAGCTCTCAACACCTGGTACACCACAGCAAATTGTGTATTAGAAAGGAGAAATAGAACCTTGTTAGACATGGTTCGTTTTATAATGAGCTATACTTAATTGCCTTGCTCGTTTTGGGGGGTATGCAGTAGAGATTGTAATTCACATCTTGAACAATGTTCCTCTAAAAAGTATTTCTGAAACACCTTTCAAGTTATAGAGGAGGCGTAAAGCTTATTTGCACTACTTCAGAATTTGCAATTGTCCTGCATATGTGTTAATGACAAATCCTAGGAAATTGGAACCTCGTTCAAGGTTATGCCAATTTGTTGGTTACCCTAAGGAAACGAGAGGTGGTCTTCTCTATGACCCATAAGAAAACAAGGTGTTTGTATCAACAAACGTTACATTCTTGGAGGAAGACCACATGGGAGATCATAAACCACGAAGAAAATTAATATTAAATGAAGCTATTGAAGAGTCAACAAGAGTTGTTGATAAAACTGGTCTTTCATCAAGAGTTAATGAAGAAGTTAGCACTTCAAGTCAGTCTCATTCTTCTCAATCATTGAGAGTGCCTTGACGTAATGGGAGGATTGTATCATAACCTGATCATTACTTGGATTTAACTGAAACTCAGGTTATCATACTAGATAATGGCGTTGAGGATCCATTGCAATGAATGACATAAATAAAGATCAATGGGTCAAAGCTATGGACCTTGAAATGGAGTCTATGTAGTTTCATTCGGTATGGGAACTTGTAGATCTACTTAAAGAAGTTAAACTCATAGGGTGCAAATGGATCTATAAGAGAAACCTTGTGTCTTTTGATTTTGACCAAAACATTAATAAACTTTGTGTCTACAAGAAAGTCATCAATGGTAAAGTAGCTTTCTTGGTACTTTATGTGGATGATATCCTACTCATTGGGAATAATATAGGATACCTTACTAATGATAAAAATTGGCTAGTGGCCCAATTCTAAATGAAGGATTTGGGAGAGATGCAGTATGTTCTTGGAATTCAAATAAGTAAGGATCATAAGAACATAATGTTGGCTCTGTCTCAATCAACTTATATCGACAAAATGTTGGCCCAGTATTCGATCATAACTCTAAAAAAGATTTATTACCTTTCAGGCATGGGGTTCACTAGTCTAAGGAAAAGTATCCTAAGATATCTCATGAAGTTGAGAATATGAGACATATTCTCTATGCCTCAGTTGTGGGCAGCCTAATGTATGTTTTGCTCTGCATTAGGCCAGACATTTGTTATGCTGTGTGAATAGTCAATAGGTACCAGTCTAACCCAATGTTAGACCAGTAGACTGCGGTTAAGAATATCGTCAAGTATCTTAGAAGAACGAAGGACTACATGCTGATGTATGGAGCTAAGGATTTGATCCTTATGGGATATACCAATTCTGATTTCCAAACTAACAAGGATTCTAGGAAATCCACCTTAGGTATTCACCTTGAACTAGGGGAGTTATAGTATGACATAGCATCAAGTAAGGATGCATTGTAGACTCCACTGTGGAGGCTGAGTATGTAACTACTTGTGAAGTAGTAGAGGAAACAGTTTGGCACAGGAAGTTCCTAAGTGATTTGGAAGTTGTTCCAAACATGGACTTGACTATCACCTTATACTGTGACAACATTAGGGCAGTAGCCAACACTAAAGAGCCTCGTAGCCACAAACAAGAAAAAAATATTGAGAGGAAGTATTACTTGATGCAAGATTGTGCAATGAGGAGATGTGATCGTCAAGATCACTTCGAAGTACAACACCGTTGATCTATTTACGAAGGCTCTCTCAGCTATAGTATTTGATACAAGCGCAATGATCCAATGCATTCGTGTAGGTGATATGCGAGTGGATGTATCTTATGCAATGAGTTTGCATAAGACCGAAAAGCGAAATAGGTTACACTAGATGTAACTTCGTTGACCAGTTAGAGTTCTATTTCAATAGGATGACCTAGGAAACTTTGTCTTAATCCTAAGTATATTATGAACTTCTATTTACAAGGGATTGTCATTTAATTTGTATGGATGAGAGTGGCCAGTTGGTTGACTCAATATGCCTACCATTTTGGGGACAAGACCAAGTGGAGAGCTGGAAATATAATAATACATAATGGATGTCACTCCTTCCCGACTATAGGGCAAGTAGATGAGTGTTTCTTTAAGTGGTATCTCTAGGACTTGAACAAAGAACCCTACCCTTTCACTAGTCCGAGAGAGGTTTCTGTCTAATAATTGGATCATAAAAAGGTTGTTCATTAAAGGAGCACTGGTACTTAAGGATAAAGAAGTAATCCAGGAGTAAAACGGTAATTTTGACTCAGTTGATGTTACGAACACTCTTCTCACTATATATATATTTCTGTGTCCAGGTCTTTAGTGAAGTGTACCCATAGTTAATGAATATTGAGTAATGCGATTAATGAGTTTAGCCAATTAATTTCATATCATTGAAGCTTTTAATCTAAGGTCCATTAGGTTCTCTTCCTAGCTTATAAAAAGTATTAAGGTAATTATGTCTTGAATAGAGTTTGAAATGTTCAAATTTACTTAGGGAAATAGTATAATGTATAATGATAATTAAAATAACTTTATAATATAAATTTAATTTTGGATATGATTCAAAATTAATTAACGGAGGAATTAAATATTTGAAGGAGTTCAAATATTAATTTAATATGAATTGGATTCATATTAAAATTATAGGTTAAAACTAATGTGTATTACATGCACATTAAAACTATAGGGCTAAATCAAATATTTGATATTTAATTTGGTAATTAATTAATTGATTTTATTTTAATTAAATTAATTATATTAAAACTATAGATTATGTGAGAAATGTTCATTTAGATATGATTTAAATGAAATTATTAATTAAATTAGATTTAATTATTGATTTAATTATTTATTGTTCAATTAAGTAAATTGATTATTTAATTTAATTTGTTAAATTAAAATTATAACTAAACATGGGATACTTCCCACGTTTAACTCTCAGGCTCTCATGCATAATATAACTTAGAGATGAAAAAAAAACGAAGGCAATCACAAATTTTCACATAATCGTTCTGGTGAAAAGCTCTTTGAAATTCTTTTTTTTTTTTTCAATGTTGAAATTGGTTCCTACAAACCAATAACCCCAAATTCTCAGCGAATAGGAAGATTCCCAAGTGTGGTGTTTGTGTATTCCATCCCAAGGAGAATTGGTCTTTTCATCTGAGTCGTCAACAAAAGTAAGTGACATTTCTCCAATTCTTTATAATATTTAATTCCCAAATTCTTAAACATGTTTAACCTAATTTATACAGTAGGTTCAGATTTTTTATAGATCTCTGTTTTATTTTGTATGATTTGTTAGTGTACTAGTATTTTGGAATCAAATAATTTTGAGTTGGGTCTTGGTTATTCTGCTTCGTTAGAGCTTTTATCTCTTCAATTTAACCATACATCAAATGCATAAATTAAATAAACACCAAAAAAGAACCAAATTTTGGCACCATAAAAATTAATTAGATCAATATAATCATATTGCATTAATTTAATTAATTAATATAAAAAAATTACATATAATTTAAACAAACGAAAAAAAAATTGCATCTAAAATGCTTAGAGGCTTGAATCCACGGCCTTCAACCGCTTGGTGTGCAAACATGCAGGACTTGGAGCACCGTCATGCTGTTGGAGAGCACCTTGGTGTTTGTGTCGTAGTGTAACGCTACGCTATTTCCAGCTTTGCAACACTCGATAACAGCACCATGACATTGTCGTTAAGTGCTGTGGCACTGGGCTTCTGTGTCGCAGCGTAAAGTGTTACAACACTCTCCTTTACGCTCTAGCATAGAATGTCTTTCTCTGCTTCATTCTTTGTTCGTTTTTACTCCATTTTCCACCGATCTTCTCAACAACTCTTGCTCTTCGATTAACATGAACTTACAGACTCTATAGCCTAAAATAAAATGCCCAAAACAGCAGGCTCTTACAACTAGTCAGTACTAGAGCAGTAAATCTAAGTGCCAAAACTTGAAATTATCTATTTCTGCAAATCAAAATTTACAATGTAGAACACCCACCTTTTCTCTGATTTTCTTTTCAAAAATGAAAAACAAATGCACGATTTGGCTCTGATACCAATTGAAGGAATGTAATTCCTTTGTGGAAGCGTGTGAATGTCGTGCAATTGAAATTCAAATTGAAAAAACAGAAACGCAAAGAAATTCATACAGAATTATAAAGGAAAAATATTGTTAAATAACTATAAGCATGCTTTCTAATTAAGAGGAAAGAAAGGAGAAATTACATATCCTTGAAGAATTTTTCCTCTTCTCGTAAATCTTCTTCAAAAGTCACAAACAACACAAACTCGTGCACGTATAGTGGAAATCAACCCAATGAACAACATCACTTAGAACCTCTTCTATTCTCAAGAAAAGAGAGTAATGAAGTGTGGTCTCCTTGTTTTGATTTTGGAGAAGGTAAAGGCAGAAGGATTGAGAGAGAGTGAGAGAGTTTTCTTTTTCGATAAAAAAATATTCATGTATCACACCTTCCTTAAGTTTGTTCACAACAAACTTATCAAAAAGAAGGGAGAGAGGAGTTCCATATCTCCCTCTATACGTGCAAGAAATAACTCTCTGTAGTGGGGAGTTACTTTATAATATTAATATTAATATTACAGATATGGTTTATTACCATTAATTAATGAACTGTATATTATGCATCTTAATCATATTAAAATACAACTTTCCTTTATAAACTATAATTTTAATATGAATCTTATTCACATTAAACTTAACCTATAGTATTTATATAAATCTTATTCAAATAAATAATATTTGAATCTTATTCAAATATTTCTAACATTTTATATAGTTTTAATTATAAATCATATTTATAATTAACTATATAGTATAATGTATCAACATACATTATATTTTATATTAATCACATTAATATAATTAATACATCCTCAAATAATTTGAACAATTTAAATTATTCCAAAAATAATTATCCCTTGTTTTGTCTTAGTGAGCTAGCAAGAGGTCCTTATGAACCTACAAATTAGAAACTCCAATGATATGTGATTAATGAATTAAATTCTTTAATTAAATTAATCGACACTCATTAACTACTAGTCTCTCCACTAAAGACCGATAACTGCACTCTTTGCACTGTAGATATATTTCTGTGTCCATGGATATAACCAATCAACAGTAAGTTGACCCTTCACAAATTGTTCGTAACTATAGCTGGGTCAAATTACCGTTTTATCCCTGTAGTTACATCTAACTCCTTAAGTACCACTGAATCCCTTTAATGAACAATTAGATATAGCCTAACTATAAACTATACCCTTCTTTAGCAAGTGAGAGGATGAGGTGCCTCATTGTTCAAGACCCAAAATCGGCCTTTAAGTGAGCAATTCATCTACTTATCCTCAAAACAAGAATGAGTGAATTCCTTTTGGTGTAGTTGTGTACCCAACTTCCCACTCAGAAAAATCCCCAAAATGGTAGATTTATTGAGATACAAAAACCGGCCATTCTCACTCATATAGATCAAATGATTGCTCTCATAGGCAGAAGTTCACAACTCACTCAAGATTAAGGTCAAATTAACTATGGTCATCCAAGTGAAATATAAATCTCTTCAAGTAACCATGTTATAAAGAGAGACTAGTAATTGTGGTACGATCTTATAGAAACTCTTAGTGACAGGATACTCTTACTTACATATCTCCACCTGAATGATCAGGATCATATCATTTGTAATACTTTACAACTATTGTAACAGTTACAAACTAGGTCGTATCCGTAGTGTCACCAAGAAAAGATACCCAACTTTATCCATTTACTACAGACCGTTTAGGTTATCACTTAAACATGATCCATTTGAATGTCAATTACATATATGTTTAAGTTACATTAAATAACCTTGGATCTTAGTTTATTAGATTGGATTAATGCAAACTAAATGTAAAATAAAATAACACTTTATTTTATTAAATAAATAATTTGTGTACAAATAATTTACAAACTACGAAACCCACGAGATTTAGGGCATCAACCCTAACACTTATTGCTTCTAGGTGATGAATACAAGATTATGTATTACGTATCAAATATTAATCAAAAGCTATAATGATAAAATGTCCAAGCATTCAGGAATATGATCATAATCAATAAGGAACATAATTGAATCTAACAATTGCAATAATCTAGTTCAAAAACTCACAAATGCATTGAAATAGGAAAAAAAATCTTAAAACCCAAACTAGAAATGAATAGCCCATAATGTTCATGAATAATTCCAAGGAATTTTTTTGATACATTCTCAGACTAAAAGAGAAGAAAAAAAAAAGAGAAATCGGTGTGGGAATCGACTGATCAGCAGAACTCCTAACTTAGGTAACTAAAATTAGTATTTATAAAATTGTGGTAGCGTCGCAATGCCACAGAGCAACATCGTGGTTCTACCCAAATTCAATGCTATTGAAAAAAGCGCTAGGCGCTAGTGCTACACTATGCATTGCATCTCCAAGGGCATTTTGGTCATTTAGGAATTCTCATTTTCAGTTGATGCAATTAAGCTCTATTTTGACCCGTTTTAACTCCATTTCACCATTAACGCCCGTTCTACCTCTCAAATGCTTGAAACCTATAAAATAGTCAAATAGACACATAAAATCCAAGAACAAACTCAAATCACGTTGCTCAGAGTTTCGCACTGTCGGCACTTAAACCGTTCATACGCATCATTGTCACTGCTCGGTTTTGCTTGTAGTTGCTCGTTTGCTGCTGACTATGCACCACATGTGAAAGAGGAGTGAGATAGAATGAAAGAAAAAAAGATCGGATATTAGGGGTTTTTCTTATCCTTTTCTTTATTTCATCTTTTTCCTCTTTCCCTTTTCTCTCTTTTCTCTCTCTTTTCTTTTTTCTTCTTTTTAATAAATCAAGCGCCAATCTTCATAAATTCTTTTTTCCTTACTATCATTTGAATCTCCTCCTTTCGAACTAGAGACATGGGGATTTAATCTTCTCATGACATTCTTTCATTTTAGTTATGGGGATTTCATTCACCCATGGTTTCATTTGATTTTGGTTATGGGGATTGAATTCACCCATGGCTTCCTTTGATTTTGGTCATGAGGATCTAGTTCACTCATGGTTTTTGCCTTCAGAACTTCTTCTTTAACATAATTGTGGGAACTAAGCCACTGTAGCCTTGATTCTCTTAACTTTGCAAAGATTCTCAATTTTGTATTTGTAGATCACTCTCGTCCCTGTAGATGGTGTCAAATTGTTGATGCAACATTTGGGACAGGAGAAACACACTTGGCCCTCACGTGACACTAGAAGTCGAATTTGTAATTCGAGGAAGAGATTACCAACAAAATAAAGAAAAATGGCTCTAATAACTAAGTCAGTAAGATAACTAGATAATAGAGAAAAATTAGAATTTTTTTTTTTCTAGAATAGATCATATTATTATACAGCAACAAGAAGGATCCCACGGCCCGGGATCAAGGCCTCAAAGCAACAAAGCACAAACAAAGACAAGGCAACAAAATGCAAACAAAGCCAACAAGAAAAAAACCCGAACAAACCAAACATTAACGTAAAAAAAAACCCCAAAACACCAGGGGAAAACCAAAGAAGAGAGACCAAAACCCCACAACAAGGGACAACAACAAAATAGAGAACAATAGCAAGTCCAGAAAGAAGAAAAACAACCATAAACATGCTAGAGAAGACCAAGAAGATCAACCCACCAGGAAGCAGCTCGAGCACGAACCGTAGAGACCATAAAGTGAAACAAAGCAGACACCGACTTCGGTCGACCTCCATGCAGCCGTCGATTACGCTCTTGCCAAATGTAGTAGATGAAAGCACACCAGAATACACGGAATAACTTACTATGCACCCCCTTACTCGACCCCACTCGGCACAAGCAACTCAACTCGACATCCTAACCCGCCACCCGATGCGACGAACCCAACTGATGCAACACACCTGACAACACCTCTCTCCCAAACCCACACTCGAAAAATAAATGATCCCAAAACTCTATACCTTCCCCACACAGAAGACACCCCCCTCTGACAACACACCCCAGCTCCTCAACCAATCCTGCGTACCTAACCTGTCCCTCACAACTGACCATGCACAAAAGGAGTGGCGCGGAATACCACCATCGGCCCACAAAATACTAGCCTAAGACACCCTAGGATGATAAGGACAGAAACTCTCCAATGCACTATCAATAGAAAACTGACCACTAGCACCCGACTCCCAAACCCAATAATCCTCCCCCCTCACCCTAAGCCCCAGTGCCTAAATAAGACCCCAGATCTCAAAGTAACTCTCAAATCACTATAGGCCACCTCTAACCTCCCTCACTATCTAAAAACTCCGACAACTGCGCCTCCAAACTAATCTCTGCATCATAAACCACCGTAGACTCATTTGAATCCAAAATTGCACCCCCTCCCCCCCAGCAACCAAGGATCCCACCAAAAAAAACAAGACCGTCCACTGCCAACCATCAAACGAACCAGATGCTTGAATCTATCTCTACAACGCATGATAGCCCTCAAGCACCAAGACCTCCCAACCTCACTCTGAACATCTCACAAAGACCGCCCATGCAATACATACGGCTCGACCCACGCCACCCATAATGATCCCGATTTATTTAAGAGAAGCCAGAACAACTTCATAATAGCGGCCTGATTCCATGACACCACATGTTTCATAACCAACCCCCCTCCCACCGGCAAGCACACCTCAGCCCACGCCACCTACACACCACCTCAACTCATCGCACTTCCCTTCTATAAATAACGACGTAACAGACGATTAACCTCATGAGTTACACACGCAGGCAACACGAAGATGCTACACCAAAACACCTGAAATGACTGTTAAACAGATATAACAAGCTGCAACCTTCCAACAAAAGAGAAGGAACGCGCCGCCCAGCTTCTAATAGGAGTTGTAATTCTCTGAATTAAAGGCGCACAATCCACAACCCTCAACCAACCAGCCAATAACGGTAACCCTAGATACCTAACAGGCAGCGAACCAAGAGAGAATCCCATAAATGCAGCTAGTTCCTCCGCCTCACCAAGCTTCACACCCGCAACAAACATGGAACTTTTCCCAACATTTGCAACTAACCCAGATAGCCCTGCAAAATTCGCCAGGACCTACCTCACAAAATCCAAGGAATTTCTTTCAGCTGCACAAAAAATCATCAAATAGTCTGCAAAAGCCAAATGAGTCAGGCCGACACGCGCACACCGATCATGGAAACTAAACCACATAGGAGGTTTATTCAACAACCTAGACAAGACTTCCATCACCATCATAAACAAAAAAGGAGACAATGGATCCCCCTACCTCAACCCCTTCATACCAGGAAAAAACCCCTCAAGGGAACCATTAATCATCACAGAGAATGTAGATGACGTAACACAAGCCCTCATCCAACTAACAAACTGAAGGGGCGTACCTATAGCCAACAACATACCAAATAGAAAATCCCAATTGACCAAATCGTACGCCTTCTAAAGATCAAACTTCAACACACAACGTGGATTCCCTCTGCCCTTCTTGTAGCGCCCCACAAGCTCCTGACACAATAAAATGTTATCGAAAATTAACCTACCAGGAACAAACGCAGACTGGTTACCATTAATGAAAGAAGGCAACCACAACCTCAATCTCTAAGCTAAGATCCTCGAGATACACTTATACAAAACATTGCAACAAGAAATAAGACAAAACTCCTCCATACATTTAGCTCCCCGCCTCTTTAGAATAAGAATAATAGCAATAGAATTAACTCCACCAGGCAAGTAACTGGACTCAAAAAAGTTCAGCACAACATCATAGAAATCATCCCCAACCACGCTCCAAGCAGCTCTGTAAAAATCCACCGAAAACCCATCAGGCCCAGGAGCCTTTCCAGACTTCATATTAGAATAAAGCCTTCTGAATCTCATCTCGACTCACTGGACTACCAAGCGCCTCCACCCCCTCCTCGAACCAGCTGAAATGCACATATCCCCAATCTGTGCAGTAAGATCCCTATACCTAATAGGCTGAGACCCCAAACTACCTCGAAAGAACTCAACCGTCACCCTTGCCATCCTATCATGCATCGTTTGGCGAGTCCCCCCAGCATCCATAACCGTAAATAAACTACTGCAACTGCGACGAGATCGAACACAGCGATGGAAAAATGTCGTGTTCATATCATCTAACTCCAGCCACCTCACCCTGGCTTTCTACCGGAGCGACGCCTCATCCAATCTAGCCACTAACCAGAACACTTCAATGGCTCGAGCTGCCTCCGCACAAACCGACTTTGAGAGGATCCCTCTTCACCTCAACCTGAGTAGCCTCCATAATCTGCCTAGCCACCCGCACCTCCTTAGATAACATAGAGATACGCCTACCAAATGATGCACGTAAAATTCACTTCACTGCCTTCAAATTTTGCACAAAGCTAACCATGGGAGACACATCCTCTGACTTTCTCCACACTGACCTGATAGTATTAATAAAACTAGCAGCCTCTACCTAATGAGAAAAATAGTGAAATGTAGGAGGTGACCTACTCCTCGTCTCCCTTGTAGAAACCAGAAGAGGGCTATGATCAGAAATCCCCCACCGACCAATCCTAAGCCCTGAATACGAAAAAGCCACCTTCAGCGCCTCATTATACAAGCAGCGATCCAACTGGTGCAAGGTACCATTCCCCTGAATTTTACTAGTCCAAGTAAACCAGTTACCTATCACACCCAAGTCAACCAAATCCGCCTTCAACAACGTCCCATTAAACTCCTCCATCTTCTTCAAGCTATGGCAACCTCCAAAATCCTCTGAACTACTACGCATAGCATTAAAATCCCCCAGAACAACTCCAGGAAGCTGCCATAAGGCACACACATCAATTAACTGAGACCACAAGTTCCTCCTCTCACTCACATGATTAGAGGCATACACAACACCAATATAAATCCTAGCGCTAGATACAATATCCACCAAGGTTCCAGAAATGAATTGTTCCCCACTGACATCTATAAGAAAATCATAGACACTCTTCCGCCACATCACCTAGATCCTCCTAACTCCCCTCTCATTTGAACTACACACACACCTCCAAGCATCACCAAACCTACCCACCATTATATCAAAGTTCTCGCGACGAACCCTCGTCTCAAGCAAACAACAAAAAGAAACAAAGGAGGAAGCCAAGAAGTCTGCCACCACCATACACTTGACAGGGTCATTCAATCCCCTAACATTCCAGGAACACGAAATCATGAATCTTGCAAGAAATCACACTTACTACCTCCCACTGGGATTTTGCCCAAACTTTCGAACCTTTCTTCCATAACAGACAACGGATTAGAATCTGCCTGTACTAAAGCCAGTACCAACGAGTCTCCCCCTCATCACACAAAACTTCAAACTGATTACGTTCGTCAACATGCTTTACAAATCCCATCATTCCAGGGGACCCATAAACTACTATGCTCGTCAAGGGTGCCGAATCCGGTGACCCACTGCCACCCTTGTGCCCTACAGCTCCTCTATCACGCCGACGATGACTAACCATAGTAAACTTGTCATCACTATTGGGATTGGTGTCCTAATTCTCCCGAAGTCTCGTTGTTTTGTAAAGATACACATTGTTCAATGAATAAAATAAGTGTTATTTAATTCTGGCATTTACTCATATCCAATAAACAAAACTCCTTGGTTATCTTATGTAAACTTAAGCATGTATATGTGATATACAAGTGGATCATGCCTTAAGTGATAACCTAAATTGATCTATAGTATAAAGATTAAGGTGGGATACCTTATCCTCATGACACTACGGATACGACCCGCTTTGTAGAGGTTTGCATGTGTTGTAAACTACTACAGATGATTGATCCTGACCATTCGTGTGGAGACATAGAGTGGGGGTGTCCTATACAAAGAGTTTGTATAAGATCTGGACCACGAGATGACTAGACTCTATATATAACGCCGTTGATACTAGAGACTTGCATCTCACCTAAAGGACCATAGATGACACCACCCCAATCTTGAGTGTTTTGTGAACTCCTGCTTTTAAGGGCGATCCTTTGATTAGTATGGGTGAGGGTGGCTAGATTGCCAACTCAATATGCCTACCTTTTTGGGTACTTGTCTGATCTAGGAGCTAGGAACTCAATCCACAATATGGAATTCACTCCTTTTCCGAACCAGGATAAGTAGAGAGATTGCTCCCTTAAAGGCTGATTCCGGGGCTTGAACATAGTGGCCACAACTTCTCTTTGGAAGAGAAGACTCAGTCATAGTAGGAATATGATTTATGTTCATTAGAGGGATCAGTGGTACTTAAGGAGATAGATATAACTACATGGGCATAACGGTTATTGGCCCAGCTGTACTTATGAGCGATCTGTGAAGGGTTGTCGCACTGCTCATTGGTTAAGATGGACACATAATATATCTATAGTCAGAAGAGTTCAGTTGTCGGTCTTTAGTGGAGTGCCTAGCAGTTAACGGATGGTGGACCCCGTGACTAAAGAGTTTAGTCAATTATTCATGTACCGTTGGAGCTTCGGATCTACAGGTCCATGAGGTCCCCTTGGTAGCTTGGATTCATGTTGAAGGATCAGTTTTTGGTGTTGATTTGAAATGTTCAAATTGACAAGAGGTATTTTGATTATATGTGATATAATTGGTATGATGTATGAGATACATCTAGTAGAGGATTGATGTAAATGAGATTTACATTAAGTACCATGGAATAGGAAAAGAACTATGGTTTATATGTTTCATGAGATGAAATATTAAAACTATAGGTTATAAATATAGTATGATAAGTTGATTATCATTCATGTTTATAATAATATTAATTATTAGATAATTAATACTTTTTCTTTTAAAATAACCAAAGTAGTGGGTGGTTATTGATCATGGTAACCATGAGTTTAAAAGGAAATTGGTTTCCTATTTTGAAAGAGAAGGTTTTTACAAAAGATTGAAAAGAATTTGAATTTTGTCTCCGGCGAAAGAAAACTCACGAAAATCGTCAAGTAAATACAGATTTACTAAATGACAGTTGGGCGAGCTAAACGATAGTGCAAGTGCTAGCTAAACGATCGTGCAATGTTTACTAAATGATTGCATAGCTTTGCTAGACGATCGCTGGCCCAAGGTAAACGATCGTGTAGAGTCTGTCGAGCTAAACGATCGCATAGCTTTTACTAGACGATCACATAGCTTTATCTAAACGATTGGGCATCGACCTATACGATAGGTCTCCGACTTCTCCCACTTGCCCAGTCTTGTACGGGATCGTTGTTTCCTCTGTTCATCTGCCTCACACCAAGTCCGAACAGAGCCCACCCTCTGGATTCTCACACTGAGAATACCAAGGTCGCCTTGTTGGTGGTGTCAGATTCAACTCGACACCGTCGAGGTTTTCCGGAGGCCGTTCGTGGTGTTGCGGAGGCCATTCGCTGTAGTAGAGGAGTTCGTGACCGAGGACGAGCGCAAAATGTTCGTGCCATGTTGCAGTCATGTAGATCAGGCACTCATGGTTGCTGTGATCGATCAGAGTGCGCATCGGAGCGTGAAGACGCTTCTGCCGTTGTTAGTACAGTTTTTGCCTCTGTACTTTTATTGTTTCATGCTGTAATTTCTCTATAAATTGTCTAACTGCTTGTACGAAGTCGACTGTAAATGATTTGTTGATTCATGATTGTAATTTGGAATGGTCTTACTTCTGCTACTCACGGAAATTGGGATTCTGATTTCCTTCAATCACTCCCCGCACCTCTAAACCACTAGGCTAACTTCTCTCCCACCAATACTCAATTCCTGCCTCTTCCTCAACCCTCACGTCCCCCATTCTCCCTCAAACACCCCTCATTAACTGCCACAATACATAATTCCTGACACTTTGCCATACCTTGTTTCTCACACATAGCCCCAGTGTGCCCAAAGGAACCACAGCAAGCACACCTACGAGGTTTCCACTCATACATTGCTGGAATAATAAACTCTTGACCCCGAATTCAAACAGTGACTGAAGAGGGCAATAATGAATTACTATCCATCTAAACACAAACCCTTGCATATGATAACTGTCGCCGCTCCCTTGTTGTCACATCAAAAGAGATTGGTTTATCCACAACACTAGCTAACACTACTAAACCCTTATCCGTCCACAACTCCAGTTTAATCAAGATAAGAACAGAATAAAAAACAAAAGTTTCAGGAATAATACCTGGTGACCATTGTCGTAATAAGATGGGTTTGCCACCCAAGTGTCATGGACCATTCTCCAGCACCCAATCCGTGACTCGGCCTTCTGAAATTTAAAGATAATCAACCCGTTTTCCAACAAGGTAATAGTTGGCATCTCTATGCGTCCCCAAATTCTCTGAATAAAGTGACAAATAACAAAATACGGGAGTTTGGCATCCACAAGCTGACCGACCAAAGATTTCTCCCACAAACACACTCCCGCATCATTAATCTCCACACAAGGTTTAACAATAACTTTGTCATTTTCAACCAAAGGGGGAATAAACTCTAAATTTCCCCTTAAATTTGACCCAAAAAGGGCCACCCACGAACTTTCTCCTTTCACACCGAAATCAGAACCATCTGAACCGCCCTACTCCTTCAACCGGTTTGAATTTGGACCAAACCCCCCAGCTGAACCGATTTTGAGGACTGACTCCTCCCTCACACGAGAACCCCCCTCATCCACCGAACGACCCTCGCTTCCAATAAGGTCAGCCCATGAGACCTCCTTACAGCCTAACTTCTATACCCCTCCTCCCCCCCCCCCCCCCCTCCGAGGCTCCCAACTCCAGCCCAGCACCACATAGCCCACCCTCTAAAGCCTCCACACCTTTCGACCCTGTCCCCAACTCCCCCTGCACCAGTCCACTCCCTTCACCTAGCCTCATCCCACTCCCAACAGGCCCGCTTACCCCAACTCCCTCAAGGCCTAACCCAACACCCTCAAGGTTCTCAGACACACTCCTCACAACCAACTCCACTCGAGCCCAAGCTCCTCTACCCAACCACTAGCCTAAGCCCCAGCCCATCCGATTCATCCCTCTCAACCCGATTTTCTTCTGACTCTATGATCAACCCTTCAACCGCTGAAGGATCATCCACCATCAACCCCCCCAGCTTCACTTTGGCCACACTCCTCATACTAGACCCTTCACCCTCCTTAGAACGACCATCAGACATCCCAAAACCCTTCACCTCCAAAGAACGAGCACCCAATCCCGATTCGATCTCTAGTCTAAGTAGACGAAAGGGATGGTAAGCAACTCGATCTCCATTCTTCTCCTTCAATCTTAAAGGTGACCGCTTACGCACCATCTAACCTCACCGTCTAACATCACCGTCCACAAATCTAAACTCACACCGCCCTCTGCAGCTAAATCCAGATCACCTTCTGCTCTTCTTATCGTAAACCTGAAACCCGCTCGAATGTACCTGCCGCGAAAGAGCCGGCAACCTTCCTACCATCAGACCGAAGACGACGACACAGACGGCTACGATTACCGAAAAAACGAAAACGAAGACGACCTTCGGAAGGACGCCTCGAGAGAAAAGGACCGGTGAAGACGTCGTTGTCATCGTCGTCGTCGTCGTCTGAATTCTATATCAATTTTATTCAAATACACCATATGCATGTAATATCTTCTATGATTAAACAATAAATAAAAGTATAGTTAAATGCTCAAACATTTGGTATGAAAACTCATTAAAAAAATTTAATCTTTATGTGTTAAATTTATTTTTGGATTCCTTTTAGAAAAAAGAGAACCAAAAATAATAATCAAATACATTTGTTTTTTAAATATGTTTATCCAACATATTGGTTTTTTTTAGTTTAAAGTAGAAAAACCAAAAACCAAAAACATTATTTAGTTACCTATATAGATAAATTACAATAGATTTAAAATTACATTGTTAAAATATAAAGTAGTTACCTAGTGAAAACATTGTTAAAACATTTAAAATTACAGTGACTAAATTATTGCCTAGTGAAAGTGAAAGTCCATGGACATATATAAAGTAGTTTTTAATAATCCCCTATCTCAAGTTTCACCATTTAAACTTTTTTTAAAGATATAATTGTAAGTACAAGAGTTAGGCGTACATCATGCATCTCTTTCTTGTGTGGACACTAAAATAAAACAATACCAATTTATTTTTTCAATTAAAAATTTGTAAATGTCAAATTTTATTCGACAATTAGTGAGGCTGAACAGAAAATAAGAAAGAAGTTTCAATCAAAGATGGAAATCAAAAAAACCTTACGAATTCCTTCAAAATTTAGGAAGAGTTGTCTAAATTATAGGACAGAAGGTAACGTTAATAGTATTAAAACCAGTACATCCGTATGTCGGTGGAGTATTATCCCCGGGATATACGCGCGCCAAACCGCACAATTCCTTAAACTTCTCAGAGTACTGATCCGGCTGGCAATCGGAACTGCTGCAGCAATACTCTGGCGACTTCAGCGCGTCGCACGCGCTGTAGCAGCCGACGTACGCGCCGTCCTTATTCTTGGCAACGAGAAACGACGGGCAGACATTGCCCAAGTCTTGGATGCAGTCGACGGTGGGGCAGTGGCCGGAGCCACCATCGACAAGGTGACCGCCATCGGGCTGGATCCGGACCGGAATATTGAAGCCATGTTTGAGGCTAAGGTCGTAGTGAACAATGGAGTTGTTGATGGCAAAGTCGAGGAGGGTGACCGGGAGAGCCGGTGGAGTGGAGTCGCAGAAGATGGTGCCAGACCCGCAATCGCCGGTTTCACAGGAGAAATGGTAGTCTTGGTCGTTGGAGCACTTTGTACGGGCCCACAAAGAGCCAGTCCATGTGTCGGGCATAATAAAGATCTCGAGAGTGTAGGATGGACTCTCCGGGTCGGCGTCTCCGATGGGTGAGTTTGAGGATAGCCATATTGAATATGGGCATTGGTTCTCAAAATGGAATATCACGTCGTCCGAAACTACCCCTACAATGCAAATATATCCATATTAGTATTTAAAGATACTCATACTATATTATTCAATTTTATATATAATACAGGTTCGATGAACCTTGGTTCAGTTCGATTTTTTATCCTTGGTTTTCGATTTTATATAGTTAATAATTCGCTTTGTTGTCATTTTAAACCAAACTAAGCCGAAGCTTTCGTAAAATTCAAATTTTAGATTTAGTTTGATTCACTATTGTTATTCGATTCGATTTGATGGATCTTAATGTTCAACCCTAGGAGTGTAAACGGTTCGAATGAGTCAGGATGTCCTCAAAACTGACCTCAACCCGACCCAATTTGGCTTGTGTACGGATAAGATCCAACCATTGGATTAAAATCAGGTCGGGTCGCACTCGATTGTTTGTGGTATATAATATTCCAATGTTAAAAAAATAAAAAAATATATAACCCCGTCAGCCCACAGTCCCAAGAAAGTAGTTCTTCTGCGGTGGGAGGTTCTTCAGCTTCTTCTTCTTCGGTTTCATCTTCTTCAAGTTCTTCTTCGGTTTCTTCTTCTTTGTAAGAGAAAGAGTGAAAGAGAGAAAGAGAGAAACAGGTAAGGGAAGTGAGAGAAAGAGTGAATCAGAGAGGGGATGTGAGATAGATAGGAAGAGAGAAGGGATGTGGGCATTACACATTAGCAGCAAAGATATGAGGTTGAAACAATAAACCCTAATTTCTAATTAATTTGGTTCGGGTAAACCTAGACCAAACCGAAACGATTGTTCGATTCGATTCTTTTTAATTCTAACAAAAAAATCAATCCAAATGGAATGAACTGGCTTGATTGGGATCGAACCACCTGTCGGTTCGATTTTTTACACCCCTATTCTTCACTGTTTTTTTTGTTGCACCTATATTTTCATCTTACCCTAATCTAATAACATAGAGTAAAACTAATTTCAACAATTATCTTCTTAAAAAAAAAAATAAAAAAAAAAAGTTAGTCGGACACTGGGTTGACTATTTTAGTGGTGAAGATAAATTTTATGTTATTTTATGATAATTACATCTGATAGGTAGGTTATCTTAAATTAAATGAAGAAAATGGATTTTCATTTTTACTTCCAAATCAAGTTCTAATATTGCTATAATACACACGAATGTTAGAAGGAAAAAAATGGAGAATCTATTTCTCAATATGATTTTAAATAAAAACGAATAAAACATATGGAAAATAAAGTTTGTATTGAACATATAATTAATTATATGGATTAAACTTATTTATTATACAAAAGAATTAACATTATCGAAACATAAATAACAACATTGAACTTTAAAATTTAAAAGAAAAATAAAAAATCAAACCATGCAACGGTGTTCTTCATTAGATTACATGATTTTATGAATATATATTTCTAATGCATCATTTCTCTTTGTGATAAACAAAAATAAAGAATAGAACGTTGTAATAAAATCAATATGTATCTGTATTATTATTATTATTATTATTATTATTATTATTATTATTATTATTATTATTATTATTATTATTATTATTATTTAAAAAGAAAAAGAAAATAGAAAAGAAAAAGGGTGAGAAAGTTAACCTGCTGCAAGAAGAGAGAGTTGGAGGAGGAGAAGAGAAGTTTTGGAACCCATTGATTGATGAATGATGAAGAAATTATGATAAGAGAGACTCAATTTAAAGGGGCAAAAAACAGAGAAGTTAAATCTGAAACTATATCAAACTTAAATTAAATGGTGTAACATGGAAATTCATCGAAATATTAGGGTGAAATTCCTTTTTTTTAATATTTTTTTTCTTATAAATGTAGAACTTTAAAAGAGATCGAAAAACATCTACTCATTTTCCATAATAAGAAGTTCAAATCTCCACTCATATTTATTAGTCAATAATTAAAAATTATGGTGAAATCCCCTTTTAATATTTCACACTTAATTACTTTGTAAAAATATATTTTAGGTTTAAATTTAACTTTAGTTTATGAGTTAACCTTGAAATATATATATATTAATCATTAATTGACCATTTAAGAAAGTCAGTTGCAAAAATACATTTATAATCGAATTTGATTGTGATGGAAAACAAGGCAAACTAAAATGAAAGTAAAATATGGTAGTATATCATTTAAGAAGTTTATCTTTAAAAGTGGCATTACTACTTATTAAGAGTGTTAATTGCCTGTTATATCAACTCCTAGGTGGGAATTCATATGTATTGAACAGTATTATTGCGTTTCAAAAGAGAGACAAAAAAAGGGCTAAAAATGGTTATACAAAATTTTGTATATCTTCTTAAAAATTTCAATTTAGTAAAATTAATTTTATAAAATAAGCAATAAAAAACCTTTGCCTTTGGGGGAATATAAAAATTTATATTAGGAGGGAATAAAATAGTATAAAAATAAACACATTCACATATTGATATTAGTTTATTCAATTAGAAATAGGTAGTTTTTCTCTGTAAGTATACAAAGAAATGAAACTATAAGTTTAAATAATTTACTAAATATTAAAAAAAAAACGATTTATTTTCATTTATATTTGATACAACGTCAGATCTAACATCGCTATACCCTTTCTTAGGTTCTTCCCTAACTTGTGATGTTGGGTGGTGTTCCTCGATAGGGTCAAAGGGCGGTGCAAATTGGTTGGATGTTGTGGAATCATAGCCGGTGCCTTATGTGTGTCAGCTACCACTATGTTAAATAAATAAATAAATAAAAGCTTCCCCTCCTTTCGTAAGATCTTCAAGATTCCACCAAGAATGTGAAAGCACCTTCCACTGTTTCTTTCAGAGTCATTCCTCTCGTTGTCTTCCCCTATTTCTTTCAGAGCTGTTTTTCTCTTCTTTCCTCCTTTCCTACAATACAGAACTACCATGAATGAAGAAGACTTAATCAATGATGGAAAATCCTTCATGATCCAGAACCCGAGTTTGAGCACCCTAGGTTCATATCCCGAAGGGCTTTGGATAGGTTCCATCACGTAGTTTTTACTAGAAAGTTAGTTCCTGAAAGGGTGTTATCGTTAGAATCTGACTTTTATCCCCACATCACTGCTGAAATACAACAGTGTAGTTGGGAGTCTCTAGTCAGCCATCCTGGTGAGGTGATTGTTCCTCTTATTAGGGAACTTTATGCCAACATCGATGAGGATAGGAATTTCTCGTTGGTGAGAGGCATCCGAGTACCTTTTTCGTCTCTTCGCATCAACAAAGTCTATGGATTGATTGACTTCAATGATGAGTATGGTAGGTTTTGCTCACAACAGTTCCTAGGACAAAAGGTCATTGAAGCTCTCTGTAGGCCTAGGGTAGAGTGGATTCATTTGCGAGGTGTCTAGTTACGTTTAAGTGGACGAAGATGTTCGTCTCCAGTCAGATTTGGCATGCATTTGTTTGCTCCAGACTGATGTCGGTGCTACGCCTGACCAACATTACTAGAGACTCTTATATTGCCCCGTTCAGGGTATGTCCGTCAATGCGGGAAAGGTCATTAGATCCTCGATCTGCCATTGTGGACGTTGTTCCACCACGGGTAGCCTAGTACATCCTAGCTTGATTACTAAGCTTTACTGTAGGTCCAGGGTGGAGACCCCTACAGAGGAAGAGAGGATGGGACGTAGTGGACCCAGTTGTAGGTCATCAGTAGCTTCATTTCATGGTCGTGGTGCGTAGGAGCACGACGAGGACGAGCACGATGACGAGGAGATTCCTGCTAAGGAGCTTCCACCGTGTTGATCCCCAAGATCAATACAATGTGTCAATGGCTGATGAATCATATGGTGAGTGTGCCCTGAGGTTCGCTACTAAAGCCTTGAAGGTGAGCCAGGACACTGCTCGCCGTGCTAGGCGTATAGAGAGGATGGTGAACTTCATGCGTGAGCAAAACCGCCTCTACTATGCCAGCATTGGTTTCCAAATGTGATTTGTAGAGGAAGTCGGATTTGCCGAACTTCGATCGATGACTAGCCATTCCTTTCTTGCCTTCGGTGATATTTTTCTTTCAGATTCTTTATTTTAGTAGTTTTTTGTTTTTCTTTCTTTCTTTTAGTTTTTTTTCTTTTAACTAACTTCTTCTTTACTTATAGTTTTCTTTTTCTTTTCTTTTTCTTTTTTAGGTCTCTTCTTGGTTCTAAATAGAAGGGAAAAAAAACCAAAACGAAGAGAGCAATAACCCAACCACATCCTGTGTGCGATAGTGTTTTCAGGAGAGGTTTTATGTTCCCTTGTTCCTTTTTACTTTAGAGCTTTGCTTAGGATACATTGAGAATAATGTATTGATTTAAGTTGGGGATGGGGTACTTATTGGGTAGTGTTATTAGCTTGAGGTCCTTGAGCGTTGTGCTTGGACTATGTTCTATGCTTGATTGTTTTGTTTGCTCTGTTGTTTGGTTGTTATGATGAGTAGTTTATGACGCACTCTTCCTGTGATAGAATTTGTATAAAATAATGTTAAGAGAGCACGATCATGATTTTTAGCTCAGTTTTAAAAAAAAAAAAAAAAAAAATCTTATCTCTCATGCATCTTTAAGCAATTTATCTACTTACCCCAATCTCTGGGAAGGAGTAAATTTCTTCTTGTGTAGTTATGTTCCCAGCTCTCTAATCAAACAAATCTCCAAAATGGTAGGCTTATTGAGTCGGCGATCTGACCACTTTCACCCATACAAATCAAAGGACCGCCCTCATAGGCAGGAGTTTACAACTCACTCAAGATTCAGGTCATGTTACCTATGGTCATCCTGGTGAAACGTAAGTCTCTATTATGAACGATGTTATATAATGAGACTAAACATTTTGTTGTTTGGTCTTATACAAACTTCTTTGTATAGAATATCCCCACTCACATGTTTATACATGAATGATCAAGATCAAATCATTTATAGCACTTTACAACAATTGTAACACCTATAAAGTGGGCCATACTCGTAGTGTCACCGGGATAAGATACCCAGCCTTATTCATCTACTACAGACCATTTAGATTATCACATAAACATGATTCACCCGTATGTCTCTATATACATGTTTAAGCTACAAGATAACCTTGGATGTTAGTTTATTGGTTTGTGGTTAATGTAACTAAAATATCATATATTTTATTAAATAGAAAATGAGTTTGAATAAAATATCATATATTTTATTAAATAAACAATGAATTGGTTCAATACATTTACAAACTATAGGACCCAACGAGATTTAGGGTATCAACCCCAATAGAGACCGAGGAGAGGCCTAGTTTTCTTCTCTTCCCCGTATCTTTTCAGCATCAATAGGTTAATTTTTACGTTATTTTGGATCGTAAACTATGGATTGGATTTTTCTCTTCGATTTGTCTATGGATTGTTCGAGGTAACGATTTTCTATTTAGTTTTTGGAGTTTTTAATTCCTTGCTAATTTCTTAAGAGTTTTGTGTTCTTAAATGAATGATTGAATTTGTGTTTTCTTTGAATTCGATTTAATTTCTAAAAGCATGGTTGTAAGGTTGAATGTTCACGCATAATCGTGCTTGGCTATCCAATTTTTAGTTACGTCACATTCTTACCTGAATGTCTAGCTAAAATCAATCAAGTAGCATTGGTTAATTGTGCATTTGATGGTTATTCCTAGGATGCATAAATTGCTAGGTTAGAAAATAAAATCAGTTAATTGAATATGGCTTTCCTGAAAATTAATCGACATAGTAGAATTCTTGTTCATAATGCACATGTTTTTAGTTCTATATAGATGTTATCGAACCCAATAGGATTTAGGAACATGTAGATGAATTGAGGTATGGTCTTTCTAAACTTAATTGATACTTAGGACGCTTCCTAGGTTCAATCCTTGCTAGTTATCCATCTTTGTATATGCTAGTTAGACTGCATTGAGCGAGTTGTTGTGCACACATGAAATCAGTTGCACGTTGTTGGGGTTGATGCCCTAAATCTCGTAGAGTCCTATAGTTTGTAAACATTATTAAACAAACACATTCTGTATTTAATAAAATATATGATATTTTATTCATTGTCTATAAAATATATGATATTTTAGTTGTATTAACCACAAACCAATAAACTAACATCCAAGGTTATCTTTGTAACTTAAACATGTATGTAGAGACATACGGGTGGATCATGTTTAAGTGATAACCTAAATAGTCTGTAGTATATAGATAAAGTTGGGTACCTTATCCTGGTGACACTATAAGTACGGCCCGCTTTGTAGGTGTTACAATTGTTGTAAAGTGCTACAAATGATTTGATCCTGATTATTCATGTATAGACATGTGAGCGGTGATATTCTATACAAAAGAGTTTGTATAAGACCGAACCACGAAATGTTTAGTCTCATTACGTAACGTCGTTCATAATAGAGACTTACATTTCATCAGGATGACCATAGGTAACATGACCTGAATCCTGAGTGAGTTGTGAACTCCTACCTATGAGGGCAGTCCTTTGATTTGTATGGGTGAGAGTGGCCAAATCGTCGACTCAACAAGCCTACCATTTTAGGGATTCGTTTGATTGGGGAGTTGGGAACACAGATATACAAGATAGAATTCACTCTTTCCCCGAGGTAGGGATAAGTAGATAAATTTCTCCCTTAAGAGCTGATTTCGGGTCTTAAACAATGTGGTGCCACACCCTATCCTGGCCTGAGAGGGGTTTAGTCATAGTTGGACTATGATCTATTATTCATTAGAGGGACCAATGGTACTTATGGAGTTAGATGTAACTACAGGGGAAAAACGATAATTTGGCCTAGTTGTACTTACGAGCAATTTGTGAAGGGTCATCGTACTGTTGATTGATTATATCCAATGAACACATAAATACATCTGTAGTGCAAAGAATGCAACTATCGGTCTTTAGTGGAGTGCCCGAAAGTTAACGGATGGTGAATAACTTAATTAAAGAGTTTAATTAATTATTCATGTACCATCGGAGCTTCAAATTACAGGTCCATGAGGTCCCCTTGGTAGCTCAATAGGATTAATTGAGAATCAGTTTTTGAATTAATTTGAATTATTCAAATTAATAGAGGGATTTAATTATATATGATATAATTAAGTTGATTCGATTATATGTGATATAATTTTAAATGTATTTGATATATTTTAGCTTAATGAGAAGAAATAAATATTTGAATGAGATTCAAATATAGTTTCTATGAATTGGATTCATAATTGTTAAATTTAATATAAATGCGATTTATATTAAATGTCATATAAAAGAGAAAAGAAACTATAGCTTATATTGTATGTGATACAATATTAAAACTATAGGTTATATGTTATATTTGATATAACATATAGTTTAATATATATATGATAAGTTAGTTATCATATTTATATTTATATTAATTATTATTTTAATAGTACAGGAGGGAGTTACAACTCCCTTCCACTACTTTTCTCTCCACCCACGTAAGTGGGTGGTGGCTATATTTGACATATATAAAAGAAAAGGTTTTCTTCTTCCTTTTGAAAAAAAAAAGTTGTCGATTTGGAGAGTGAGAAAAACAACAGAAGAATTCTGTGTGTTTTTTAGTTTTTGAGAATACTTTAATTCCTTCTTCCTCTCCATAAAAGTTTCCTCAAATCCAAAATAGCCAGAGCCCACCACTCCTAGGTTCTCATCCTAAGAATACCGAGGAAACCTTTGTGGTCATGTTCGTTCTTGTTCGAGTTTATTCTTGAAGAAAGTCTTCAAGGAGTTCGTGAACTATTTGAGGGAATTCATGAAGAAAGGTCTTCAAAGGCGAGGTTTCTGAAACCTTTTTCATTAGCATGTTGTAATTTATAATTATATGCATATCTTGTTTATTGTTTATTGTAAAATTTAAATTCAATGTCAAATAGAATTTGGCCGATCCGCTTCCGCTCAAGGTTCACTTCTCAAAGAGTTTCTTCACACGTATAGGTTACAGAAGTCAAGGCTAGAAATTGCATTGAATGGCTCGAAACTAGATAGACTAATCCTAGTTTACATTTATCCGCCCCACTTAAATTTCTTGCATGTTCTCAATTTTACAAAAACCAAAACCTTGTTTTTACTGCTTTTCAAAGTCAAATTTAGCATAGAAGAGATTTAATCCTTGGCCTTTCTGTGGTTTGACCCCATGCTTACCACTGTTGCTATATTTTTGTATTAATGGGAGTAGTTCAATGATCTTTAAAAATTTTCTTTTGATTAGGTTTGAGGTTTATTAATGACATAAGTCTCGAACCTATATCAAAATGGCGCCCTTGTCGGGAAGGCAAGCCGATTAATCTCTTTTAGTTGAATTTGACTTGTAAACTTTAAAAACCAAAAAATATTGTTCTTTCTTGTGTCTACTTGTTTTCTCATTGCAGACGATTTGAACATTTATTATGCACTTCATATGAAGTATGCAGTTCAGCGAAGAGAGCGAGAGGTAAGTGAATTTAATGAGCTTAAAGATCAAATATCGGAACTAACCTCTCTTGTTGGTTATTAGGAAATTTTAGCTTTAGCGTATTCCTGAGCATGAATATTACCTTCCATGGGAGATGCATAGCCAAACGCCGACGTCGATGAATGCTTCTTTCGTCAATTCAGGTATATCTTTAGAAGATTGGTTAGAGAGCTATCTAACAACTCTGGTGAGTTTGTGCAGGAGTTCTCTTATAGTCATCAAGAATCCTTGAGTTTCCAGCAGGATAGCTTCCATTCTAGATCCAAAGCTAGAACTGAGTTTCAAAATTTGAGTGATCTCGTTGCACAAATCACTGAATCAGTTAGGAGACTTGAAGAATCCTTGGTGCACCCTTCTTTTGAGAGTATTGAGTTGAGCAGTGGAGTGACTGACATCGACCATCTCGTTGAGCGGCCAGTTCCACAAAGTTTAGGTTAAGGTAAGACTTTAGATTTAAAAATGTATGAACTTGCTAATGATTTCTTTTAGTATGTGCAGAAGTCTATTGAGTCTCACATGGAGATTCAAGTCCCCATGCTTACATTGGAGAGTCATTCCAAGTCTTCCATTGTCCATACCACTGAGGCCTGATTCATGGAGGAACTTAGGATGTACAAAGATTATGTTTATCCCCTGCCACTCCAAGAACAAGTCATTAAGGTTAAGTATGAGCCTGAACTTTATTTCAAGGAGTCTCAAGTAAAAAAGTTAGAGGCTTCCAAGCTTCGATCTGTTCTTTTGCTTAGTATTTCTTACATTTTTTAATATTGCTCGTCTCTATCTCGTGAGTTAGTCGAGTCAGTTGAGTCAGAGTCTTTATTTTCAGAAGAGTCAGTTCTTGAGTCTTATATTTTATTTCCTTTTCTTTTTATAAATCTAAAAAATACCAAATTCGACCTGTCTGGTTTTTTTAAAAAAATGGGAACCCTTATAGCCTTACCGAGCTATATTGACTCATCTAAGAAAGGACCAGAGAAATACAAGAATTTCTTTGTACCTTGACAGAGGACAGGTCATGTCAAGTAACCGACGTTAAAAAAATTTTCTTGAAGGCAGCCAGACAAAAAATTTTATTGCTTTATTTTATTCTCTTTTTTTAATTAATTAGTTTAGGTCGATTTAGGTTTAAAATTAAATTAGTTTAATTTGAAGTTTCTTTTAAAAATAAATTAGGGCACAACATCACAATGTTGTGTTTATAGTATTGGAATGATGCAAGGCAGAACTGCGTGCAGCAGTTGAGGGGCTTATTTTTCTCTTCTCTTCTTCGATTTCTCTCAATTTTCTCCCTTCCCTCACCAATTTTTTTACCTTCAAATCCAAATTCCTTGCTTTTCTTCCTTAAATCCCATCCAATCTTCAAGTCTCCTAGCATTTCATCCTTCAAATTGTGGGTTTTCTACCCATTACCGATTTTTAGCACATTTTTCATATATTTTAGAGTTCTCATCAATCTAAGGTAACTTTTGATCTTCGTGCTTGATTTCTTTTGTAGATTTACTAGATTAGAATTGAGATTCTCTTAATTTGTGAAGTTCTTGCTTAAATTTGAATTGTGTTGAGATTGAATGTTGGTATTTCTATTGTAGAATTAAATTGTATGCTTGGGATTTTTTCTGTTTGCAGGTGAGGTTGATTTTATTTGAGAATATATTTTGAGTGGGTTAGGTTTAGTTTTGTGGAGTTCTTGTTTTCCCTTAGGTTTAAATCCTAAATTTGCGAGCATTACCTTAAAAATACATTATGGGTCCTATAAGAGATAAAGGAAAAAATGTGGCTAGTTCGAGTCAGAGGGGTTGTGATCTAGAACCCGAGTTTGAGCATCCTAGGTTTATATCCTGAGGGCTTTGGATTGGTTCACCACATAGTTTCTACTAGGAAGTTAGTCCTCGAAAGGGCGTTATCCTAAGAGCCTGACTTTAATCCCCACATCACTACTGAGATACTGCAGTGTAGTTGGGAGTCTCTAGCCAATCATCCTGGTGAGGCGAGTGTTTCTATTGTGAGGGAGTTTTATGCCAACATCAATATGGATAGGGATTTCTCATTGTAAGAGGCATCTGAGTGCCTTTCTCGTCTTTTCGCATTAATGAAGTCTATGGGTTGACTGACTTTAATGATGAGTATGGTAGGATCTACTCACAGCAGTTCCCAAAGCAGGAGGTCATTGAAGCACTCCGTGGGCTTGGGGTAGAGTGGGTTCGTTCGCGAGGTGTGGCAGTTAGGTTTAAAGGGGCGGAGATTTTCATCTCCAGTCAGACCTGGCATGCACTTTTTTTCTCCTGACTGATGTTGGTGCTACGCCTAACCAAAGTCACTGTGATAGAGCCAAACTCTTATACTGCCTCGTTCAAGGTATGTCCTGATGGAACTTGAGATATACGCAGCGGAATTAGGATCTGATTACACTCTAATTGCTTTTAATTAAAAGGAAATTATGCATGCAATTAAAGGAAAAACAGTAATTAAAAATGGATGAAATACAACTTTTATAGCTCCCAAGCAACGCTTTTCCTCGCTGAATCTCAACCTGAACTCTTCTGGACCACCACTAGAGTTGACCTGCTATCCTTTGGACTCAGAACCGGGTTGCGGGACCCGGTGGATGAAGAACCCCGAGAGAGAGAAAAAAGATGAAAAAAAGGAATGAATTTGGGATTTGGTTTGGGTTTTCATTTTGAACTTCACACAAAGAAAAGTGGTTTTTTCCAGCCCAAATTAAAAACAAAATTGGCAAATTGTCAAAAGTTTTTAATTTAAAATCAAAAGACCATTTCATAAAAAAAACCATGTAACAATTGCATGAACCAAATCCATAAAAACCCAACACCTATAATCCACTATCTTAGTGGGCTTAATGTCTCCACTATAAGCCAACACCTAGTCCACTATTTTGTTAGTGGAATTATTCAACAAAAGTTTGGATTTTCCCACTAACTATAGTAAAAAAAATAGTCATTTGGTCAAAGTCAAACTTTGACCAAAAAGTCAACATTTTGACTTTTTATGATTTTTTCTGCCTTGACTAATTTTGACCTCTCGAGCATGAATCCGCATTCATTTTCTTGAAATTAAAATCACATTTAAATATAAGGTCGGTCAAAGTTTAACTTTCCAAAGTCAAAAGTCAACTCTTTGACTTTTTACGTCTTTGACCATTTCATCATTTCCGAGCTTCCGAATATGAACGTATTCATATTCTTGATATTTAAATCACATTTAAATATTAAAGTTGTATCTCTAAACTGAAAAACCCGACCACTATATCACATATACTTGTCAATTTCTCTCTCTTCACCTAATTCGAACAATTTGAAACATTCTATCATACTGTTCTAAGTTTATTCCATATGAGCTAATAGAGGAACCTAATGGACCTATAGATCATGGGCTTCAACGATCCGAGATTAGTTGGCTAAACTCTTTAGACGGAGCTAATCAACATTCGTTAACTAACGGGTCATTCCACTAAAGTCCCGTAGTTGCACTCCCCTTACTATAGATATATTTATGTCCATTTGATATAACCATGATTAGTAAGCTAATCCTTCACAGGTTATTCGTAATCTCGACTGGGTCATAAAAATCGTTTTACCCCCGATACTACATCTTATTCCTTAAGTTCCATTGATCCTCTAATGAACAATTGGTTTAAGGTCCAACCTATAAACCAAATTCCTCTCGGGCCAAGGAGAGGATGGGACCCCTTGTTCAAGACCTGGATTCAATACTAAAGGAAACAACCTATCTACTATCCCTATAATGAGTAGGAGTGAATTTCGTCTTGCACCCTATGTTCCCAGCTATCAACCCGATCTTACCCCTAAAATGGGAGGCTTATTGGGCCAACAATATTGAGCTTCCCTCACCTATGCAGATCTAAGGATAATTCCGTGTAAACAGGAGTTCATAGTTAGCTCAGAATTAAGATTAAGTTACCTAGGTCATCAATTAACGAAATAGTCAGTTTTATACATAAAACGACATTTAGAACGTAAAAAGTGACTATTTCATGGTTCAGTCTTATGTAAACTCTTTACATAGGATGCCTCCACTCACATATCTCTATATGAAAAATTCAGGATCACATCATTTGTACTAACTACAAAGTGGGCCGCATCCATAGTGTCCCTAGAATAAGGCACCCAACCTTATTCATATACTATAGACCATTTTGGCTATATATTTGAACTTGATCCACATTTATGTCACTACATAAAGTTCAAACTACATTAAATAACCTTAGGACCTTAGTTTATTGGATTCAAAATTACAATTTTAATAACAACTTTATCGAAAAACAAAACAGAATATGTTTATTAATTTACAAACTACGAGTTTTAGGACATAAAATCCAACATGTCCATCAATGCAAATAGGGTCATTAGAGCCTTGATCCGCCATTGTGGACGTTGTTCCACCACGGGTAGCCTAGGACATCCTAGCTTGATTATCAAGCTTTGCAGTAGGTCTGGGAAGGAGATCTCTGTAAAGGAAGAGAGGATGGGATGTTGTGGACCCATTTGTAGCCCTCAGTAGCTTCATTTCGTGGTCGTGGTGTATAGGAGCACGATAAGGACGAGCACGATGATGAAAAGATTCCTGCTGAGGAGCTTCCTCATGCTAATCCCCAGGATCAATACGATGTGCCAATGGTTGAGGAGTCATATGGTGAGCATGCCCTAAGGTTGGCTACTGAAGCCTTAAGGGTGAGCAAAGACATTGCTCATCGTGCTAGGCGTATGGAGAGGATGGTGAACTACAGTGAGGGGAGTGCAACTACTGGGCTTTAGTGAAATGACCCGATAATTGACAAATGTTGGTTAATTAAATTAAATAGTTTAGTCGGTTAATCTCGGATCGTTGGAGCCTATGATCTGTAAGTCCATTAGGTTCCCTTACTAGTTCACAGACAGACTAAGCCTTAGAATAGCGTGATGAGTACATTTGAAACGTTCAAATTCGAATTAAGGGAATTATATACGATATAATTACACGTTTAATTATCGAATTAAACGAAATTGGATAATTGGATAATATTTAAATTGATTTAAACATTAATTACATTAATAGAGAGATTCATGGTCAAGGAATTGGTGTTTTATTAATTTACTATTTGATATTAAATTAATTTAATTATTTAAAATGTTTAATTAATTTTATCCAAAATTAGTTATAGTATTAATTTTTGTTTAAAATTAATATTTTTATTTAATATTAATTATTGAATTAATATTATATAAATATTGGTTTTCCATTTTGAAATTTGATTTCAAAAAATTCATTTTTGGAAAAATGGTAGAATGGAATAAATGGGTTCTCCCACTTTTTGAATTTCACTCGATTATTTGAGTCTTGGTGTCATGTCTTGATGTAGTTAGATTGCATGGAGAACTCAAACAAAAAATTGGTTCAGTTTGTGCTAAGAGGCAATTTTGAATTTTTGCTGAATAATGAAGTTGAAAAAGGGTTCTTCAACATTCAAGTAAACGTTCTTCAACATTCAAGTAAACCAGTCTTTCTCCATATAATTCCCACAATATTTCTACTCATTTTGGAATCCACTTTCTAATCTAAGGTCCTAGAGGATAGTAGGGAAGATCATGTGGTGGTCTACAAGCATTTGGGTAGAGATTCGTGTTGGCTATGAAGTTTAGAAGAAGTTCTTCAAAAGTATATCTTACAAACCTTATTTTCTTGTTATGAACATACATATTTCTATGCTAAAATTGATGGAATTAGAGTGCTTGAGATCCTATTTGCTTCCGCTAATTTCATGCTAACTTGATCAGATTGTATGCTTCGACCTTGCTCGAGATGAGCAAGAATTAAGTTGGGGGTGTTTGATAGCTCTCAAAAAGAGCTATATTTCCTTGCTTAATTTGAGCTCGTTAAGGAAATTTTATATATTGGTTATCTTATTCTGTAGGTGTCGAGCAATTGAGAGGTAGAGTGGAGCATTTGGAGCTAAACGGGATCAAGTTGAAGCAAATTGGAGTTGATTTGAGCATTCGGACTTCAAAGGAATGAGAATGACCAAAATTCCCTTGTTAGAGCGTCGCAACGCTCGTTACATGCCCAAGCTCAACGCTTGCCCGATGCTTTAAGGCAATAGTTGCATTCGCAAGGCAGCATTGCAACGCTACGGATCCTTTGATGTGACCTAGTCGTCCATGTGCATGTCTCTTCTTCAACCCATACACAGGGCAACTTTGTAACACTATTCAGATGGTTGCAATGCTGCGATCAATTTCTATAAATTCTCTTTTCGATTTAGGTTAGGGGGGGAGGGGGTGCTGTTTTTTATGGAGGTCGAGGAGAGGCCTAGTTTTGTTCCCTTCCCCTTATCTTTTCAACATCTATAGGTTAGAGTTTTACTTTTTTTTGGATCGTAAACTATGGATTGGGTTTTCCTCTTCGATTTGTCAGGGATTGTTCGAGGTAACGATTGTCTATCTAGTTTTTGGAGTTTTAATTCCTTGATAATTTCTTGAGAATTTTGTATTCTTGAATGAATGGCATGCTAAATTTGTATTTTCTTTGAATCCAATTTAATTTTTGAAAGCATGGTTGTGAGGTTGAATTTTCATGCATAATCATGCAGGCTAATCGATTTTTAGTTACGTCACGTTCCTACCTGAATGTCTAGCTAAAATCAATCAAGTAGTATTAGTTAATTGTGCATTTGATGGTTATTCCTAGGATGCATGAATTGCTAAGTTCGAAGATAAAATTGGTTAATTGAATATGGCTTTCCTGAAAATTAATCAACATGGTAGAATCTCTGTTCATAATGCGCATGTTTTAAATTCTATATAGATGCTATTGATCCGAATAGGATTTAAGAACACGTAGATTAATGGGGGTATGGCCTTTCCGACCTTAATTGATGCTTAGGACGCTCCCTAGGTTCGATCCTTGCTAGTCGTCTGCCTTTGTAGAGGCTAGTTAGATCACATCAAGCGAGTTGTTGTGCATGCATGACTCAGTTGCATGTTTAGGTTACAGAAGTCAAGGATAAAAATTGCATTGAATGGCTCTATAAACTAGATCGACTAATCCTAATTTATATTTAATCGCCACACTTTAATTTATTGCATGTTTTCAATTTTACAAAAACCGAAACCCCATTTTTACTGCTTTTCAACATCAAATTTAGCTTAGGAGAGATTTAATTCTTGGCCTCTCTGTGGTTCGACCTCGTGCTTACCACTGTTGCTACGTTTTTGTGTAATAGGAGTAGTTTGGTGATATTTAAAAACTTTGTTTTGATCAGGTTTGAGGTTTATTAACGACGTAAGCCTCAGACCCGTATCACTTGGCTACCGAGAGAACCCTCTTTCAAGAATATATCTTCTAACCCCTCGCCTTTCACCTGGACTATTGATGAATTTATCACTCAAAATGGTTCTTGGAATCTCTCAAAACTTAATATCTTTCTCCAGAAAGAAGTTGTTGATGTTATTCAGTCCATTCCTCTAAGGTCGTCTCCTAAGCAAGACTCATGGTTATGGCATTATTCTAATGATGGCTCTTATAATGCCAAAAGTGGTTATAGACTTGCTTATAACATCAAGTTTCCAGCTTCATCATCTAACCCTTGGAGATTTCTTTGGAAAGTGAATACTCATAATAAAATTATAATCTTCATGTGGAAAGCTCTCATGAATTGTCTACCTTCAAGAAGCCATCTCATTTGTAAAGGTGTTAACTGCCCAATATCTTGCCTTTTCTGCAATACAAAGTATGAAACAATTGAACATGTACTATTTTTTTTCCATCGAGCAAAGGAAGTCTAGTCTAACCTCATTCTCAAAGCAACTATGCTTCCACCATCTAATATTCCTCTTATTGACAGTTGGGATCTCAGTTGTTCTTCACTCAGCATTGCTGAACTCTCTCTGGCTTGTACAATCTGTTGGGTCTTATGGAAAGACAGAAATTCAATTCTCCATGGAAAAGAAATCCCTCCAATTTCATCAAAATTGACATGGATTTCTGCTTACTTTGAAGAATTTCAGAATATTCGATCTCTCCATTCAGCTTCTGAGTAAATCAACTTAATAAAAAATGCTCGCCAAGCTCCTGGTCTCCTCCGCCATTAGGTTGTTTCAAGCTAAATGTCGACGGGGCTTGGTGTCCTAACGATCTTTCATCCAGCTATGGAGCTGTTATTAGGGATTCGGAAAGCGATATTATTGTCGCATTTGGTAATACTTTGGGCCCTCATTAAAACTCCTTGCATGGAGTTCACAACTCTTAATCACAGTACAACTCTAAAGAAACTTGACAAAAGAAATCAAAATTGATACGTTCTTCAAAATAAGTAAATAAATAACATAATTTTTTTGGCAAATTATTTTATTTTTTGGCTTTTAAAAAGCCATTTGATAAAATCATTTCCCAGACTGAATACGTGCTTTCTCTCCCGTGTATAAGTGCACAGAAATTCTCATTCTAATTTCTTTTTTTTATCAATTTAATATTTTTAACTTTCTAAAAAAAACAATTTAATTTCATATAAATTGGAGTTGAGATCTTAAAATTTTCCCAAATGCTTCACGTGAAAATTTTCTTTATTTAAAAATAAATAAATAAATATGATCACTCTTACGGATATTAACCCCACTCATCATTGTATCTCATAATTATTCTATTATTTAAGTCGAGAAAGATCGAGTGAGACATATTTTAAGGGAAAAAATATCTGTTTTATTTGTTTTGAAAAATCAAATGATTGTTTCTTAATAAAAATAATTGGACAAGATAAATTGTGGCATGTGGAAATCGTTTTTTCTAGTCATAAATGACTTTATGACTTTTGCAGATCGCATTATTATTGTTTCTAAATTTGGTGTGACCAAAATCATCCCTTAACAATGGTTGATGACAATTAAAATTTATTTTCTTAAAAAATATATTTAAAAGAAGACATCAACCGCTCTCTATATCACAATCTCAATTATGCAACGTCTACTCGATATTGACAAATGTTAGTCAACGTATTAGAATCAAGTTACAAATCTTCAAGTAACAAACTTTATATATAAAGAGATCTATGTTTATTCTAGTATAAGGTAATAAATCAATGGTAATGTGAAAAGTGTATCTCATTTGATTATCTTTGGTGTTATTTACTTTGTTTAGCAGAAGTCAGATCATTGTTGGCGAAGCTGGCAACTACCTCTGCAGGCTACACAGTCACCCACATAGAAGTTGTGTCTAATATTCTGCATTTATATTAACACATGGGGCCCACTTCTAAATCTGTAATTAAAAAACACAAACTGATTGACGAACGAAATGGAAATTACGTCGTACCCTTACCGTTACTGTTCTAAAGGAAAAATGATAAATTTACCATTATTGTTACCATTTGACCCTCCGAGGTAACAATAATGGTAATTATACCAATAGATGTCACAAAATTTATAGTTCTAAGTAAACGTGATTAAAAACAATTCAATTACATTTGTGACTAAGGTTCGTTATAATTGATTCATCAATAGAATTTCATTAAGATTGTACTAATTTCTTATGATTTGGTAAACATGACCTAAAGGTAAAACATGGAAATGAATACAATTTGGATTGTCGCTGTTTTGACCACAATAATAATGAGAATGATTGAGACTATAGAGAGAAAGTTATAATTATAGAAGTTGATTTTATTTTCTTATTATTCAATGTATGATATTGATTATTGAGTTTGACATATGATAAGACAGTAAAGTTTATTTCAAAACATCATTTATTATCCTATACTCTGAACACCCTATAGTAAGTGTTGACTTTTATTCTCAAATACTTTTCTCTCATGGCTAGCTACCAAGCCATTACTGTCTTCATCTTCAATTCCATTTTCTCAACCACAAAATGTGATGAGATAATTTGGTCTATTGTTGCAAGTAAAAGTGCTGTTCTTATCATCATATGCATAACTGTAAGCATCTGGGCATTGCCTCTCAAAGATCATTGAATAGTTCGTTGGCTTGCACTTGTTAGGATCATTGAATTCTCCAGTGCAGCAGTACCTTGGTTGGTTGAACGCAAGGCAAGCACTCTTGCAAGCGATCACTTCATTGCCTGATTTCACCTGCAGCTCGCCCGGGCAAACCTTATTCACGTCGGCATGGCAGTTCGAGGATCGACAGGGCCCTGTGCCACCTTGGATGGTGATTGTGATCGGAATGTTGAAGCCGTCCACGAGGCTGACATCATAGAAATCTTTGCCACCGTTGGGAGCGATGGTGAATTCAGCTAGTGTGACTGGTGGAACTCCTCCAGCGCCATTGCATGAGAGGCCACGACCGCAATCTCCAGTCAAGCAAGTGAACCGTCCACCGTTGTTGGAGCATCTGGTTCGTGCCCATACTCGGCCGGTCCATGGCGCAGGGACGTTAAATGACTTTGACGCTCCAGGAGCTAACTCGAACCCTGTTGTTGATAGTTGGGGTTGCCCTGGACCGCTCGTTAATGTTGCTGGCCATATGGTTCTTGGACAATTGTTTTTCGCAGTCATCGTCGCAGCTTTGGCTCCTAGAATATGCAGTACAATAGTTAACGATCAATGTGAAGAAATTATCGAACGTACTGTAAACAAGCAGATTAATCAAGGCTATGTTGATAAAGATTTGGGTTCTGTTCCGTAAATATTTTGTTTTTTTGTTTTGACTTGTGAAAATTAAATCTATTTTCTTGCATTTCTTACAATAAATTTGTATCTTTTTTAACGGTTAAATATTTAGTTAAATTCCAAAAACAAAAGTAAGTTTTTAAAAGCTATTTTTTTTAGTTTTTTAAATTTTGGTTTATTTTTTTAACCTATTGATAGAAAAAAATAGACAACAAATGAATGAATTTGGAGGTAGAACTAGTGTTTATAGGTTTAATTTAAAAAAAAAAAAAACTAAAAACGAAATGATTACCAAACGGGCCTTTCACTTTTTTATTTTTGGTTTTTGAAAAGTAAATCTATTTTCTTTAATTTTTCACGATGATTCGCAAATTTCTTAAGTACAAAAAGAGATTATTAACTAACTGAATTCCAAACGCAAAAATAAACTTTTAAAAACTACATTTTTTAGTTTTCAAAATTTGGATTGATTTTTTAAAACATTAGTAAAAGGTAGATAAGAAACAAAGAAATTTAAAAGTGAAAGAGGATATGTATAGATTTAATAGTTAAAAAACGAAAAACTATAAATCAAATGGTTATCAAATGATGCTAAATATTTAGGTCAAATACAATTTTATAGATATAATTTTTTTTTTTTTCCAAAGTAATATATTAGTCAATTACTTATTGATCATCATTATAAGTTAATGATCAAACCGATTAAGTACTAAAAATATTAAGAATATATAAACAAATAATTAAAGCCCCTTTGATAATCAAATGTTTTAAAAACAAAAGAAAGGTAAAAATCAATGAAATAATGAAAAAAGAAACAAAAAAATTAATAGAATGGAAAACAAAAACCGAAAGAATAGAGATACCAAAATGAAGGAGGAAGAAGAAGAATGATGCAAGAAGGAGGGCATGGTTCGCCATTATGGTATTTGCAAATTGAATGAGTTTTATATGAATAAAAACAGTGATCCACCGTATGGTATTTATAGCCTAATGTTTGGAGCTTCAGTCTCACATTGGTGGTGAGCTTGCCCTTGCCGTGTTGGAAACTAATTTCACAGACCACTAAGGAACTGACACGTAATAATTGAGAATTTTTTTAAAAAAAGAATTGATTCATGGTCAAACAAGAGACTAATCAAACTATCCATAAAATCACGAGTTATATGAAGATTTTACACAATATCATTTTTGTTAATATTGATGGGGTCTACATTGACTTGTAAACGTTATATAAAATTTTAAATTTTATTTATTATTAATGAATAAATAAGTCTTCTGTTATTTATTAATATTAGTATTATTATAATAATGTTTAGCACTTGGTAAAAGGCTTTAGAACAATGTAATGGGTTAATTTCATTCTGTTTTTTTTGGAATTTAGATATAGTTTAGAGTAGGAGTGTTTGTGGGTTATATTGGATTGGGTTTAAGCACTTTTTAGATCTAACTCAATCGTTCAGCTTGTAAAAATTTATTCAACTCAAACAATCCTTCTTAAATCATGAACTCAACTCAACCCAATAATTAAATATTGGGGTTCGATTGGTTTAGGTTACTCGAGTCATTATTTAAATCTTTATTTTAACAAAAAAGAAAAATTGTTTAATTGTTTTTGTAATTAATTATGATTAGCAAATTAATTTTAATTTATATTATGAAATTTTTGTTTCCATAATGTTAAAATTTTATTTTTAATAACTATTGGATAATAAATAATCTAAAAAATCATGAAATAATTAAGAATTAATATAGGTATATATAATTGTATTAGAAGTACAAAAATATATATAATTTTTAAAATTAATAATAGGTTCGGATGGATTTATATTATTTTAGATGAATCCATGACCAATTAAACCCACAAAATTTTTATTTAGTTGAACTTAACCCAATCCAAATTGAATGGATTGAATTGAATTAATTGATCAATAGTTTGATCCTTTCCAGTGTCCGAAGTTAAAAAAGAAGAAAATATATTATATAAAAGTTTACTGGTTGGTTGTTTTTATTTTTAGTTTCAAAACTAAGAAACACATATTATATATGTGTGTGATTACAAAAATGATAACATATAAAATAAGCAAATACCAAAGTATAATGTATTCTAGAAGAAAATGTGAGAAAACAGAGAAGAAAATTCAAGACGTAAGTTACTTAAGTCAAGAACGTAATGAAGAAGTCGTAAAATATCATCGTTTAAAAATATGATTTGTAAGAATATAATAATAAAATATAATTTTCGGTCTATGGACTGTATGACCCTTCACTCTCAAATTCAGAAAAGCAATAAATTGCAGAATAAGAAATATAAGTTTTATATATCATGTTAAAAGTAACTCTATTTTCAAAGAAATTACAGTATTATTGTGAAAAACATAAAATAGATGAGATAACATAATAAATTTAAATTCTATTTTGGTCTCTGAATTTTAAATCTAATTCTATTTTAGTTCTTAAACTTTTAAAACATTTATTTTAATCTCTTAAATTTTTTTTAAAAAAATGTTTATTTTAATCTCAACTGTTAAGGTTATATTTTCTTTGAAGATGAAATTTGTTTAAAGATGAAATTCTATATAGCATGGATTGAGCAAGATGAAGGGCGAAGTAAAATCTCACCACCAACGTGATAAAATAGTGAACGACCAAAATCTTAGACGCAAAATGACTTTTGAGATCTCAATTAACTATAGGGTGGAGCAAGGTATGTACAATTAACTTAAAGTATTTTTTTAAAAAAAAATTTGTAATGATAATCCTAACAAATAAGGTAGTATTTATCATCCCAAATGTCGATAATTTATTATTTTAAATTTACGGAGATTGAATTGAAAAGATTTTTTCTTTTTCATAAATTGTAAAAGTATTGAAATAAGTAAATATAAAAGAGAGAGGAAGAAAATACAAAATATATTAAAAAATTAAATAAGGTGTTATGTGGATAATTGTAATTTAGGGCGCATATCTCGTTATAGATTGAATGAAATTGGAGTCGTCTTATATATGACTAATTAAGTGCGTAGGAAAATAGCCATCTCTTATTTGACCAAAATGCCATTCAAGGTATTTGTCCCAAGAAAATGGCCTCTCAAGTATTCTAATAATATAATTATATAAAATATATTTCGTATTATCCCTTTATTTGAAGTTTGATTATTCAAATTAAGTTTGGTTCTTTTTTAAAGACCTGTGATAACAGTTAATATCACCTCTTAATAGCTTTTAGCCTTATTAATATGAACATAACTTTGAGAGATCAAGTATTATTAACTCCTTAGTACTAAAATTAAAATAAAATAAAATAAAAAGTATCATTAACTCTCATTTTTAAATTAAAAAAAAAAAATCCTCCTACTTATAGCTTCCATAGATTGATTATTCTTCATCCTTTAAGAAAATAAAAATGTTGGGTTATAGTTTTTTTTTCTTTTTTTGAAAAATTATTTCATATGATAAAATGATTAAAAATATTTATAATTAATAGGAAAATAATTCATCGCAGATAGATAATAATTTTTTGTTATATTCGTAAATATTTTGATTTATTTTCTTATACTTTAAGTTTTTTAAAAAAAAAAATAATAAATGTTGGGTTATAGTTAAAGTTTAGTAAAATGGTGCTATTTATTTTATTCTATTTAAAAAAGATGGCCTTTCCAATTTGCCCGCCCTTGTTTTACAACCGCCTTTCTATTTAAAAAGTTCAAAAAATATTTAATGGATTTTTTTGAATTTAAAAAATGATAGAAATTTCGAAAGGTAATTTATTTTAAAAAAATTACAAAAGTTTTGTTGGCAGTAATTTCCTTTTTCTACAGAAAAAAGGTTGAACATCGTATAGTTAGATAAGTCCAGATTAATTTGAACATTCAAACTAGATGGTGGCCACTATTTAATTTTCATTAATTGTCTACTACATTAAATTATAAAGATTTAGACCAGTTAAATAGAGCTCGACTTACAATTCACATCTAGTCCTTTATTTGAAGTTGGAATACTTCACGTTTGTTCACCCACGACTCGAGATCATATGAAATTTTAGGCAAAATTTTGATAGAGAGATCTTCGTATAGAAAATATTATCTATTTTTTTTTAACTTTTTGAGATACAAAATTATGTACCAAATTTTGATAATCTAAGTTCATTAATATATCTTTTTTTATACATAATATGGCCAATCCGTTTATTCATTCTTCGGACATAGTTCACCTTAACTAAGATTTAATTCATTTTAATTTTGTAAAGCTTCTTTCAACCGAAGCAACATTACTGATATTGTTAATAATTAATATACGCATTTGCAAAAGTGTTTATCTTTTTTATATAATTTAATATTTTAATAGAACAATCAATTTCATTTTGTAAAACTTCTCTTAATATTTTTAATTCAAAAATAAATCTAAACCATTAATTTCAGAAAATGTATCATGTTTTAATGTATTTTGAAGATTAATACAATAACTTTTTAAATTATCATCATCTAATGACTTTAAAAATTTCATATCAAATATAAAGTTAAAGATATTTTCATATACTTGAAATTGTTCAAATCTATTTTTAAGTGAAGAAATTATTTGCAATATAATATAACAAAAGTAATCCATTTTAAAAGAATCTTGAAGTGATCGTGATTTTTTCAATGTCAACATTCTCATGAAATTATTTTTTTTTACGAAATATTGGTTGTACTTTCATATCATTTGCAATTTCTTTAACTGAAATTATAGTCTATGAATCCATTTTCTTTATATTTCTAAAAATGAAACTAAAATTTTCAAGTGATCTAAAGCAACATCAATATGCATATCTTTATGTTGTAAAACTTTACTCACATAATTTAGAGCAAATAAGATATCATACCATATAATCATGCCTAACAAGACTTCAAAATTTTCAAATTCATAAGTAGCTAAACAATTAGCTTTACTTTTTACTTTAGGATCATCACTAGTTTCTCCTAATTTTAGTAAAGTGTACCTTATTGAGGCGCATGAAATCTTATTACTTTAGCGATTTCAATTTGACTTTCCCATCGTGTTTGTAATAATGGTTTGATAGTCAAGTTGGTTATGTGATCTAACAAAAGTTTCATCATTTTGTAGACGAAGAAAATGAAGAATATGTACGTTGCACAACTAAAAAAAATGTCTTAGTTCTATAACATGAACTAGTCATAACAAAAAGTACTAGATTGAGATTATGACAACAACAAGGTGTATAACATGCTCTAGGATTTATTTCCAGTAAATTTTTTTTTTTTTTGTACACCTTATTTTTCTTTCATATTAGATTCATTTTCATATCCATGTCCTCTTATGTTCGATATTATCAAGTTTAAGATATTTAATTGTGTTTATAAGCACATCAAATAAACTTTTTCAAGTAGTATCTTCAACTTTTAAAAAATCTAAAAAATATTCAAAAATTTTAAAAATATTCTTCTATTTTTATTGGACTTATTGAAATATCAACACACCTCAATATAAGAGACATTTGTTCTTGATGACTTACATCAGGTGTACAATCTAATATAGCCGAAAAATATTTTGCTTCTTAAATTTTTTCAATAATTATATTTTTTATTTCAAGTCGTAATAGTTGTATGACTTCGTTTTGTATGTTCAAGATAATGGTAATGAATTTCTTTATTTCGAATACGACAAACATGTTCTTACATTATTGTATCAAATTCGGAAATCATTTCAATTAAGCTTAAAAAAATTCCATTATTTTCTTGATAAAGTTTTTCATTACTTCCTCGAAATACTAAATTATTTTTAGCAAGATTTTTAACAAAAGCAATAATTCATGTTAATACTTTATTCTAATGTTCTTTTTCTTTATTAACTAATTTTTGAAGATCTTTGTTAATTATTTTATTTTTTAACAACCTAATTTATAAAACAACCCAAGCATTCATATTAGATATGTGTTCATTACTAGTTTCATGATTTTTAAGCTGAGAACTAAGATTTTTCCAATCATTAACTACTTCATTAGCCAATTGAACTATATTAGATTTAGTATCAAATAACTTACAACAAAAACAATAAACCTTATCGAAATCCTTTGACTAAACTAACCAACTTCTATCATGTTTTTTGCCATTAGATAATTTTTTAGTATAATGAATATTAGAGAAATGTCTAGATTTTTCATCTTTTGGAAAAATTAAATGACTTTCTCCAATGTGATTTTTCTCTACCAATAAGTCAATTAATTTTGAATCATATATATTATATTCCGAGTGCATTATACATGTCTCATTATTATTACTAATAACATCATTGTTTTCTCTTTTTTCACTTTCTTCCTCGCTCTTTAGTTTTTTTTTTTTCATTTAAGTTTATTTGATTACATGCTTCTTTTTCAACCATATATTTGTCTACTATTTTTGTTTCATCTCTCAATTTATTTATACCTATTATTTCTTCTATTATTTCATCAGTTCTATTACTTTTACTTCCAACAACAAATTTATTGAGACCACCTTTTTTAGATTGAATTAATTTTTCTACCCTTCTTTTCTTCTTGAGTTTTTTGTTATCTAGATTCATATTTTTTTAGTAGACATATTGATATTTTAAGTATGCAAATATACAAATCTTAGATGTTAAGGTATTGAACAATTAATAATATGAAATAATTTTTTTCAAAAAAAAAATGTAAAAGAATTTGAACAAAAAAACTGTAAATTTGAAGCAGTTGGATTGAGTTGAGGAAATGATTTCTGCTCTAGCAATTGATAATCAAACATGGATTCATGAGGCCACAAAGAATATCAATGAAAATCTGAGAGTTGAGAGAGATTTAGAGAGAGTGACATAATTCAACTTAAAATGAATCTAACCTACCATATGTAGTATATTTATGAGGGGAACTGGAAGGATTTTAGTTTTGAATAAATAAATAAATAAATAAGAAATATGTCGGGGCGGCTCGAGATCATATGAGGTCTTAAACAAAACTTTATACGTAGACCTTCATATGGAAAATATTATCTAAGATTTACTTTTGTTGCTTTTTGAGATGCAAAATTATGTATCAAATTTTGATAATCTAAGTTCATTAATATATCCTTTTTAATGGATAATATGGCTGATCCATTTAATCTTTCTTGCGACATAGTTAACCTTAAATAAGATTATGTATCATCTAAGTTCAAATTTTATACTTTTATTATGTACACTCCACTAGCTTTAGGACAAGAGGAAGATTGTTGGGGTTGATGCCCTAAATCTCGTATTGTCTTGTAGTTTGGAATTGTACTGTATAAACATTTTATTATCTAATAAAATAAGAGGTATTTTATTTGACATTTAGTTGCATTAACCCACAAAACCAATAAACTAAGAACAAGGGTTATCTTCTGTAACTTAAACATGTATATAGAGACATCTAGGTGGATCACGTTTAAGTGATAACCTAAACGGTCTGTAGTAGATGGATAATGTTGAGTACTTTATCCTTGTGACACTACAAATACGACCCGCTTTGTAGTTGTTATAGTTTTGTAAAGTGTTACAAATGATTTGATCATGATCATTCATGTGGAGACATGTGAGCGGAGGTATTCTATACAAAGAGTTTGTATAAGACCGGACCATGAAATGAATAGTCTCTTATATAACACTGCTAAAAGTGACTTACATTTTACCAAGATGACCATAGGTGACTTGACTTGAATCCTGAGTGGGTTGTGAACTGCTGCTTATGAAGGCGGTCTTTTGATCGACATGGGTGAAAATGGCCTATTTCGCTGACTTGATATGCCTACCATTTTAGGAATTCGTCTGACTGGGGAGCTAGAAACACAACTACACAAGAAGGAATTCACTCCTTCTATATAGTTAGAGTAAGTAGAGAAATTGCTCCCTTAAGGGCTGATTCAGGAGCTTAAACAATGTGACGCCACACCCTCTTTTAGTCCGAGAGGGGTTCAGTTATAGTTAGACTACAACTTATTGTTCATTAGAGGAATCAGTGGTACTTAATGAGTTAGATGTAACTATAGGAGTAAAATGATAATTTTGGTCTAGTTGTACTTACGAGCAATTTGTGAAGAGTCAATGCACCGTTGATTGGTTATATCCAATGGACACAGAAAAATATCTATAGTGTGAAGAGTGCAATTGTCGGTCTTTAGTGGAGTGACCGATAGTTAATGGAAGTTGATTAATTTAATTAAAGAGTTTGATTAATGAATCAAGTACTTAGAGCTTCAATCTATAGGTCTATAAGGTCCCTTCGTTAGCTCAATAGGGATTAATGAGAATCGAATTAAATTTTGGATTAATTTGAATTGTTCAAATTAATACATAGAATTAATTATATGAGATACAAATATTATAATGTATCAATATAACATATGTTTTAATATATATATATAAACTAAATTAAATAAAATTAAAGGTTTTTAATTTAAGTATTAGGCTGGGAGTTATTTGATAACTTCCCTCCCATTATTTTCTCATTTTAATGTATGGAAGTGGAAGTACAAAAGAGATGGAATATGGATAATCTTCTTCTTGCATTTAAAAGGACACAGATTAGAACACAAAAGTGAATAGTGTTATTTTGTTCTCTACTCTCTCTCAAATTAATCATCATTACGTTCCAAAATTGATCTTGAAGCCCACAAACTCTCAACGATTCTCAACCTTGAGAATAATGAGGTTTCCATGTGGTGTTCAATTGATTGGGAATTGATTGTTGTGATTTCGTGATCGAAGTTTTTGTTGTGTTTGATATTCAGAGAGGAATTGTGAAGAGTTTAGTCTTCAAGGATATGTGATCCTCAGATCTCTTATTTCTCTTTAACTTCTATACAAAAGCATACTCATTAGATTATGTATATCTTGGTTCCGTCCTCTATATTTTATGTATGTTTTGTAAAATTAGGATTGGGACACGATTGCTTCAACAACGAATATTCTCGTATCCTTTCAACTAAACCTTTCAAGTGATTTAAAGCAATATCAATATGCATATCTTTATGTTGTAAGACTTTACTCGCAGAATTTACAACAAATAAGATATCATACCATATAGTCATGCCTAACAAGAATTCAAAATTTTCAAATTAATAAGTAGTTAAACAATTAGCTTTATTTTTTACTTTAGGATCTTCACTAGTTTCTCCTAATTTTAATAAAGTATCTTTCATTTGAACCATTTGAAATCTTATTTAATACTTTCAATTCGACTTTCCATCGTGTTTGTGACAATGGTTTGATAGTCAAGTTGGTTATGTGATCTAGCAAAAGTTTCCACTGTTTTGTAGGCGAAGAAAATAAAGAACAAATACATTGCATGTAACTCCAAAAAAATGTCATAGCTCTATGACATGAGCTAGTGATATGCCCGGAGAATGGGTGTTGCAATCCTCTCCCCAACAATCAAATAATATTTTTAATTCATCAAACCGACTACTTATACTACTAGGTAGCACGAGCAACAAGAATGGGGTCAAACCATAGATAGCCTAAGATAAAATCTCTTCTAAGCTAAATTGGCCTTTGAAAAACAATAAAAATAGGGTTTTTGTGTTTGTTGACAGGAAAATCTAAATGTAAAAATTAAAATTGCAGAAAAGTAAGATAGATTGAGAAAGAGAGAGATCGAGCACAAGATTACCTTCACCGATTTAGAGATCATTGGGCTCTCTATGAATTTAATCATTAGTTAATAATAAAAACGCTATTGAATTAACTATTTCTTAAGCCTAATCGAATGTAGAGATAGCCTCTACAAACTCCCTATGGAAAATTAACATGTCGTCGATTTTGAAATTAACTAAGCTTGTTACAAAGGCTACTCAGTTATTGCATTACATTCTTGGATTGATTAGAACATTAAGCAAGATTGGCCAAAAATAACCTAACGCATTTCCAATTTATAAGTTTTGTTATCTTTCAGGGGATCCTAGAAGTCTAGAAATCAAGTCATAATTCAACTAAAACCTATTACTACTGAATTTAGCATGCTTTCAATGCATACGGACATTAAAATCATGCACAGCTAGGGCAAACGAACATACAAGAGATTAAGTCGTCAATTTAATCAATCTATATGCTCATTCTAGAAATTGAGTCAAAGAGAGGAAATCAATTAGAAACAACAAGATTCAAGAAGAGTTAGTGAGAGATCTCGTAAAATTCAAAGAAAGGTCCTACAAACCTCAGAACTAACATAATGTCTTTCAATTGTTAATCAAATTCGAATTGTGATTCCAAGATTTAGAATTAAAGATCAAAATACAAGGAAATCTCATGAGTTTTGATCAAAAATGGCCAAAACCAAGCAAAATACTCTCAAAGTTGGTCTAACTTTCCTCCCTTTTTACCTAAATCGGAAAGAATTCAATTTATACTAAGGTCACAACATAAAGATGTTGGCAGGAGCGTAATTACGCTTCAATCAAAGCATAAGTCTCAAGTGTAAGGCAAGCATTGTTACTCTGAGGCGATTCGGGCAAGCACGCGTGTATCTGTGTGTGTTTTCCGTCAAAGTACATAGTGTAGCAACGTTATGGTTAACGTAAATACGCTACATGAAATGTGAGGCTACTTCCTTGTAGCGTAACGTTAGCATAATTACCCTATGTTAGTTATCAACATTTTGTCTTCAGCATAATTCCACACTGTGTGGAGGGTTATTACACCTGGTTCAAGGGCATTTTTTTTGTAATTTTACTCCTTTGAAGTCTTGATGCTCAAATTAACTCCAAATTGCTTCAAATTAATCCTGAATAACTCTAAAGGCTCGATTCTACCTCTTGAGTACTCAATACCTACAAAAGAGCATAATAAACATATAAAATCCATAAAAAAAAAATCTAAAATAAGCTAAGAAAATAGCATTTTTATGGTGCTATCAACTAGCCACGTCAGAAAGTACTAGATTGAGATTATGACAACCACAAGGTGTATAAGATGCTCTAGGATTTATTTCCAATAATTTTTTTTGTACACCTTGTTGTTTCCCTTTCATATTAGATCCATTGTCATATCATTGTCCTCTTATATTTGATATATCAAGTTTAAGATCCTTAATTGTGTTTATAAGCACATCAAACAAACCTTTTCCAATAGTATCTTCAACTTTTAAAAATTTCTTTAAAATATTCATCTATTTTTATTGGACTTGTTGAAACATCAACACACCTCAGTATAAGAGACATTTGTTTTTGATGACTTACATCAAGTGTAAAATCTAATATAATCGAAATATATTTTGCTTCTTTAATTTTTTCAATAATTATATTTTTTTTATTTCAAGTTCTAATAGCTATATGACTTCATTTTGTATATTATGTCCAAAATAATGATAATGGATTTCCTTATATTGAATACGACAAATGTGTTCTTGCATTATTGGATCAAATTCGACAATCATTTCAATTAAGCTTAAAAAATTCCATTGTTTTTTTGATAAATTTTTTCATTACTTCCTCAAAATGCTAGATTATTTTTAGCAAGATTTTTAACAAAATCAATAATTCGTGTTAATATTTTATTTTAATGTTCTTTTTCTTTATTAATTATTTTTTAAAAAATTTAATTTGTAGATCAACCCAAACATTCATATTAGATATGTGTCCTTACTAGTTTTATGATTTTTAAGCCGAGAACTAAGATTTTTAATCATTAAATCCTTCATTAGCCTATTGAACTATATTAGATTTAGTACCAAATAACTTACAATAAAAAACAATAAGCTTTATCAAATCCTTTGAGTAAACTAGCCAATTTCTATCATGTTTTTTTACCACTAGATAATTTTTTTAGTATAATGAATGAGAAATATCTAGAATTTTCATCTCTTGGAAAAATTAAATAACTTTCTCTAGTGGAACTTTTTTCTATCAATAAGTCAATTAATTTAGAATCAATATTTTTCTATCTTCCTTGATCATATATATTATATTCAGAATGCACCACGCATGTTTCATTATCATTACTAATATCATCGTTGTTTTCTTCTTCTTTTTTTTTTCACTTTCCTCCTCGCTCTCTAGTTTATTTTTTTTCATTCAATTTTATTTGATTACATGCTTCATTTTCAACCATATAATTATCTACTATTTTTGTTTCATCTTTCTGTTTGTCTATATCTATTATTTCATCAGTTTTATTATCTTTACTTCCAGTAACTAAATTTATCGAGAGCATCTTTTTAGTTTCAATCAATTTTTCTACTTAGCTTTTCATATCCAGATTCATATTTTCTAGTAGACATATTGATTATTCTAAGTAGGTAAATATAAACAAATCTTAAATGTTAAGGTATTTAAAAATCAATAATATGATTTTTTTTATAAAAAAAAGGTGAAAGAATTTGAACCAAAAAATTTATAACTTTGAAGCAATTGGATTGAGTTGAGGAAATTACAATTGATAATTGAACTTGGACTCATGAGGCCACACAGAATATCGAGAAAAATCTTAGAGTTGAGAGAAATTTAGAGTGAGGAAGAGAAATCAACTTAAAATAAATCTAACCTACTATGGAAAGATTTTAGTTTTGAAAATAAATAAATAAGATTCAACTCTACCAATGTAAGCTTATGAGAGTTTTGAGAGGGTTATATTAATGGTTGAGATTTTTAAGGAAATTTGAAAGGAATTATGAATAAAAACATAAAATGTTAATAAATTTGAAATGTCAATCAATCAAAATTGAGAGAGTTTATGAGTCCATGCATTATGAATTTTTCAATAGTTTTTATTTTCGGTATCATTAGAAAAAATTTATGAAAAGTAATAAGTATATTATTTTATAATTTTAATTTAATTTCGTTAAAAAATTAAATTAAACAGATACCAATTATAATATATATGTGTGCGCTCGCGTGCATGCATGTACATGTGTGTGTACGCGCGCGTGTGTATGTGTGTGTGTGCGTGTGCGATTACGTGTGTGTGCGTGTGCACTTGCGTGTGTGTGTGAGACCTTTCTAAAATGGGAGCCTTATGCGATTAACTCACTTTCCGTGTATGTGTGAGACCTTTTTAAAATGGAGGCCTTAGGAGATCACCTCACTCGCCTATAGCTTAATCCGGTCCTAAAAATATAAAAGGTCTTTTAACTCTCCCAATGTAAATTTATGAGAGTTTTGAGGGATTATATAAATTTGAAATGTCAGCCAACTAAAATTGGGAGAGTTTTTGAGATTATTCATTTTGAATTTTTTTTAGTTGTTTGAAAAGTAATAAGTATATTAGTTTATATTTTAAATTTTAATTAAAATTAAAATTAAATAGATATCAATATTATAATATATATATATGAGACTTAAGTGATCACCTAATCACTCACCTATAGATTAAATTTGTCCTATATTTGTTGTACTAACAAATATATTGTCATGTTTCTTTCAATCTTTTATTTTGATAATGCATAAGAAATTGTAACAATTTCATGAATAATATAAATTAAAGCTTGAAATAGTTTAGTGATTTAATTGAACTAGTTTGGATGTGTTTAATAAAATTTAAAATATAATTTTATTGAAAAGTTGAAATGTGGACTTATCAGATGTGACTTTGCGTGAATTTATAACTATAACATAAATGGTTATTACATATGTCATTGTCTAAGTTTAGATTTTTTTTTTTTCCAGAAAAAGAGAAAAATGCTTTTAAAATTTCACTTGGTCATATTTTCCTAGTTTTAAGACTTTTGATTGTGTTACCTATGTACATATTGTATTTATATATATAAGAAATTCCGCATGTAGTCAATGGTACGTATATTTCATATTAATTAAACTATGTTCATGTTGACAATATAATTAAATTTAATATTAATTGAAACTTACTTTAATTTCCAAACAACTCAACAAAAGGAAAACATAGACAGCCTTTCATATAACAGAAAATCCGTTAAAAATGTGGTTGTTGCCATCTTTCATATAATGTTATGGATATATGTTAAAATATACATTTTGTTATAAGTATTTATCTTTCATCCATCTAACGCGTAGTAGACTATATAGTTTTTAAGTTTTTAACCATGATTTTGAGTTTTTCTGTTGTGTAGTTAAGATGAGATGGAAAAAATATATAGGATGTAACACATGAGATACATTCAAATAATACTCATACGTAAATAGCATATTTATAGGAGAGTTGTATAAATGACCCAAAATTTGAGTCCAAATTTTTTTTTCCTTCTTCTATCTATAATTAAATGTTATTTGGTCGAATTTCATATTCCTAAGCACGTAACTTTTTTAGTAAGTTTAGAACTACTACGTTAAGGTGTACTTAATCAATATAAAATTTAAAAAATTTAGAGAATAAAAAGGATTTTTTCTTATTAGAATCTTCAAATTTAAGAATAAATGTCATGTCAATTACTATTAAGCTAAACTCATTTCGACCATTCCTAATCTTGTTGTGAATGCAATAGTCGTAATCTATATTAATTTATTGTACTTGACATTTTTCCAAATGAAGAAAAACACAATTAGTGTTGGTCATCCAAAAATATTGGTTTGTGTCACCTTTAGCAATATTTTTTAATACAATTGAGCAACTAATTGAGAGTAGGGAGATTTGAACTACAAACCTTGTGATTTTCAGTGCATTGATATACCAAAGCTCGATTTGTATTCTTAGTAATTTATTACTGGACCTTTAAAATAGTTTATGAATAGTTTATTTTGAATGTTTCTTCCTTTTGTTAATTTATTTGAAACGAAGTCTTTGATATTTTTTATTTTTCAAAATTATCTTCTTTAGCCCTCAGCATATATAGATACCTATTGAGCTAAGTTTTTGTTAGCCCTCTTGTCTCAAGTCTATTTATAATAGGAAATTATGATATTTTACTCTATAATGAGCTCACTTTATATATTTTTATCTTAAACTTTAACAACAGAGGCCAACCAAAATTAACTAGTTAAATATATAAAAAAAACTGATCAAATAATAGTTATAATAAGTCTCACCACAGTATCTTTTTCCCCAAAAAAAAAAAAAAAAAGGTCTCACCACAATATTCCCAAAATTAAAAATATATATTTATGGTTTCCTCTCACCCACGTGAATTTTGTACCCCTTGGAGTTATGAGAATTGCCTTAAATTTTAGTCATTAATGTCTTCTAATGTCTTATATGAAGGAATCCTCCTTTTTAAATGAGTTAATTTTTTTTTAAAAAAAAAAAACTATAATTAATAAGTTTCACAATTTTTTTAACACTATTAAAATTACTTTTAAATTTTCACTATATAATTAATGTAAATTAATTAATATATGTTACCATCAAAGACTACAAGTGAATATTAGTAAAAACCAAGGTTAAAACCATAAATGTAGAATCTAAATACCAAATTGAAATAAAATTCAATTTTCAAAGAGTAAAAAATTATAATATTTTGTAACATAGGGACTATATTGAAATTAAATAAAAAAATAAAAACTAAAAGTGTAATATTTAGAAATCTAAATACTAATGAAAACTACACCAATTTTGGGAAAAAAGATATTTTTTTTTTAAAAAAAAAAAAGTGTCTTGCAAGTATTATTGGGCCTGTGTAAAAAGTCTTATTATTGGGTCGTTGGATTGAAAATGCCACAGCCCCCCGGCCCAGCGTTGTTAAAATGGATATTTAAAATGATAAATTTTGTCTTATCCAATAAGAATTGGTGAGTAAAATGGAAAATGTGAAAGAAAAATTAAACACATTATAATTATTATGTCTGTCTTCCATTATAGCTTAATTTAATAAAGAATGGAAGCACATCTTCGTTATTCCACTAAAAATGTTGGCTGTGGATTGGACTTTGTTGGAAGCATAATTCCAATGGCATTTCAAGAAAGCCACAACACCAATCAACGAAGTTTCCTCCAAAACTTCATCCACAACATTTTTTAAGTTAGAGATCAAAGTTTGGGTTTTTTTTATCTGGTTTCCTAACCATTTGGTTTCGTAGGATAACTATTTGATTTTTAATTCTTTTTTTTAAAAAAAAATTATCCATAAACATTCATTTTATCTCTAGACTTCTTGCTTCGTAAGCTACCTTTTAGCAATGTTTTAAAAAAAAAAGCGAGATTTTGGGGGAAAAAATTAAAAATTTATTTTTATTTTCGTCATTTGGTAAAGAATTCAACTATTTTACTTAATGAAGATGCAAACCATGGTAATAAATTAAGATGATATACTTAATTTTAAAAAACCAAAGGACTACAAATAGGTTTCTATTTTGGACAAACACTTGAATTCTCTCATTCAAATTTTAAAAACAAAACAAGTGCTTGAAAACTAACTTTTTTTTTTTAGTGTTTAAATTTAGCTTTTTCTTTTTTCTTTTTCTTTTTTTTTCTTTTTTTTTTTTGTTTAACATGGGTGAAAAGTTGATAACCACGTGGAAAAACTTGCAAGTGCTAGTATTATAAGCTTAGTTTTCATAAATGAAAAATCAAATGATTACCAAACAAAACTAACAAGTTAAATTCTGAACTTTGACGTTTATGTCCTAATTGGCCTTTGAAATTTCTTAAGATTTTTTAAGATTCTTAAACTTTCAATTTCATGTTTAGTAGATCCAATAATTTAAAAATATTTAAAAGTTCACATATTGATATATGAAAGGTTAAATTACAAATTAAGTCTCTATAGGTGGAAGAAAGTTAGAAATTAATTTATGTGATTCTAATTAAAAAGTTAGAATTTAGTATTTATAGTTGGATAAAACCTAATTAATAATCTCTATCTTGTTTGATAAACTCTTCATACACAATTCCTACTATATAATTATAAATTATTTAGAAAGATTTTTATCCAACCATAAAAACAAGGGGAGTTGCAAAAATGTTGAAATTATTTTATAAAATTAGGCCCGTAGACCTTGTTTATTAAATTTACAAAAATGACAAAGTTTTTTAAGCCTAATCCAGTTTTGCACTAATGTGATTGAAATCCAAAAGACGTAAATACCCCCACGGTTAAAGATATACAACATATGAAGCATAGATACTTCATGTGAGGCAAAGAATCTGTATCAGACACGTATCGAATATCGATACTTCCAGATACTTCCTAGTTACGTATCTGACACGCGATTTGACGTATCTATTTCTACGCATACTTTTTTTTAAAGAAAAAAGACAAACAACTCATCTAATCTTTCCCAATCTAAAACTAGGCAACCTATTTAAAAAGTTCACTACTCGAGTCCAAAACTAAAAGAAAAATAAATAAATAAAAGGCCAAACCCTAGAATCATCTAATCTTCATCTTCACATTTGAATCCCCACAAACTCCACCAAAATATAAACCATTTGGATATCTTCAATAATTCAATGAAGAACTTCTTCGTTTATCTTCATATTTCTCCCTCTAATTTTCTTTTTCTTCTTTGTAATACGAGTCACTTTTCTATTGCATTTTATTAACTATTGTACTTCAACATCTTAGATGTTGCTTTTTTTATATTATATTTCAGTGTTTGTATTCTATTTTGTGCTATTGTTATTAACTTATATGTTAAGTTTATATATATCCTAGATTTTTTTAAGAAAAAAAAAATATATCTTCAATATATCAGTATCCTCATTTGTTAAAAATATATATATTAAAAAAATATATAAAAAATGACGTATCCTTAGACGTATCCGTATCTTAGTTTTTAGAAATTGACGAATCGTCGTATCCAATCGTATCCGTATCATGTAACCGTATCTATGTTTGTGCTACATAGTATATAACGTTGAACGTTGGGGCTTTTTCATCCATCTTATGCGATTTTGCTACGTCCACCCACTGCTTCAAATTTTTTTAACTTTAGCTTAAATGATTTTTCTTCAACACCCACATAAATATCTAAGTCTAAGGCATTGTGCCATCAATTTTCCAATAGTTTAGTATTCATAATGGTGGTTGATTATCATCTGATTACTATCTGATTACCTTCTATCTTTTATCATTAACTAAGCACTTTTTAATTGCAATTCGATTGTCTTTTAATTTCCATTTGATTACTTTACATTTTTTTTTTCAATTACTAACAATTTTTGTAATTACTATGTAGTTTCTGATTGCTATCTGATTATCATATAATTATCGAACCTTGGACTTAAGATACGTTATTATTTCGAACTTGAAATAATTTATTAGATTGAAGGATGATAGAGAACTACTGGAACAAATGGTATTAATAATAAATATTTTATGATTGCTCTCTGATTGTCGTATAATTGTTATATGCTTCCCATATGATTGTTATTCGATTGATTACTATCTTATGCTTATTGCTAGTTCATTCTACAATTTTTAGGTTGTTAAGAATATAATGCAAAGAAATAAATCTAATATATTGTCGATATACTTTAACAAGACTTTTAACATAAATTAAATATCAATCATATGACAATCACAAAGTATCAAAGAGGAATTAGATGACAATCAAATAGTAATCACAAATTATTTAGTATAAGTAGTAATCAGATGGAAATCAAATAGAAATCACAAAGTAAGTTACACTCCTCAAACTCTAGCCAAAATATGGGAAACCCAACTCAGACCTCTATGGATGAATCTATACTCCTCAATCTCTTCAAATCCCAACAAAATCACCTCAGTTTGGTCTTTCACAGTCAAGAACTTATGAGACTAAACAAAAAAAATCAAAGATAATCCAAATCAAAGAACCTTAGAAGAGAATCAAATGCACTGAATACAACACCATATTGATATCGAGAATCGAATCCCGAGCGAAAGCATTAGGATCGTCTTGCATTCGATTTTTCATTTTATAGGAAACAAAAACAACAACTAAACAGAATATAAATGGGATAAACATCATAAAAGCATGCTTTACGAAGGAGAAACAAAGGGAAGAACCATTCTTATCTTTGTAGACTCCCATAACTCTCAAAATTTCTTCTAGCTTTTCAAACGAACGTCTCCTCAATTGATCTCGAATACAACCACAAGAATAACCTTGTTAATCTCTTAAGAATTTCAATAATTCGATAAGTGGTATCCAACAATTGGAAGAGGAAGAGGTAGAGAAATTTCCTTGAGAGAGTGAAGAGAGGTTTTTCTTTTTGGTGGCTAGGTTAAAATCTCACTAAGTAAAATCTTGACCTAAAAAAGGGCATAGGAAGGAATTTATATAGAGAAGGGTTAACCACATCTCCAAGTCTCTCTCACATAATGTGAATTATAGATCACATCTATAATTAATTATATATTAATCATATTAATATACATTTTCCTAATTGATTTTAACTATTCAAATTCTTCCTCATTAATATCCTTTAGCGAGTTAACAAAGGGATCGTATGGACCTATAGATCAGAAGTTTTAACGATACGAGATTAATTAGTTAAACTCATTAACCAAATTAAGCAATATTCGTTAACTGTGGGTACACTCCACTAAAGACCCATGGTTGCACTCTTCTCACTGTAAATATATTTCTGTGTCCATGGATATAGACCAATAATAGCAAGTTAGTCCTTTACGAGTGTTTGTAGCACCAACTGGGTTAAATTACCATTTTATCCTTGTGTTACCTCTGTATCCTTAAGTATCAGTGCTTCTCTAATGAACAACTTGTTGGAGTATATCAGCAAGCAGTGGAAGCAACAAGGATCAATAAGCACTCTAATTCATTAATTTTGGCAGTAACTAAAGCATGTTCATACTAAAACAAGAGGGTTTCAAGCCATACCTTTGTAGAACTTCTTCAAATCTCGATTCTCAACTGCAAACTTCTCAAACTCTTGTTGTAGACCACCTTAAGATCTTCCCCACTATTCTCTTGGAACTTTAGATTGAGTTGTGGAACTCAAAATAAGCTTCAATGAAGAGAACTTGGAAAAGAACTCACAACAGCAACCCACTTATAGAACAACTTCTTCAATTCGAATTTTTCAGCAAAAATTCTATAGATGCATGCCTCAATTCTACTCTGATCTTCTCAATATATTGCAGGCTATCATACAAAGAAAATGGTTGCATGAGATTCAACTCATGCTTTGAGTTATTGAAGCCAAAAGAAGTGGGTTTTGTGTGAGCTAGTTGAGGGTGTTTGGAAAAATCCAAAATTTCAATTTGTATTTTTTAAACTTTTTCAATTTTTCCAAATGATTTCAAAAATCAATTTGATTTTTAAAATTGAAAATATTATTAATTTTACTAAATTAATTTCATAAATTAATTTTCTTAATAAAATTAATAAATAATAATTATTTAAACAATTTAAATCATTCTAATTAATTTAAGAGCAAATATTAAATTAATTTTACACAAATCCACCTTCATATATTTAAATCATATTTAAATATTAATTTTTCTATTCCGTTTAATTCTTAAAATTAAACGTGTAATTATATCTCATATAATTTCTAATTCCTTTAATTCTAATTTGAACGTTTCAAATTAATTTATCACGCTATCCTAAAGCTAATCCATTTACGAGCTAGTATGGGGACCTCACGGACCTACAAATCATGTGCTCTAACAATCCAAGATTAATTGGCTAAACTCATTACACCGAATTAACCTCCATTCATTAACTAATGGGTCACTCCACTAAAGCCCATAGTTGAACTCCCCTCACTGTAGATATAGTATGTCCACTCTATGTAACTATGATTAGTAAGTTAATCCTTCACAGGTTGTTCGTAATAACGACTGGGTCAAATGTCTGTTTTACTCCCGAGATTACCTCTTGTTCTTTAAGTTCCATTGATCCTCTAATGAACAAGTGATTTGTGATCCAATCAACAAATAGAGTCCCTCTTGAGCCAACGAGAGGGTGGGGCCCCTTGTTCAAGACTCAGAGTCAGCACTTAAGAGAACAATCTCTCTACTAACCCTAAAAGCGGGTATGAGTGAATTCCTTCTTGCACCCTATGCCCCCAGCTATCTATTCGGTCTTACCCTTGAAATTGAGGTTTATTGAGCCATCGCTATTGAACCAACCCTCACCTATGTAAATCTAAGGATAATCCCAAATAAACAGGAGTTCATAGTTAGCTCGGGATTAAGGTCAAGTTATCTAGGTCATCGCTTTGAAATAGTCAGTCTTAAACAGTAAACAGCGTTATAAAGTAAGAATGACTGATTTCGTGGTCCGATTTTAAACAAACCCATTTTCACAGGACGCCCCCACTTTTCATGTCATAACATATACGAATTAGGATCACTTCGTTTGTAGCACTTTACAACTTTTTGTAACAACTACAGAGTGGGCCGCATCCAATAGTGTTACCGGAATAAGGCATCTAACCTTATTCATATACTATAGATCATTTTGACTATTTACTCGAATCTGATCCACTTTTATGTCTTCACATAAAGTTCAAGTACTCATGTAATAGTCAAGGGTCTTTTAGGTTTATTGGATTTCTAATAAGCAATACATCTATTCAATGACAACTTATTGAATTTTCAAAATAAGTTTTATTGTTTACAAACCACGAGTTTTAAGACATAAAACTCAACACAACTTGTTTATGGTCCAACCATTAAACAGAAACCACTCTCAGGCCAACAAGAGGGTAGAGCCCTTTGTTCAAGTCTTGGAGATACCACTTAAGGGAACACTCATCTACTTACCTTAAAGTTGGGAAGGAGTAAATTTCATCTTGTAATATTATATTTCTAGCACCCGTTTGATCTTGTCTCCAAAATGGAAGGCTTATTGAGTCGGGGAACTGACCACTCTCACCCATACAAATCAAAGGATCCTCGTGAATAGGAGTTTATAATACACTCAGGATTAAGTCTAAGTTGTCTAGGTCATCTTAGTGAAATAGAAACCTAACTAATCAATGGTGTTACATCTAGTAGTTACTATTTCACAGTCCGGTCTTATGCGTCATTGCATAGGATAACCTCACTCGCATGTCACCTACACGAACGATACAGATCATTCCATTTGTATCAAATAAAAAGTGAGTCGTATCCATAGTATCACTAAGATAAGGTACCCAGTCTTATCCCTATACTATAAACCCTTTAGGTTGTATCTTGAACATTGATCCCTGTATGTCTCCAAATACTATTCAAGACTAATAAGATTACCTAGGATGTTAGTTTATTGGATTTAAGGTTATTAAGACAAAATAGAATACATCACAATCAATAAATTTTATTGAAATAACATTAATAACTTCTTATTGATGTCATAACATCGCTAACTCTTTTTTTATGATGGCCAATTAATTACATTTACTATCTACGAATTTTAGGGCATAAAACCCAACAAACTCTCACTTGAATTGAAACTCTAGTTAGTGGGATGTACATAATATCACTATTCAAAGCAAAAGAAGGTAAATAAATAAAATAAACTAGGGCATCCTTATACCAATTACACATCTCCCGCTTGTCTTAGATTATATAATGTACATGTCTCCCAGACCTAAACTCTCTAGATGATTCTCAAACATTTTAGTCAAGAGAGTTTTCGTAAATGGATCAGTAATGTTATGCTCCAAAGCGATCCTTGTGAAGAGCACATTGATGGAACAAACACATGCATGGCGAAAGAAAAACGGATTTAAAGTACTCTAATTAGGTTAATTACATAAGATAAGCATGCAAAAACAAGTAAAAGGGGAAAATAATACAACATTTATAGACTTTGAATCTCCTCCAAATTAGCTCCAATCTTCTCATGAACGGTTCGTAAACCACCACGAGAGTCTTCCGACTATTCTCCGCCGTAGAACGGGATGGTGGGATCTCGTGAGTGACTAATTTGGAGAGGAAAATGTTAAGACTTTGAGAGAAAAATGCAATGAGATTATCACATAATTTCATCCAATTCCACTATGGCCAAGAGTTTTTGAAATTTAATAAACACTCCCTTTTAAAGACCATTATATGTAAAACATGCAACTTTGAGTTTGATGAGAATTTGACACTAAAAAATCCTCACTAACTCAAAGTGGGATTTAGTGGGGCAAGTGTTTTCAAATGAAGACAACACTTAGCAATTCAATAGTTGGAATTTCCCACTCATAAGTGTTGGATCTTTCCACTAACTTGGTCAAAGTTTGACTAGTCCAAAGTCTAAAGTCAACAAATTTGACTTTTTGACTTTCAAAAATCAAAAATCAACAATTTGACTTCCATTGCATTTTTTACCTAATCATTCATTTGACTTTTAATGCAATTTTGACCAATTCCATTTAATTTCAAAATTAATTCTAATAATCAATTTTAAAATTAAATTAATACTAAACAATTAATTAGAGAATTTAATTAATTTAATTTAATATTAAATTCAACACTAATCCCATTTATATGAATCCCTATTCATAATCTTAATATTTAAATCTTATTTAAATATCTCATATTTTCTCCCTCTTTATGTTTAATTCATAATTAAACATTAGGTTAAATATATTGTATATATTTAACGCTTAGCTCCAAAAACCGAATTTGAACATTTCAAATTCGTTTGGACTGTTCTAAAGTTTAGTCTAATATGAGCTAGTAAGGGGACCTCATGGACCTATAGATCATGGGCTTCAACGATCCATGATTAACTGGCTAAACTCTTCAACCTAATTAACCACCATTCGTTAACTACCAGGTCACTCCACAAAAGCTCAATAGTTGCACTCCCTTCACTGTAGATATATTATATCCACTCGATAGAACCATGATTAGTAAGTTAACCTTCACAGGTTGTTCGTAATAACGACTGGGTCAAAAGTTGTTTTACCCCGATATTACATCTTGCTTCTTAAGTCCCACTGATCCTCTAATGAATAATTGATTTGTGATCCAATCACTAAATCGAGTCCTTCTTGGGCCAATGAGAAGGTAGAGCCCCTTGTTCAAGATCCGGAGTCAATACTTAAGGGAACAACCTACCTACTATCCCTAAAAGCGGCTAGGAGTGAATTCCATCTTGCACTCTATGTCTCCAGCTATCTACTCGTCTTATCCCTAAAATGAGAGGCTTATTGAGCTAGCGCTGTTGAGCCAACCCTCACCCATGAGAATCTAAGAATAATACCGAATAAACAGGAGTTCATAGTTAGCTCAAAATTAAGGTCAAGTTATCTGGGTCATTGCTTTGAAATAGTTAGTCTTAAATAGTAAACAACGTTATAAAATAAGAGTGACTTAATTCTTGGACCGATCTTATGCAAACTTATTGCATAGGACACCCCCGCTCCTCATGTCAATACTGAACAAATCAGGATCACTTCGTTTGTAGCACTTTACAACAAATTGTAACAACTACAAAGTGGGTCGCATCCAATAGTGTTACCAGAATAAGGCACCCAATCTTATTCGTATACTATAGATCATTTTGACTATTTACTCATACCTAATCCACTCTTATATCTCCATATAAAGTTCAAGTACTCATGTAATAGTCATGGATCTTTTAGTTTGTTGGAATTATTTCCAAAACAAAATAAACAATTCATATATTCAATAACAACTTTATCGATTTACAGAATAAGTTTATTATTTACAAACCACGAGTTTTAGGACATAAAACCGAACACAATCTCCTCGTTGTAAAATCTCCCGTATCAAGTGATACTTCCTTTCAATATGTTTTCCTCATTTATGACTGCGAGGTTCTTTAGAGTTTGTTATTGCCCCATTATTGTCACAGTATAAGATGATGGGTACGCCCATATTTTGAACCATTTTCAAATCACTTAGGAACTTCCTGAGCCAAAATTCTTCCTTTATTGCTTCACAAGCAGTTACATATTCCACCTCAATAGTGGAGTCTGCAATGCATCCTTGCTTGATGCTATGTCATACTACAACTCCTCCATTCAGGGTAAACACTAATCCTGACGTAAATTTCCTAGAATCCTTATCAATTTGGAAATCAAAGTCGGTGTATCCCATAAGGATCAAATCCTTAGACCCATACACCAGCTTGTAGTCCCTTGTTCTCCTAAGATACTTGAGGATATTCTTACGTTGTCTAGTGGTCTAACCTTGGATTGGACTGGTACCTGCTAACTATTCCCACTGCATAACAAATGTCTAGCTTAGTGTAGAGCCTAACATACATTAAGTTTCCCATAGTTGAGGCATAGAGACTACGTCTCATATCCTCAACTTCTTGAGGTGTCTTTGGACACTGTTTCTTAGACAAGTGAACTCCATGCTTGAAAGGTAATAAACTCTTCTTAGAGTTCTGCATCAAATATCGAGTCAAGTGAACCCCGTAACACTATGGATACGACCCACATGTTTATGTAGGTGACACACAAGTAAGAGTATCCTATGCAAAGAGTTTGCATAAGACTGGCCCACGAAATACTATTGACTAATTTGGTTCCTATTTCAATAGGATGACCTAGGCGACTTAGTCTCAATCTTGAATATATTATAAACTCCTGTTCATGGGGAATCGTCCTTTTATTTTCATGGGTGGGGGTGGCCAGATCACCGACCCAATAATCCTACCATTTTGGTGACGAGATCGAGTAGAGAGCTGGGAACATAATTATACAAGATGAAATTCACTCATTCCCTCCTTGAAGGTAAGTAGATAAGTGTTCCCTTAAGTGGTGTCTCCGAGACTTGAATAAAGGGTCCTACCCTGTCATTGGCCCGAGAGAGGTTTCTGTTTATTGGTTGGACTATAAACAGGTTGTTCATTAGAGGAGCACTAGTAGTTGAGGAGCCAGAGGCAACCTAAGGATAAAATGGTAATTTGACCCAGTTGGAGTTACAAATACTCGTGATGCATTAACTTGCTGTTATTAGTCTATATCTATGGACATAGAAATATATCTATAGTGAGAAGAGTGCCGCTATGGGTCTTTAGTGAAGTATACTCACAGTTAACGAATATTGATTAACTTGGTTAAAAAGTTTAACCAATTAAAGCTTCTAATCTACAGGTCCACCAGGTCCTCTCGTTAGCTCACTAGAGGATACTTAAAAGGGATAATTTGAATTGTTCAATTTAGTTTGAGGAAACTATATATTAATGTGATCTATAATTAAATTGGAAAGTAATATTTGAATAAGATTCAAATTAATTAATTTAAGTGAGTTAAATTCATAAAAAAAAACTAATTAATAGAGAGGTATTACACATATACATGCGATGTATACGATAAATAAATATATACACTAAATTGGGATTAATGTATAAATAGTTTTTTAATTATTGTACAAATTAAAATTAAATAAGTGTTATTCAATTTGACTAATTAATTAAATAAGTATTATTTAATTAAATTGGCTAATTAATTAAATAAGTGTTATTTAATTAATTACATAAAAGGAAATTATATATTTACAGAAAAGGAAAATATATATTAGGAAAAAGAAAATATATTAGGAAAGATCCTTGACCCTTCCCTATATAAAGACCTCCTCATGGCCTTTTGAAAATACACCTACACAGCTTTGGCTGTAGAGAAACTCTGGCAATACACAATTCTCTAGTGTTATTGTGCATAATTTTCTCTAAGCCATAAATCCTCTCAATTCTCCAAAAACCTTCTCTTCCCCCTCTCCCAATAGTTGGATACCATCTATCATTCTATTAGAATCTCAGAGAATAACGAGGTTTCTCTCATGGTAGTGTTCGAGATCGCTCAAGGAGTTGTTCGTGATCGAAACCGTTTGGAGATTCGTTTGTTGAAACCTTGGAGAGGCTTGTTCGTGGTGGTAGGGAATCTACAAAGGTAAGAATCATTCTAACCCTTTTTTCTAGAAGCATGCTAATTTACATGTTTATTTATTCTTTTTAGTATAACGATTTTATTTAATGTAAAATCGAATCGCGGGATGCAAAAATCTCAGGCGAGATGCTTCCGTTACAGGATCTAATCCCTTCAATGTTGTGGTTGGCGCTTCGGTTAGAAGCTTCAAATCGACCTTATTTCACCTCTGTTTTGGCCCTGTTTTGGCTCCATTTTGGCTTCATTTTCCATTGATCTTTTCAGCAACACTTGCTCCTCGATTGACACAGATTTACAGACTCGATAGCAAAACATAAATGCCCAAAACAATGGGCCCTTACATTTTAATCTTATTAAAATGTAAACTAAGTGCCAAAAAATGTAAACATCCAATTTTTGCAACCCTTTCATTCAAAATGCAGAGTTAAATCTCACCTTTCTAAATTGATCTTGTATCCAAAATATGAAGAAAAAAATACAAGAAATTGGCTTTGATACCAATCGTTGGAATCGAATCCCGAGCGAAAGCGTCAGGACCGTCTTGCATTCGATTTTTCATTTTATAGGAAACAAAAACAGAAACTAAACACAACATAAATGGGATAAACATCATAAAATCATGCTTTAACGAATGAAAAACAAAGGAGAAGAACCGTTTTTACCTTTGTAGACTTTCAGGCCTTTTGAAATTTCCTCTAGCTTTCAAAAGAACGTCTCCTCAATCAATCTCGAATACGACTACAAGAATAATATTGTTATTCTCTTAGGAATTCTAGTAATTGGATAAATGGTATCCAACAATTGTAAGAGAAAGAGGTAGAGAAATTTCTTTGAGAGAGTGAAGAGAGGTTTTTCTTTCTTTTTTTCTTTTTTTGTGGCTATGTTAAAATCTCACCAAATGAAATTTTGCCTAAAAAGGGCCATGAGGAGAAATTTTTATGGAGAAGGTTAACCCCTTCTCCAAATCTTTTCTTTTCTACTTTTGTGCTAAATTAATTAAATAACATTTATTTAATTAATTAGCACATCAATTAAATAACCATATATATTAAATATATATATATAGTTAATAAATAAATAAATATCACATGTTTATATGTATCCACCTCTCTATAAAATTTCTTAATCAATTAATTAACCATTAATTAATCAATTAAGTAACTGTATTAAATCATAGCTAATATAAAGTTAATTAACATATAAATATCACATATTTATATATATATACAACTTTTTAAGAATCTAATTCCCATAAATCTTATATTTGAACTATTCAAGTTATTCCTTATTAATATCATTTAGCAAGATAATAAAGGAAACTTATGAACCTACAGATCAGAAGCTCCAACGATATGAGTTTAATTGGCTAAACTCATTAACCAAATTAATCAATATTAGTTAACAGTGGTTATACTCCACTAAAGACCCACAGCTGCACTCTTCTCACTGTGGATATATTTCTGTGTCCATGGATATAGACCAATAATAGCAAGTTAGTCCTTCACGAGTGTTCGTAACATCTACTAGGTCAAATTTCTATTTTACCCTTGGGTTACCTATGTGCCCTTAAGTACTAGTGCTCCTCTACTGAACAACCTGTTTATAGTCCAACCATTAAACAGAAACCCCTCTTAGGCCAGCAAGAGGGTAGGGCCCTTTATTCAAGTCTCGGATACACCACTTAAGGGAACATTTATCTACTTACCATAAAGTTGGGAAAGAGTGAATTCCATCTTGTAATATTATGTTCTCGGCTCCCACTCGGTCTTGTCTCTAAAATGGTAGGCTCATTAAGTCAGCAAACTTGACACTCTCACCCATACAAATCAAAGGATAATCCCCCTTGAACAGGATTAAGACTAAGTTGCCTAGGTCATTCCAGTGAAATTGAAACCTAACTAATCAATGGTGTTACATCTAGTGGTTACTATTCCGCGGTATGTTCTTACATGAACGCCTTGGATCATTGTGTTTGTATCAAACACAAAGTACCTTATCCCTATGCTATAGAGTCTTTAAGTAATATCTTGAACATTGATTTCTATCTCCACACACTATTCAAGACTCATAAGACAATCTAGGAAGTTAGTTTATTAGATTTAAGAATTATTAAGACAAAATAGAATACAATATAATCAATAACATTTATTGAAATAACATCTATAACTCTTTATTGATGAAATAACATCGATAACTCTTTATGGATGACGGTAAATTAATTGTATTTACTATCTACGAGTTTTAGGATATAAAACTCAACAATTGATCCTTAACCAAACTCATCACAAATAGAACACAAAAGTTGATTTTAAAAACAAAAGGAGTTTGTAACAACAATTTTGTGATCATTCAAATTTATAGATTATTCAAATTTACATATAATATACCAATGGGAAAGCAACTTTAAAGAGAGAATTACAAAAATATGAACCAAATATGAAACCTAAAATGAGTCTCAACAAGTAGGTAACAGTGCCCACTAAATAATCCTTCGACAAATTAAGGTTTGAAATCAAAGATAAAACTATCATTGGGTTTCTCAGTTGTGGACAATGCTACAATTTTTTGTAGCTTGGATTGCCATGAAATGGCTCCCCCTGAAAATGTAACCATATAACCTGAGGTAGACTTTTTGTTATCAAGATCACCTGCCATGTCTGCATCAGTATAGCCTTCAAGCATAAGTTTGCTACCTTCAGAACACATACTCAATTTGGAGGTACCCTGCAAGTATCTGAAGATCCACTTCACTATTTCCCAGTGAGTCTTACCTAGATTGGATAGAAAACGACTCACTAGATTGACTGCATGTGTAACATCAGGTCTAGTACACACCAAAGCATACATCAAAGAACCAATAGCAGAAGAGTATTGAATGGATGACATAATTTCTTTCTCTTTCTTTATTGTAGGGTAAGATATCTTACTTAGCTTAAAATGAGTTACTAATGGTGTACTGACAGGCTTAGTATGCTTCATATTGAACCTTTCCAGCACCCATTCAATATACTTCTCCTGAGATAACCACAATTTCCTACGTTTTCTGTCATGAGCAATCTTCATACCTAAGATTTGTTTTGCGGGACGAAATCTTTCATGTCAAATGACTTGGACAAGTATTTCTTCAAATTTTGAATCATATCTATATCTTGTCCAATTATCAACATATCATCTACATATAAAAGAAGAATGATGAAGTTACCTATAGGGAACTTTCTAAGATATACACAAGAATCAGCTGTAGTTCGTTTATAATTATTACTTATCATAAACGAATCAAATTTCTTGTACCACTGCCTTGGTGTCTGTCTAAGGCTATAAAGACTCTTCTTCAACTTGCAAACAAGTTTATCTTTTCCTTTTTTTCTTCAAATCCTTCAGGTTGCTCCATGTAGATCTCTTCATGCAAGTCACCATATAAAAAAGTGATTTTTACATCAAGTTGTTCTATCTCAAGATCAAGAATTGCTGCAAATCCCAACACCCTGATAGATATCAGTTTGACCACTGGAGAGAAAATCTCATCAAAGTCAATGTCCTTTTTCTGGTTGCATCCCTTAATCACTAATTTGGCTTTGTACCTTACTATCTTTTCACCAACCTTCTTGTACTTGAAAACCCATCTATTTTTCAATACTTTCTTGCCCTTTGGAGGCTTCACTAGCTCATAGGTTTCATTATTTTTTAGGGAATTTATCTCCTCCTTCATTACATCAAGCCACTAATCTTTTTCATCATGAGACAAGACCTCTTGATAGTTCTCTGGCTCTCCACCTTCATTAATTAGAATAAACTCTAAGTTTGGATATCTTGTTAAAGATTTACGCACTCTGGTGGACTTAAGCCTGAGTATCCTCCACTTGGAGAATAGGTTGCTCCCCCTGCTCATGAACTTCTTCGTGAATCACTTTCTCATATGCATCTTCCTCATGAATTTTTTCATCAGATGAAGACTCATCAAGATCACCATCATCAACATGATCTGGTACACTACCATCAGGTTGTATTTCACCAACATCATCATGTACATCACTAACATTCTCATTTATCGGCTGAACAATAGAAGGAATAGAAGTAGAATCATTAATAGTATAAAAACACAACTCTGAAGTAGAAGCATACCTTCTATTCAGAAGATTTGCACCCTTTTTGTGCTCAAAGAATACTACATCTCTACTTCACACTATCTTTTTCTTTTCTAGATCATAGAGCCTATAACCATACTTTTCATTCCCATACCCAACAAAAACATATGTATTGGTCTCCGAATCAAGCTTTTACCTTTGTTCTTTAGGCACACGCATGTATGACTTACTGCCAAAGACTCTGAGATGCAAATAAGTGGATCGTGTCCCTTCCATTCTCTCTCTGGAATGTCTAGACCAAGAGGAATTGATGGAGATCGTTAATCAAATACACGGAACATTGCACTGCTTCACCCCAAAATGTCTTAGGAAGATCAGGCATTCTAAGCATACTCCTCACTTTCTCCACAATGGTTTTGTTCACTATCTCAACAACTTCATTGTGTTGTGGTGTACCAGGCTCCGTCTTTTCATCAATGCCATGTCATGAAAAATAAAACTTGAACTCATTCGAAGTATACTCACCACCATTTTTAGATCAAGAAACATCAATTTTCTTTCGGTCTCCCTTTCTACCCTGACATGAAACTTCCTAAAAATCTCGAGCACTTGGCTTTTTATCTTGAACATATACACCCAAGTTCTTCGGGTAACATCATCAATAAAAGTGATAGAAACATTTATTGCCACCAAGTGACCCCATCTTAGTAGGCCCATAAATATCAAAATGTATTAACTCAAATTTTCCTTTCCCTCTAATGGACTTCTTAGAAAAGGAAATTTTGTGTTGCGTACCTGCCAAAAAATGATCACAAGGATCAAAAGAATCTGTTTTATCAACAGGGCTAAGAGATTTACCTGCCAACAATTTAATCCCCTTATCGCTTATATGCCCTAGCCTTCAATGCCACAAATTTGGAAATTTCTTTTCTTCTACTATATTCAACTCAGAAGAATATATGCTCAAGTTTGTTTATATAAAGAGTAACACAACTCACTTCGAGCAACTATTGTTGAACCCTTAGACAATTTACACTTACCATCACAAAAGATATGTCAAAATCCTTCTTGATCAAGGATATTTGCAAGCAACAAGTTAAGGTGTAAATCAGGAATATGGCACAAATTCTTTAATGTAAGCGTACACCCAATACCTGTCTTTACACGAATATTGAAGGATCCCTGTGAAGGGTCTGCAGCGGAAGCAGATCACCTCAATTCTAAAAAATCTACATAATGCAATTTTACAGAGAAATAGAACAGATCATGCATTTAATTAAACAAAACATATAACATGCTTGAGAAACTAAGAAGAGAAAAAGGGAATAGAAGGCTTACCCTTGAAGAACGTAATCTTCATGTTTCCTCTTCACTGTAAAAAACAAGAACACCAAAAAAGGCACTACCACAAAAGCAACCTCGATATTTTCTGGATGAGAATCTAGGAGGAGTGGGCTCTGACTATTTTGGTGAGAGAAGAGATTGAGAGAGAAGAAGAAAAGAAAAGTAAGGGAACCAACCCACATACACGATCTAGAGAGACGGGTATAATGAAACTCTACCCACCCCCCACGACAAACATGGAACTTTCTAGAGTGAACGTCTTCAAGTTCCTTAATTCTCGACTAAGACTGTTGGAAATTGACTCTCAATTCCTCCATTCCTTGAGTAGATGACGAGCTTGATGAGATGCTACTCCTTCTTGACTTAGACTTAGGCCCCAACCTAGGTCTTTTGAATATCCGGGTTGTCTACCCAAAACTGTCTCACAGATTTTATCCCATGTTAGTGATTGAGAACCTTCTAGAGTGAGGCTGGATTGTAATTTCAACCTTTGATGCTAGACATATTAATTGAATGTGTAAGAACGAGCGACTAAAGTTAAAAATGAAAAAAAAAACACGATAGTAAAGCAAAAAATGTTACATGTACATTTTCAGCTGCCTCGTTCACAAAGTTGCCACTTTTAGAGTGTGTTTCCCTAAATAGGTCAACACGTCCTATTTCTCAACCCTTCTTTGCCTGCAACTTTGCCTGAATTTCCAGGAATGACTTCAATCCACCTACGTGGTCGAACGGTAATTTCTTTCTGTTCTTCTTGTTCGTCACAGATATTTCCTACATTTGAAGTAAAAAAATATGTCGATAGTGTGATGTATTAGTAAATGCAACAAATGATACACGCCCTAAATATTCTATCTGAAACACTTCACTCTCGAAGCGGTCACACAAAAATACCAATCTTCTGGCCTATTTTTAAGCCAACTAGGCGAATTGGCACGTGCTTGCTGAGGATCTCCACATTTTCTGTAATGTCTGTGCAAATCTGCTCTAAATTCTTTGAAGGAGTTTTGCTTTGATGTTCTATAAAATGGTTAAGTCGTTGACTGGATAGATCAAGTTCGAAATGAGGCTACAAAAGAGGGAGGGAAGAATTAGCATAGATGATGTTCATGACTGTAAAAGAATAAACATATAATTACTTACCAATAATTGACTCTTAGCCAATTCTATGAACTTGTTTGGAACCTCAGCAAAAGTACAACAACGTACTGGAAATGAAGATCTCACGGCGACACCGATCGCATTACTAATCATACTGAATGTTGAGATATCGGTTTCGTCTCTCCCTCATTTATCACGATTGTAATTCTGCCATGTTTTTTGACGTATTTTTCCAACTCGATGTTCCGCGAATGCTCTTGTTTCTTCTGAGTGGATGTTGAGCTACTATCTGAAGAATAAACAATTTAAAACAGTTTATGATGTATTTCAGTTAACAAAATATATTTCAAAATATACTAACCTGAAGTATCACCTACAGAAGATATTGTGTTGCCTAGATATATCTCCTAGAATTCTTCATCAGCCTCTTGTTGCCTATTAGAGGTTGACATCGTATCTATACAAACACAAAAAAAGACAAAACAATATTAAATTAACAATAAATACGTGTAAGCTAGAGAAAAAGAGAATTGAGTAGATACATCATTATTCATCATCGTAATCTAATTCAAATTATTCATCAGCACTTGAACTATTATTGGGAGATAATTGTTCTTCATCATCATCGTTTATGAAGTCATGATCGCCATGTACAATAATTGGTCTTTCCACAACTGTAGAATCAACGTCAACTCTGCATAAGTAACCTCCTCAATGGTTTCATCCACTCGAACGCCACCAACAATTTTTACTAAATCTAGTTGTGCGTTTTCAACATCATCCACTTCTAGTACATCCCATATTCGTTTATTTTGGACTGCTTGAACAACTTTCCAATTGCTACCATATTTGATGTCATCAATGTAAAAGACTTGTTGTGCTTGGATAGCAAAGATGAAAGGCTCATCGACATACCAAAAGTGTGATGTATTGATCGATTTGTATCCTAAATCCACATGTGTCCTATTACTTTTACTGTTATCTGTGTCAAACCATCTACACTTCAACAAGAAAACACGTCTTCTGTTCACATATTGGAAATCTAATACTTTATCTACAACACCGTAAAAATTGTTATCCACACTTGCGTTCTCACTGATCTCCCCGGCCATTAGGACTCCACTATTTTGTGTAGCTCGACGATTATCACGCTCTACAGTATGAAACCGTACCCCATTAATAATGCATCCATTGTAAGAGCGCACCTCAGACGAAGGTCCCATTGCAAGTGAAAAGAAATCATCGGAGATATCTTCTCTCTCGCACCGTTGTAGAACCTGATAATTAATTATACATTAAAAATGACTACGAAAAATGAATCATCCTTCAATTGTTGCCTACAAAATGACTATGTATACCTGAGATTTGAACCAATCGGGAAATTTGCGTTGATGTTTTATATATAAATCAGAGGCGCTTTGAGCTTCATGACGAATTAACCTCAAATGTTGCCTACAAAATTGATCATTTAAATGTTATATCAAAGGAGATACCCTAGAATTTAGAAAAGGAAAAAGTTTGAAACGTACTTGCGATAATCTGTTATTTCTTTACAATTGTTCAGAATGTACTAATGTGCAATACATGTTTCCTCCGTTGATAGCGTCCGTAAAGTTGACGCCCCTAATGGTTGTACCCTCTGCCTAAATAATTCAAATTCACTAATTATCTCGTGATCGGAAACGTTATCATCATTTCATTCATCTATATTGAATCTCGTTTCAATCCCACTTAGATATCGCGAGCAGAAGTTCCATGATTCATTCATTGCATATGCTTCTGCTATAGACCCCTCGGGACGTGCTTTGTTCCGTACAAATTGTTTTAATGTTCGTAAACTTCTTTCAATAGGATACATCCAACTGTATCTAACTGGACCCACCACTTTGGTTTCATATGGTAGATGAACTACGTACCATTACATCGAAAAAGGCAAGTGGGAATATTCTCTGCAATTTACAAAGTATGACTATGATGTCTGCTTGTAGTCTGTTCAAATCACTTACACATATTGTCTTTGCACATAAGTCGTGAAAGAATGTACACAACTCAACAATAGCAGTGGATACGTTCTTCGGTAGGTATGTTCGAATACCAATAGGGAGTAGTCTGTGAAGCAACACATGACAGTCGTGTGTTTTCAGCCCCGATATTTTTCCATCTTTGTCATTCACACATCGTGATATGTTAGATACGAATCCATCAGGGAATTTTACTAATTTCAAATACTTACAAAACGAAATCCGTTCACCATTTGTTAATGTGTATGTTGCGTGTGGTTTTACAAATTTGTTATTGACCGTTTAAATTGTCTTAACAACTTTCAAATGTTTTATTTAGTACGTCTCCAAGCTTTCAATTTTGTGTCTAATATAGGCCTTTCATCTATTCAACATCTTCTAAAATTTACAAGCCTATTGGACACAAAATTTAAAGTTCAATTTCTATTAGACACAAAATTTAGTTTTATATCTAGTAGATTCTTTAAACTTTTTTAAAATATTAAATGTGTTAAGAACCTATTAAGTACCAAATTGGAGGTTTAAAGATTTATTTTATATTTTTTAGATTTATAGATTTATTAGACACAAACATATAAGCATAAAAAAGTTTATATACTAAAAATAGCACATAGCATCTATGTACTAATTTTCTTTCTTCTTTCAAGAAAAATTCGAAATGTTAAATCATGCATGCTTAGGCTCCAAATAACCAACATCATATCATTTTCTAGACATAAAGATAGTGTTATAATCAACTTGAAACTTAAAAGAATTTTATAATGTTTATCTCTAACGAATTATGACATGTTCGTTATAAAATTACTCTCAACAATTTCAGAGAATTGTAAAACAAATATATTCTGCAAAATTGACGAGATCTTAACAAAAGCGAAGACAATATGTACACACATTTGAATGGGCATGATTTGTACAAAAGGATGTGAAATAATGATTTAAATAAATGTACAAGATAAAATAAAATGAGAAGATTACCGGCAGCGGTGGTGGCTGAACAAGACGAGGAGACGACGGCGGCGACGGGCAGTTGATTGCAGCTGCTGACCGAAGGGAGGAGCGGCAGTGGCGGCAGCGAAAAAATAGGGGGGAATGGGAGAGGGAGAGAGAGGAGTTGGGGGAAGGCGAACGACGGCAGCGGCAGTGGGGAAAGAGGAGAAAAATGGGAGAAGGGGGGAGAGGAGAGGCGGCGGCGACGGTAAAAGAATGGGAAAATAGGGAGAGGGAGGGAGAATAATGGAGAAGAATGAAGAAAATGGGAGAAGGAGCGGCGGTGAGGGGAAAATTGGAGAAGGAGAGGTGGAAGAAAGGGGGAAGATGAGGAAGAAGTTGGGGCGGCGCCGGTAGGGTTAGGATTTTCGAAAATGGGGGAGATGGGAAAGAAGGGGTCTGGTTTAAATCATACCCCTCTCGCGACGCCGTCCGACGGGCGTCGGGAGAGCCGTCAAGAGTTCCCTGAGAATTTTCGACGACTAACAAACGGTGTCGGGAGTTTCGCCTATTTTTTATCGTCGAGAGTTCCCAGGAACTCCCGACGATCCTTTACGGCATCGGGGAATTCCCGACGGGAGAACTCATTTTTCTTGTAGTGTAGGTTGACTTCTTTTTTATTGAAGATCTTGAGGTGGTGTCTGTTCACCTTAAACTCCTTTCCAGTCTTTTTGGGCCCTTTTTTCTTAGGATTCTTGAAACAACAACCCAAGAAATTATGCTTTTCAGGGGATAAAAGAGTCTTTGACTCAATTCTTTGAACCTGTGAATCAATAAGACCAAAGCCATAATGAGGTTTATCATGGTTGCTAACATCAACAGAAGCAAGAGAAAAATCATGTAATCTAAATCAATATAGGGAGCAATCTACTTGTCATAGTCATCATCATCATTCAAAACAATTTCATCTATAGGATCATGTATTTCAATCATACAAAGAGACAGATGTTCCTCAGAAAACTTCATGGCATCATATATATTGAATGAACAAACTTCTCCATTTAACTCCACAAAAAGACATCCTTTATCAACATCAATTATTGTTTTTGCAGCTTTCATAAATGGTCTTCCTAACAAAATTGTAGAAGAAGAAGGTGAACATATCTCATCCATTTTCAGAACATAGAAATCAATAGGAATGAAATCCCTTACTTGCAACAGAACATCCTCCATTATCTCTAGAGGTTGAATATAAGATCTACCAGCCAACTGCATACATATGACAGTTTTTTGCAGATAATTTAATTTAAGATCTTTATACACATGATATGATATAACATTAATAGAAGCTTCCAAATCAAGCATGACAAGTCGAATGGCTTTATTGCCGATGACATAAGGTAAAGAAAACACACCTGGGTCTCGGCATTTCTCAACATATTACATTTAAGTAAAGTTGAAACATTTTAACTTATCACAACCCGCTCCTTGTCCTTACATATCATCTTCTTTGTGCAAAGTTCTTTGAGGAACTTAGCGTACCTCGATATCTGTTGGATCGCATTTAAGAGAGGAATATTGATCTGAACCTTTTTAAACATTTCGATCAACTCTTCGTCCTTATTTTCCTGCTTCAATTTCGCTAACCTACTAGGAAAAGAAGCCTTAGGTATATAAGGTTCAATTGAAGGAAAGGGACAAGTACTTACCTTGGGCATAGACGGGGGCGCATTGGATTCAGTCTCATTTTTCTCATCTTACTGGACTTCATGAGGGTGTAGGTGATGAAAGCTCCTTCCCACTCCTGAGTGTGATGGCACTCACATTGGCATGGTTGGTGTCCACAGGAAAACTATTGTCTAGCCTAGTTAATTAAATAATTCCATGTGACGGGGGTTTTGGTTTTGTTTGTGGAAACACTAATTAAAAATTAACATGCAACGTAAAGAAACAAGAATGAGCACACGAATGGATTGGATTAAATCGATGCAAAGAGTCTTGGGGATTAGGTAGTGTGATCAATTTGACATCTCTACTCATTTTGGCCTCGTTTTCCTTTTGAAAATCTACTTAATAACCTTAGGCCCAACCCAGTTCATCAAACTCCTAGATACTTCTACCATCAATACACTTTGAATTCTCATCCAGAATGTCTTGGTATTTATGCTCTCTAAACAATTATAAATCTATCCATATGGGACAGAATTTCTCCATTCTAACTTTTCCTAGGCCTGAGCCCAAAAGTCATTTCCAACCTGTAAGACTGAATTTCATGATACAAAGATTTAGTTCCGCAAATAACATAATAAACTCTCTTAAAATTAGAGAGATTAATAATTATGTAAAACAATGTATATATATTCGGCCGACACGTATTTGATGGAGATTGAAAAAATAGGGATGTAGAGTGGGTGACATATATTAATAATAAATTAATTAGCAAAAGAATAATGGATTCCAATGGGTCAAATGGAGGCTCACCATATTTAATGAGAGACAAAGATTAGATATTTTTGTAATAATAATAAAGTTTGCACCTTAAACCTTAATATTGATGAGCATCTGTACATCACAACCTTTTATAATGTCGATTATGATTGATAACGAAATTTATTCGAGATTTTCGGATGATAAATTGAGAGAATAAATTTCTTTCAAGTTTCTATTAAGCTTTATTGTGAGTTTATAGTAGGCTACATTATTTGCCATTTCACATCAAACAAATATATTTCAATTTCAATTTAGAGAAAAAAAAAATTGTCCACATAAAAAATGTTTAAACTAAAACTCTCTCATTCATCTTTCTAAAACTAAACAATGGAAAGATTATATACGAAAAAGATTAAAAAGAAAAAACGGAAATATATATATTATTGCCCCTTAATTTGTGTATGAATTTCTTCTTCTTGATCGTAATATAAGAAATAAGGCAATTATACGTATGAAGAAGCCTAACCTATTATTCTACCGTTGCCACCCACTTATTTTTTCCAAAAATAATAATAATAATAATAATAAAAGTAAATTCCACCCACTTATTAGCTATGTACAAAGCACATGATCCTTCAAATGTAATGTAGATCATTTACCTAGCAAGGTAGGGCAAGTGTGCTCTTTTCCTTTTCTTTTTTTTTTTTTTTTAAAAAAAAAAAAATCTTTTTTGTATCTAAAATGTACAACTTAATACCTCATTGGGTAACTAAATGGTTTTTATTTTTTAAAATTAAGTCTATTTCATCCATATTTTTTTTATAATGATTTGCACCTTTCTTTACTACAATATTTTTTAAAGATACTTTTTTTTAATTCTCAAAATCTAGTTTGGTTTTCTAAATTATCGATAAAAAATAGATAACAAATGGCAAAATTTGGAGGTGAAAATAATATTTATAATCTTAATTTTTAAAAACAAAATCGTTACAAAACGAGATTTAAAAATTCTCAATACGTGATTTTTAATCCATATATTCAATCATGGCATAAAACCTATGCTTATTTCTCTTCCATCACACTAGTACAAGTTATAATGTATTAGGAATATAGCGTAATTTGAGGTATAATTTTCTTTATTGGAAAAGAATGATAAAAGAAAACATACTTTATATATATAAATTAAAGGTAAACCATCTGTCTTTTCAATCATCTTGGAAAGGCTACCTGTTTGATTTTAAACATTCCTAAGCTTTCCAAATTTTTAGAATCACTCCTTTTTAAAACTTCACCTTTATTCTTCTTCTTTTGTCTCTTCATTCCAATTTTGAAATTTTGTTGCAACACTTTTATCTCGAGGAAAAAGAGAGAGGGGGAAAGGGATGTCTTTTTCAAGAAAAAAACATATATTAAGATTAAAATTTATTGATGTATTTGATTCTATCCCAAAGATATATTAGCAAACCGTTACATGAAAACTTTATTTAACAGACAAAAATTGGTGTAAATGGCCAATTATTGAACTTTATATTACAAAAGGTATAAATGTGCTTTAGAATACAGCAATACTATAGATGTTGTTTATATACGTTTTTGTGTATGTAACGGTAAGCTTTTTATGAAGTAAGAATCAGATTCTATTATTAAAAAATTCGTTGAGCTGGTAAAAAATAAAAACATCTATATATGTGGACATGATCAAGTTGCTAGCGTGCCTTACTTTTTTTTTTTTTAATGGTACTATTGATACCAAATTTTAGACACGTCAATTGGATTGGCCCCCGAATGACGACAACAGTAAATTTGTATTTTTGGGAAGACAACCCTCCTACAAACCAACAAAAGACTACACACCAATTTGGCGATCACACACATTCTGATGTTTAAGTTAGGAAGTTTAAAGATTCACCTGTTACTGAAGTTATGAGTGGATAATTCATTTACTCATTCATCTCCTTTCTCCCTTATTTATAAATTGTGTTTGTGTCCTTTTTATTCTTAGGATTTCTTCTTAGATCCTCTCGAATATCTCTCTTCCGCCTAGGGTTTTGGTATGTGTAGAAGATTTGGTCCTACGAGTCTAGTCCTGGGCAAGCAAGATGATCTTGCTTTGGGCCATGTTAGCCTATCTCTGGAAGCCCTTGTGGCCATAACCGAGCCTATGATGCCCAACTTGGTGGGCTCGACCTCGACTATACCAAAAACAAATCGGTTCAGTTGCTTATCTATTTGTAGTAGTTTCTGCTTTTCTTTGTCGCTTTTATCCTTTTATTATAAGAATTGTCATAATATGTGACAAAAAAAAAAGATATGGATGAATAAAAAGTTGAGTGGGAAGATTTAAAAGTGAAATACAAACGATTCTGTTAGTTTATATTTTACATCGTTGCATACATTCATTTAAAAAAAATAATAATAATAGGTTCTTATTTCTTAATTTCGAGTGATTTTGCCTGCAAATCCTTCATCTAAGTTAAAAACCTCCCATTCTAGAAAACAAACAAAACTTAATTATTTTTTAATGGATTATTTCGGGTTAGAGAAAAGTTTTCACTGAATTAAATTACATGAAAAATAATTTTTATAAATTTTAAGAACCAACAACAAAATTATCAAATAGAAAACTTGACATGAAAAACTCCAATCCCAAATGAAAACCACCATCCATAAGAAAAAAAAAACCTACCATATAGATAATTATTATAATCACATCGAATTTCTTTCTGATTTCAATTACTAAAACACTCTCTCAAAATTTTTATACTACTTATATCATTTAACCAATTCTTAAACTAAAGAATACAAAAATAAAATTTAATTAAAATTCTTTTAAACGAATACAATTTAATTTGAAATCAAAATCATATACTCATTTTATAGTACTAAAAATTTATCACTTTGTTAAATATCTTTAATAAGAGTAACTGCTCTTTCAATATTTTGCCAAAATCCTATATTTTGGAACTATATCACAAGATTCACAACACGTATTTAATTTATTGACAAATTAGCATAAATAAACACCACAATTAGTTGAAACAATCGAAAAAACTTGCAATATAACGAATTAAAAAAAAAATAGCGAACAATTAGTCCATGCATCAAATCAAAAGTACACGTCAGATCCTACAAGATTAGGAGAATAGATTAGGGCAATTTAATTAGTAATAAAATTATTAAAAGGAAGGTGGAAAATATTTGGGGGGTTGGGACGGCATCGTCGGCGATGAGCATAAAATAATGAACCGACATCTCTCTTTCAATATTCTTTGTCGAAAGAGAAAGATTATGGACATTTCCGACTTGTCGTACCCACCGCCTTTATTCTTTAAATCCCTAGAAAGTCCTTCACTTGGATGCTTATGCTTTTCCACCTACAATTACTACACTTTTAATCAAATCATTAAACTTTCTATACTTTAATTATTCCTTTACTATTTTACTTTATAACCAAAATATATGATTCTATTTAGTTTTTTGTCGTCACTCAACAAAATATTGATACTTGTTATATATTGAATATGGATTGATTTAACATAACATCACAAATTAATAGCTTTAGTAAAATCGGTCTCTTACTTGACTTAGCTCTCCTAATGAATTCGTATTTTCATTTATAACTTTTGTCTAGTTGTTTGTTTTTCTCTATTATTTGTATCATCGCATTATTTTAAATAAATAAGTAGTTTTTTTTCTTTTTCTTTCTTTTTTTTTTTTTTTTTTGCGTTTGAATTTATTAATGGTATTAATAATGATAATTAAATATATTTATGTTTTGAAGATTAAAGATTAAAATCACAAATAGATAAACAAACAAATCATGAACTAAGTTTATTAATTAACGTTAAATGTAAAGTTAAACTAGAATGTTGTTCTCTGAAATCTGGGCATATAGTAATTCATTCTCTATATTTTTTAAGTTTTTATTTAATTTTTAGGAAAAATATCAATTTATACCTCTAAATTTTAAATTGTATCAATATAAATCTTAAACTAAGAATTGTATCAATTTAAATCCTAAACTTTGAGGGTTGTATCAATTTAAACACTGAACTTTTGAAGGTGTATCAACTTAAATCGCAAATGAATAATTGTATCAATTTAAACCCTGAACTTTCATAAATATATCAATTTAAACTTTAAACTTTCTTAAGTGTATTTAAACAAAACATATTGGAGGGTTTAAGTTGATACAATTATGAAAGTTTAGGGTTTAAATTGATACGCTTATAATATTTCATGATTTAAATTGATATAATTATCAGTTTGTAGTTTAAACTCATACAATTCCAAAGTATGAGGTTTAGATCAATACAATTATTAATTTAGGATTTAATTTGATATAACATCCAAAGTTCATGAGTATAAATTGATATTTATCCGATTCTCTTATTTTAATTTGATCAATATGATTTTAAAAGCTCTAGATTTTTTTTCCCATGATTTCTTTAATCTCATAAATTATCTGAGTCATTACAATACGTTACTACATTATTGACAATGAGTTGGCGTGTATCAGTTAGGTTTTGTATTAAGGTTTAATATTATGCAAGAAACAAAGAGAAATGGTGGCCATTTCCAAGTTATTAAAAATAATAAGAATAAAGACTATTGGTAAAGTTTTAATTAAAATTGACTAAATTAAAACTTCCAAAATTATAAGAATAAAATTGAAATCATGCTTAAATTATTAAAAAAAAAAAAATTAAAATGTGAAATAAATTGTAAAAACTGGAATGAAAAATTTTAGGTCCACGACAGCACCTGTTCGTATACTTCTAACATATTTCATCTGTTCACACTGCAAATTTACTTTTATTAATTAGTAATTTAATATTATTAGACTATTCTTTGTCATTTTTAAATGACGTTGACATGATTTATAATGAACGAGAGTAGTAATTATACCATAACAATATAGTTTTTTTTAGGCAATATGATATACATATCGGAGAAAATGACATATATAAATTGAATACACTAACAAACTGATTTACACCTCGACTAGAAATATTACACTTAATGTATAATATTCAAGCTCAAACATAAGCCACATGTATAAGCCACATGGTAAGGCTTAGACAAGGAAATAATCAAAGACTTGAAAGAACTTCAAAACTTTTAGAGACTTAAAATGTAGTCGAGATACACTTTTGATAAACATTATTTTGAATATAATTATTTGCTCTGCATGGGCTACAAGCAGACTACAGAGCGATCGTCTCAACAATGTCAGCATGATACAATGGCTAACTCTGGTAGAACTACAACCTTGAACTACTTGGATCTGGTAGAACCCTCAGATACTTGCTCTAAACTCAAGACAATATCGAAGAAAGAAATAATCAAAGAAATGATAGAACTCTTCAATTTTGAGTGAGATGCTACACATGTAGAACCAAATGTTATGTATAGATTAGTAACTTAGTAACTCTCCAAAATATAAAAATCAAATAAAGACAAAAGTTGAAATATTTGTCAAATTTAACTCAATTGAGTTGTTACTGACAAAAATTAAACCTAACTCATTCAAGTTGAATAAACTACAAATTTAACTTTCATATATGTTAAATTTGTACATGAAACATTATATTAATATGAAGTTTCAATTCAATTTAAAAATTTCTAAACAATGAATTTAATATACACAATTAAATCTATATTTACGTTTCAAATATTTTACTGTCACTATATACAATCCAACAATACCTTTTTTACCAAGATGACAAGAAGGACATATCCTGATAATTTCCATTTCATCAAGTTTAGGTGGAAAATAATTTTGATCATTTAACTTGTAATTTTATGAGTTTAATTCACAAGTTTTAATTTTCATCAAATTGCCACCCAAATTTTGAAATAATCAATTATAATGTTAACCATAAATTTTTTTTAGAAAAAGTGACATTCTATGTCTAATTATAAGTTATGGCTCTAAATATCATTTAAAAGTATTCTATTGGACATTTATGAACCATACGTATAAAATTTAATGGAAAACAATAATAGAACTATATATTAAACTGTTTTTTTAACTTTTATTGGAAAAAGAATAAATATGTTTAAACTTTTAGTTTTTTAAAAAAAATAATAAATGTTAATATGATAATGGTTAATATTTTTCAATATTGCATGTGGATTGGTTTTAATATATTATTTTCGAAATAGTTTTCCAATACAAAAGAAACTATCTAAGAACTATATATTATTCTATCGTTTATCTAAAAAGAAAAGGTATTCGCAAATCCCAAGCAAAGTCAGTGCTTTAATTATAATTAGTATAGCCTAGTGATCGTAATTTATAATATCATCAATGAGTATTACAAATAAATAAACCAGATCCTAAAACTTGGAAAATTCAACCCTTTTTTTCTAAGTTCATAAATAAAAACTATTATTATTATTTTTGTGAAAGTGAAGTAAATGTATAGACGAAGTTATATATAAATTTGGTCTATTTTTCAAGATATTATTAAAAACACACAAATAACTAAGATCCCGTTTGACAATCAATTCGTCTTTTATCGTTGATTTTTAAAAATTAAGTCTATTTCTTCTTCATTTCTTACAATAATTTGCATCTTTCAAGTAAAATGATTAAATTTTTAGCCAAATTCCAAAAACAAAAACAAAATTTTAAAAGTTGCTTTTATAGTTTTCAAAATTTTGGCTTGATTTTTTAAACCATTGATAAAAAATAGATAATAAAAGGAAAAAATTTAGAGGTAAAAATAGTGTTTATAGGCTTAATTTTCGAAAACAAAAAATAACTGGGATAATTGCAGGTTTAGTAAAAAAGAAATTGAAAATCAGGATTGTGAACTAATTTATGTTTTTTGCAAACATAGCAAGAAAAGCCCAAGCCTACACATGTAGGCATTTAGCATGCGAGCATTCAACGCCAATAAATTTTAATATACATTCTGATATACTTCAAATTTAAATACCTTCGTTCATTAATGTCTAATAGTGTGATGGTATATTTGTAACATGCTTGTTGATTGACACTTAATGTTAGTGATATACTTGGAATTTTAATATGTTGATTGTTGATGTATTCCCACTATGATACTAGTCAGCTAGACAATCATTTTAATGATATACTACTAATACACACTAATAATATACTTGAAAATTTATTTGGATTGACGTACTGTCGACATACCAATGTTACACTTGAAATGAATCATGCTCGTATTGATAAAACACAATGTAGAAATTAAGCCCATGGCCCAACAATTATAAGTTTGCATAAATGAAAAAAAATTAACAATCTCATCTCAATTGAAATAACTGAAGGTTCAAGATGCCCTACACTATTAAAATGTGTGATTGTTGTTAGATATACCGCTGACACCGTTGGAATGTCGATTGATGTTTAATATATTGTTGATACACTCTTCAAGTATTTACTAATTGATATATGATATATTCTGATACACTTGGAATATCATGTTTATGAAATGGAACATGCATGTTTTACTTGAGAGTAAGTTCTTGATTGGATATTGACCGATATACTTGAAATCTTGATTGATATTAAATATATTGTTGATACACCCATATTTTACTTTTCAAGTATTTTCTGACTGATCACTGCTCATGTTTTTTTTTTTTAAATCAAACTCATATACTTACTGATAGCTCTTATTTGATATACCACTAATTCACTTGAAATATTTAATATTTTTTGTTCGTTGATATTTAATAGTATGTTGATGAACTAGATATTTAATATGTTTGCTAATTCATATATGATATACGAATGATTGTACTCATTGAAAATTAATATGTGTTGATTGATGTTTGATATTTTACGATTTTGATATATTGTTGATATACTAAAAAAATTGATAGATCTGAAAAATTAAAGAAGAAAAAGAATTTAGAAATTAAAACTCGCCCGTGAAAAAAGAGATATGATGGAGAAAAAAATAAAACAAAATAATTGTTCAAAATAATTAAACGAGGTTTAATAATATATATTAGCAAATATAACAACAAAAAAAAAAACCAACAAAATTAAAACAGAAAAGAGAATCTAGAGGCGATTGTGTAGAAGTTTTGCTATAGATGCAAATTTAAAAGATTAGAGCCACGATTGCAAGCACAAATATATTTTGTTACCAATACAAGTTTTTTTTTTTTTTAAAAAAACGAAATGATTATTAAAGCAACCTTAATAATTTCACACCAATTAATTAAAATATATGATGTTTAAGTGGCACATTATAGTAATATTACATTAATGAATAGAGAAATGACAGGAATAGAACAACAATATAGACTTGGTAGCATTCTCGATATATTTAAGTTATCCTTTATGAGATGCATTTTTCTACCCTTATTTATATATTATAATATGATCAAAACCCTCAGTAATCAAAGGCTAATCATACCCACTATCATACATTTGTTAGCATAAATAATATATATGTTACTGGTCCCAATCCCTTTATAAATATATTTAGATATATTTTTAAATTTGGGAAATGGGAGGTGAAAAGGAAAAAAAAAAAAAAAAAACATATAAAGTTGAATTGAGAACTTGATCAGCCATTGAAGCCTTTTTTCTCCCTCTTTAGTCTTTTAGGCAAAGTTCAATCATTGTCCAAGTTTAAACTACTTCAAGTCTTTTTTTTTTCTTTTGGTAATATAAAAAATGGATCAAAATCTTTATGAGTATGGTTAAATTTCACTGTTTATCGCACCATCTGTGTCTTAGTTTATCACGGTCTATCACAGATAAACTGTGATATTTTATTATTATTTGTAAATCAACAATTTTTTAATTATTTTCTTTTTTAATTAAGTAAATGTTACAATAAAAAAACTTTATTGTAAAAAGGAAACTAATAAATAAAATGACTTTCTGACATGGAATAAATATATATTTCAATTTATACCAATATTGATTTTCTATTTTCTAGTCAATCTTATGTTAATTTATATTGTAAACCATAATATAGCTTTTTGATCGTAAATATATCGATACATTAGTTGAATTATACTCGTTTTGACAATATAATATAGTGTTTTAAATTGTAATGTCTCAAAAAATATAATAAACCATTGGAATAAGCCTACGGTTCAACTTTGGATAAACTATCAAGAAATTGCAATATGAATGTTAAGCTTACTGTAAAATACTACGTATTTTTATTAATATATTGAAAATTTAATTGACTAATTAGAAAACTATAAAAATATAATTGATAAATATGGAGCGGTACAGCATTGTGATGTATTTGGGATAGGACAAAAAAAGGGAACGAGGCAAGGTTTTTGAATACTTATCAACTTACTTTTTTAAATTGATAAATTGATTATTCTTTTTTTTTTTTTTCTTTTGTTGAAAAGAATTAATATTACTTAAATAGGGAAACGGACAGAATGGATATTGGAAGACAGCATCTACGCAAGTTAAATAAAGTTGGGAAGATTAAAAAAAGAAAACAAAAAAATTTCAATTTGGAGATAGTCTTAAATCAAGATAATATTAAAAGAAATGTCTCGTGAGATTTTTTTTAAATATAAAAAAATGAATTAAAATATTTATAAATATAGTAAAATTTTATCCTATATTTGTGATAAATTACAATAGATTGCGATGGATCACTATCTGTATCTATTTGTGTACCACGATCGATCATACATAGACCGTGATATTTTGTTATTATTTATAATATTTATAGCAATTTTGTCATTTAAATAATTTCTCCTAATATTGTTTAATATTATTTTTCTAAATAAAATAATATAGGTTATTTTTCTTAATGAAACAAGCCATACTAATTTAAAATTTTAAAGTGACATATATGTATTTATTTTAATTATGAAATGCAAATAATGAGTATGGGTGAATATGGAAAACTCATATTTGGATATCAAAAACTCTTGAGATGTCATTGGTAAGGATATCTTGAATTGTTTAAAGTCTCTAGATTCTAGGACATCTTATATCACTAAAAAAAAATATAGTAATCCAGATGGCTACCCCGTAAGAATATTGGATGTCCATGAAACAAATAATCTCTAAAAACATATTCGGTCGAAGTAGAAGTTGACAACTCCACTTCTTGCGTAGTCGAATTCTTAAACTCGACTCTATGATTAGAAAATTCCTATACTGCTTGCTAAATATACAATTAAATAACTCTCTAAATTTACTAAACAACTTCAGTTGTTGTTCTGAAAGGGTATCATTTAAATTTGTGAATTTTATTTTGGGACAAGGAAAATAAAAAGAAAAAGAAAAAGAGAGGGCAGAGATGTCTTTGGAAGATTGAGGGGAGAGAGGCGAATGAAAAAGGAGGAATTTGGGTTTGAATAAGTTGGTTTGAATGGAAGCAATGTCTGGCTAAAGAATAAGATAAAATGGTGGGTTTGATCGAAAGTAATGAGGTCGCAGGATTTTGATCCATAATCGTCACTATCCCAACTGAAAAAGATCGATCCGAAAGCGATTCTCAGAAAAGTTCTGAACCTGTTTTTCCACTTTCATCACCACCTACTCCGTTTCTGCTCCACCAATTTCCCTCTTCTCAGATCCTCCTCTCTGTTTTCTCCTACTCCCTTTCTTTGATTCTCTTCTCCGGAGGTACTATCTCTCTTTCATTTCCGCTTCCTTTCATTCTAACTATGAGTTTTTCTTTTCTTTCGATGCACATCAAATCCTTACTTCACTTGCTTAGTTTCTTTTACAGTATTTTCCTGTTTTTTCTGCTATTTCCTGTACTTGATGTTTGGAAACTCACTCAGGAAAGTCAACCATGTAATGGTGAACTTAAGAGTTTATTAATTTCATTCTGATGTTTGTTTCCTGAGAATTAATCATCGAGTTTAAACGTTGCTTTGCTTCGTTCCCATTAGTTTCGAACACCTGTCAGGTTACTCCCGAAACGGATTCTAACAATACGCTACATTCAACCTAACGGACAATCTGTAAGACGGTGTTGGTTTTCGTTTGAACAACTTGATCGTGTGTGTTTATTCAGATTGAAGTATTGGCTATGAAGATGGAGGCAGATCCAGTTTTTTTAGTAGGTTATGGGGAGTTCTACATCGGCTGTTTTTGTTCTTTTTGCTTTCCTTACCAATTATGATATTACTGTTATCAAATCAGTCATGAAAACTAGTGAATATATGAAATTGTTTTCCCATGCTCTGTTCTTTGTTCATATTTTGAAATAATAAGTGATTTCATCATGCTCCCTAAACCCGTATTATTCTCTTGGAAGACTTTGTTTTATAATCATGCTAAGAAGTCTCTTATTTCTGCTGTCAATAGATCAAAGAACGAAAGTTGGAGCGAACAATTTTCTTCCTGCGATAAACATTATCTGTACGATATCCTGCCAGTCTTATAGCGGATGGTGTGGATTGGAAATTAATATATTAATAAGAAATTGACTTCTTTTGGGCATTATGCATGTCTGGCCCTGAGACCATCGTTGAAAACGTGGAAGGGGCACTTTCTTCTGCCGAGAGAACGAAATCGCTTGATGCTATTTCTGTCAAAGACTTCACATCTGCGATAACAAATGGTGAAACTGTTCATACCTCTGAGTCCGCTGGCTTCAGAGTTGGGGAGCTATTGCTTGTCAATGGTGAATTGTATTCTGGGTCTCTCCTTGGTAACATCCCTGAGGGCACAGGGAAATATGTTTGGTCAGATGGATGCATATATGAGGGTGAGTGGAGAAGGGGGATGAGGCATGGGAATGGAAAAATTCGGTTTCCTTCTGGAGCAGTTTATGATGGTGAATTTTCAGGTGGTTATATGCATGGTACAGGAACATATATCGGTCCTGATAATTTGACTTACAAGGGACGATGGAAATTGAATTTGAAACATGGTTTAGGTTATCAAGTCTATCCAAATGGAGATAGTTTTGAAGGCTCTTGGATGCAGGGAATACCGGAAGGGCCTGGTAAGTATACGTGGGCTAATGGAAATGTTTATTTGGGGAATATGAAAGCAGGGGGGATGTCAGGGAAAGGAACCCTTACTTGGATAAATGGTGACTCATTTGAAGGAAACTGGTTGGGTGGCATGATGCATGGATTCGGGGTTTACATGTGGAGTGATGGAGGTTGCTATGTGGGGACGTGGACTAGAGGCCTGAAGGATGGAAAAGGGTCATTCTATCCAAAGGGAAGCCGCCTTCCAGCAGTTCAAGAAATTTACCTGAAGGCTTTGCGAAAAAGAGGGTTATTACCTGACTTAAAAAACAAAAATCATGCACATATCCATCATGCTACTTCAGGAGATATGGGAAATTTCAAGGTTGGTGAGAACCAGCAATCCTCTCGTGGTTCATCTGATAAGATCTCAAAGGGAAGTCTGTTAAATCTGGAACAATATCGTACTAAAAATGTTTCCCTTGAAAGGCGCTGGAGTCTTGAGGTGTCAATTGAAAAAGTACTTGGACATGACTCTTCATCAGGGTTATCAGAATATGAATTGGGTGGAAATGAAATAGATACAAAAATCCCAATTTTGGAACGCGAGTACATGCAAGGTGTACTTATTAGTGAACTTGTTATAGATAATAGTTTTTCCTCCCCATCATCAAGAAGAGCAAAACGAAGACAGAGAAAGCTGGTTAAAGAGGGTAAGAAACCAGGTGAGATGATCATAAAAGGTCACAGGAGTTACGACTTGATGCTCAGTTTACAACTTGGAATCAGGTATGCTCATTTAGCTACATTTAAACAAAACTCCCGAGTTGTGTTTCTTTTTAGAGTATCAAACAGTTATTTCTTTATCCACGGATTGCTGCTTGTGCCTAGATTTTGATATTTATATTAATTAACCTCTTTCTTTGGCATTGAAGTCGTAAATTCACGAGTATCATTTAAACACATCTGTCTTAGAAATAACGTTACCAGGGAAAATAGATTATTGAAGAAAATGACTAAATGAGAACGGGCTTAAATTCTAAACCAGTTACTCAGAGGACAGAGGGATGAGGCGTTCTTGTGTACTTTTTTATCTTGAACTCACAATCCTGATTTACTTGCCAGTTACTACTGGTTAGTTGTGACCGTAAAGATGAATTTATATGATTTTATACAGTCAACAACTTTGAGAAGTTAATGTTGAACATACATTAGAATGTGGTCAGATACACTGTGGGAAAAATTACACCCATACAAAGGCGGGAAGTCAGGAGTTCAGACTTCGGTCCTCGAGCAAGCTTTTGGATGAACTTCCCTAAAGAAGGTTCCCAGTTGACTCCACCTCATCAATCAGAAGATTTTAAGTGGAAAGATTATTGTCCGATGGTCTTCAGGTTAGATGCTATACTTTACAACATTTATGGTTGTTATGTACACAGATCTTTCATCCATTGATTCATTTATATATGCAGAGCCATAGGATGCAAAGCATTTGTAGATACATTCAAACGTTGATTCGTTCATACACTAGGATGCGATATATTCTTCTTGATAACTTTATGCATGTGAAGTCATCCTGAGCCTATATAGTTGTGTATAATATTTTGTATTTCAGGAGCTTATGTTCACTTTCCAGGAATGTAGACATTTATATGGAAATGCTTGCCCTTTTAGAGCACTATGATTTAGGTGTGGGTGCTTGTTTACCAATTTTCATAAGGAAATATCCTATATTTGATAGAGAAATTTGGTCAGAAATGGAGATACTAATATGACAGCCAGATAAATTATGGCTGGATGCCTCTGTAGGTCCTCTTTTTTCTTTTTTCTTTTTTTTTTTTTATTTTTTTCTTGGTGTATCTGACGTTGAGCTTTATATATACTACTTGAGAGAATTTCATAACGGTTTTCTTATGGCCTTATATATGGCATGGAAGGGATCAATATCTCAAAGGATAAGAAGAAATCATTTAATAGCTTTTTAGTATCACTATCCTTTTTGGCCCTTGGTGTAAAAGCGTCCAACATTTTCAAATTTTTAGTATGAACTCAATTTCCTCCATTTGGAGGTCTTTTTTATCTGGGCATCTCTACCATGTACCTTGAGCATGGTTTAATCCTTCAGTTCTTGTTGGGAAGCACTATGTCAGCATCAATGAGAAGAACATTCTTTCTCCCTTCTATTTTCCTAATTCAGGAAAAGTTGCAAATACATGGTACAAAAGTTTTGGCAAAGGTCAACTATCTATTAGTTATTGACCTTTCATTATACATATGAATATATTCTTTTGTGATAGATAGATTTTTCTACAATATTTAGTTTCTATGTTGATCCATAGTAAACTTCTTGATCTCTTTTCTCGTAGATATGAAATGGATGTAGATTATTTATGAACGATGCTCTTCATTTTAGTCATACTTTATTTTTCTTAAATATCTCTTAATGTAGTTCTTCTGGAGAATCGGTTTTTTCCACCCCAAATATCTTCCTTATTTGGAAAATCAAAATTTTATTAAATTTCAGGATGGGAGTATGTACTTGATTAATCCCATAATTTTGTTATGCATTCTGACTTGCATTTTCTAAGGTTGCAAGAAAGATGAAATGCAGTTCTCAAAAAAGAAGAGATGTGCACGATATTGTTGGAATTTATGGTTTATCTGCATCCTCTTGATTCTGGTCTCTATAAAATTTCAATATAGGAACCTGAGGGAGATGTTTAAGATCGATGCTGCTGACTACATGATGTCCATTTGTGGAAATGATGCTCTTAGAGAGCTATCTTCACCTGGGAAGAGTGGTAGCGTCTTCTTTCTGTCCCAAGATGATCGTTTCATGATTAAAACTCTCCGAAAATCTGAAGTTAAGGTGTGTTTGTCTCTACTTGCAATGATCATACAAATTGTTGCACGCCCCTACATGCAATGATTAAGTTTTCATAGAAATTGCCATGTGTTTTTATTCCTTTATAGCAAATAACACCAACTAATGTTCTGCTGCAGGTTCTTCTGCGGATGCTTCCAGATTATCATCATCATGTGAGGTCATATGAGAATACACTGATTACAAAATTTTTTGGTCTTCATAGAATCAAGCCATCCAGCGGTCAGAAGGTATTAGACCCCAAAGCTTGGAGCTTTTATCTTAGCCTGTGGCATTCTCCAGTTCTTCCACATATGCATTTTAGATGTGCAGGATCTAGCATATTGTTAGAAAATTATAATTTTGGTAAATCGTGTTATTTTTTACCTTCTTGTGACCGCATGATTTTTTCTGTTTATTCAAACTTGCTTTGTAATTCATGTTGTTAAATAATAACTCCAAACAACCAATGTTTGTCAGCTAACATTTTGCTTTTGTGCAGTTTCGCTTTGTTGTAATGGGAAATATGTTCTGCACGGAGTTAAGAATTCATCGGAGATTTGACTTGAAGGGATCCTCCCTTGGACGTTCAGCGGATAAGGTTGAAATAGATGAAAACACTATACTCAAGGATTTGGATTTGAACTACTCATTTTATTTGGAACCTACTTGGCGAGAGGCTTTACTAAAGTAAGTCGTTCTTAAATTATTCTCTATTCTGTTAGAAACGAAGGCAGTATGGGCTAATCTTTGTCCCACGTTAGTTAGAATGGGATGACCATGTGGTATGTGGTATTTAAGTAGCTTGGCTCTCCCACCTCAATAGCTGGCATTTGGGGTGTGGTTCTCCGAGGTACTTAAGTACCTAACAATAGTATCAGAGTCGGTTGTCGACGTTCCGGAGTACCGATAGAGGGTTCTGATTGGGTGTTTCTGAATGAAGTACCGTCGGTCTAGCCGTGGACGTCGGCTTTCCGGGGATGGGGTACTATTAGGAACCAAGGTAGTATAGGCTACCTCGATCCTATATTGGTTAGAATGAGACGATCATGTGGGTACTTGAGTGGCCTGGCTCTCCCACCTCAATAGCTGGCTTTTGGGGTGTGGTTCTCCAAGATATTTAAGTACCCAACATGTTCTTGGAATGCTATCCTCGTCAAGTTAAACCTACTAGGTCCAACATTTTATGTCATAGAATTTATTTTTTCTTGTAAGCATGTTATACGATTGACATGGAGCAATACTTGATTGAATTAACTCTAGCTTACTAAACAACTATTGCTGGACAAGCATTTTTCAACATTGAAAGGCATATGTGTGTGTATCTCATTTTTAAATCACACGTTCTCCTTAATACAGGCAGATCGAGATTGACAGTAAATTCCTAGAAGTGCAGAATATCATGGATTATAGCCTTTTGTTGGGTGTGCACTATCGTGCCCCACAGCAGCTGCAATCCCATATTTCCTATAGTCGAAGCATGAGGGCTGACGGATTAGGAATTCTTGCGGAGGATGGTGAGTATCATATGTGAATATCTATATCTTTTGGTCGTTCCAGTTAACATCTATAATCTCCGGGCTTGAAATTTTAAAAAGGATATAATATATACATAATAGGATAAGCTTATATGGTAAAAAAGATTACACGAGTTGAAGAAATCACGAAGTGAAAGGGGGTCCCTTAACTTAAAGTGCTGCTAGCTGTTGATATTTTGTGATTGAAAATCAGATATTTGTTGGTTACCAATAACGCTAGCAAGCAACTTTGATGGATCTGAGACAATGTTCAAACTTCTGCAGCAAACTACTTTTCATTTTCATATGAAATTATAAGTACTTAAAGAAATTCTGATTTGACAGTTCTTATGAATCTAACTGCAAAATTATCTCAATTAGTTTTCCATATCCAGCACAACGTTTATCACTCTTATCTCCACAAGTTGGCTATTGATATGCTACGTCATGACTTGACTTGAAACATTAGTTTGATTTTGACGGATGACTTGCTGATTATCCCGCCTAGGATCCTATTCTGTTTAGCTATTGGGACTGAGCTTCAGATTGGAAGAATCTACCCATCTCAATCCTTGTGGTCGTCTAAATTTCATATGTTATGCATTAGGCGGTGTCATACTTCAACGTCATAAATTTATCATTATTAGATTAGTATAATTTTGTGTTTAGCCAATGGCCCAGTTGATTTCTTGATTTGATTTGAAGTACTTGACACAATTAGCTGGTAATGTTAAATGGCAGATACTTTCGAGGAAGACATTTCAACCTACCCACAAGGCCTTGTCTTAGTACCTCGCACAGATGATAACAGTGTTGTTGTCGGCCCCCACATCAGAGGCAGCCGTTTGCGAGCGTCATCTGCTTCTGGAGATGAGGAAGTGGATCTTCTCTTGCCTGGTACTGCAAGGTACTACTTTTCATCCCCACAAAATTCTTATTCTCCTAACCACTTGTGTAATCATGGATACATAGTAGGAGATTATCTCAAGAATCAATCTGTCTGATCATTATTATAGCTTGAAGATTTTGAGACATGTCTTCAAGCACATCTTATTGTTTGTCGCCCATAGCACACTTATTAATCTTTACTCCATACTCTTCTTGCAATTACTGGTACTGGAAAATATCTATCAGAAAGAAAATCCTATTGAGAAAGTCCTTTCACACTTCGTTATGCAGACTCCAAATCCAACTTGGAGTGAACATGCCAGCAAGAGCAGAGCAGATTCCAGGAAAAGAAGAAAAGCAGATGTTTCACGAGGCTTATGATGTGGTTCTATATCTGGGTATCATCGACATTTTACAAGAGTACAACATGAGCAAGAAGATCGAACATGCATACAAATCCATTCAATTCGATTCATTGTCCATCTCTGCTGTGGATCCTACATTCTATTCCCAACGTTTTCTTGAGTTCATTAATCAGAGAGTGTTCCCTCAAAATGCTCGCGCAGGCTGAGAAATTTGGCTCCACATGTATATCCTTACAATTCAGTTTCTCCTCCGGAAGATTTCCTGATGCAAGAGATGCAGATTACACAAAGATTGAAGATCGGAGAGGCTTCGTTTTGGAATTTGTGGAGGGTGGTGGGTGACAAATGGCGATGAGACTCGGGTTGCGCAAGTGCTTTACAATTCATTCTCAGGCGTTCTCTTGTAGATTATTTTCGTACTCTTTTCCACGTCCTAACATCAACTTTTGCAGTTCCTCTCCCAGAGAGTCTTAATTTATACTTCCATTCATGTTGAGCTTACGACCTTCCTCTCTCCCCTTACTCTTCAATTGCTGAAAAAGAAATAAGGGAAATTACCCTTCAATAATCCACCAAAATGAATTTACTTTTTCTTCACGTTACATTTTTGGATCCCTTCATTTCCTATGATAATTTCATCTTCCGTTGCTTTTGGGCTCCTATTTCTACTTTTCCCTAAAATATTTGTGCACGAGTTGCAGAACAAGTTCGTCATAGCTCTACCTTATATCAAATTTCATTATATTTTTCTTGTAGATGTCTTTTACAAATTAACCTGTACCAAGTATTGTATTGTTTTTCTATTGTTTAAAAAATACATTATATTTTACCTTCCACAAATATTAATATTGGTACGAAATACAAATAAACAATACATTATATTTTACCTTCCACAAATGTGATAGTTGTTTTTCTATTGTTTAAAAAAAAAAAAAAAAAAAAAAAAAAAAAAAAAAAAAAAAAAAGTTGTTTTTCTATTTTTGATAATTATATGGTTTAAGCATCTTTGGCTGAAATACAAAACATCTCCTGCAAGAAAACATAGGCACAATTAACAAAATTCTTTCATTTTGCCGGAAAAGATACAACAATCGAAGGTATGTCAAGATTCTACATGCCGAAATATATGATCATACAACGGAAAAGTGCATCAAAATTCACCAATGAGGCTAACAATCAAAGTCCACTGCACGTTCAGTATCAAATTTTACACTCAATCCTTGCGTTGACTGATACTAAGTGGCCTACTATCCCATATTGGGTGGTGGTGGTGGTGGCTGCCGGATACCCTGACCTGGGAAGCCCTGTGGGGGAGGCGGCATGGGAGGTCTATTCATCTGAGTACCAGGAGTGAAATTCGCCATTGTGTTATTACCAACTGGAGGTGGCGGAGGGATCGGCGGAGCCCCACCTGGAGGCATTGGCCTAGGAGGACCATTGGCCATTACAGAAGGGGGAGGTGGCAAGGACCCAGGCATTGGAGGAGGAGGAACTCTCGGAGGTGGTCCTTGCTGGGGTGGAGGAGGTGGTGGTGCTGGAGCTTGTGGTGGCGGCGGCATTGGCCTAGGTGGTGCACCAGATGGCACTGTTCCATTGGCTGCAGGTACAGGTGGTGGCTTGTTTGCCTCTTGTGGCTTGGATTTGAAATACAGTTGCAACTGCAAAATTTCATATTCAATATAGCCGTCAGAGGAGCCGATCCCCAAAAACCAAATGGTACAACAGTAAACTGTAACATCATTAGCCTATGATCAGCTTGCAAGTTAAAAGCCATTTAGGTTGTTGGTTCCAAGATTAAACGTATTAAATCATTAACCATATGGTAAGACTAAGAGAGCAGCCAAATTTTTAAATATGAAAGACAAAAAACTACCATATGAAGAGTTGACAACTAAAGGCATGTTTAGAAGTGATTTTGAAATGGTTAAAAACTTAAAATCACTTTTGTCATATTCATAATCACTCTCAACCATGCCTTTAATCGGTCAAAATCAATTTATCGTAATTTTCATACCATCAAAATGATTCTGAAGATTAGAAGTATGTTTGTGTCAAAATCACTCCCAAACATACCATACATCAGGTGGTCATATCAAATGTACAGATACTTGGGTCCCAAAAGCCAAAATAATTCAAGCAAGTAGCAAGAATCAAAAGGAATCATGATGCAATCTATTCAATCAATATTTTGTATACAATACTTACTCACAGTCACAGCAAGCCAAACTACAATAGATTGGTTCAATAACAAAATAGATTCAAAATGGAAGGAATTCATTCACTAAAAGGTTAAAGAACAGCTGTAAATCCTAACTTTCTAAAATACAGATGAAACGTAAGTAACGGGCTAATGAGAGTTTCAAATGAATAAGAAAAATGTATTCTAAAAAATAGAAAGAAGGAAAGGAAAAGAGCTAAACCGTGAACATTTTGGAGTCCGGATCCCAGTGTGAGAAGAATTTTGGAGTAGATTTGTCAATCTCTGTGCTTGGAACCTAAAATGCATGCAAGTAAAGATCTTTAAGTAGGAACTAACAACTAAACCTTTAATCAATATATTTTACGAATATCATGACTACAATACCTTGAATGCAATTATCTCATATGGTTCAGCTGCAAACAGAAGATATTGGTATCTTTTGTCAAAAGGTTGCACACGCTGAACATAGTAACAAGAAACAATGAAAAAATTAGCTCTAAGCGAAGATTCCAATAAAAGGCAATATCATGTTTTCAGAAACATGTGAATTGTGGAACTTAGAGAACCTGCTCATAAGAGGACATAAAACGATGCCTGGGCTTTGCTAGGTCTTCAATTTCCGGATATTCAATCTGCATGGAGTTACCATATATAAGTAAAGAAGTGGGGCAGGCAAATCAGACATAACACGATTGAGTAATAATTCAAGAAATATCATCTTCAACAGATATTAAAGAAGCCTGTCGTATGAACCACAAAGGCATACCTGAAAAAGGAGAGATCTCTGCTTTGTTTCAGAATCAAATTGCTTTGTTACTCGATAACCGGGCCTTCCAATTTTAACTGAAAGCATGCCAGAAAAGGAGCTAATTAGCACAAACTCCATTTTTTAGTACAAAAACATATAATAAGGAACACATCCAGCAAATTTCGACCAACACTTCAAATTTCAAAGCTACCCTGAGACACAGGCCATTTCCAACTGTGAATGTTAACTTGACTTAAAAGCAGGGATCTTAACCTTGTTCCTAGTGTCCTAGCAAGCTATCACGCTTAAGTTATAAATGAACAAACGGGGTCACTACGTCAATATAATTCTAAATTGCAACAACGGTCAAATGAACAGTATTATCATCAATCCAATTGCGAAGGGTCGACCTAAACCAAAATCATTTCATATCAATCCTCACTATCGAGAAGCAAATTAAAGTTAACTTGGCAGTGACCCTTCAGAAGGATTACAAAGAAGCAATAATGAACTTATTATTCACCCTCACAAACAATTAATGTGGAATAAATAAAAGAGAAGGGCAAAAGCTTGCCTGTTTTGCGAACAGAGACCTTCCGCTTGTGGGGTTGAGGTTGAGCAGGAGCCTCCTTAGCTTCACGGGCAGCTCTCTTGGCCAAATTAGTCTGATGCCGCTTCCCCTGCGTGTGCGCCAAGTAATTACCCTCATTGTTGTGCAGAGTCAAGCAAAGCTTACACTCATAACTACAAAAACACCCCAAAAAAACCAATACAATTCAACTCAAGAATTTCCAAAGAACGGATAGACCTAGAACAAGCAAGAGAAATGAAGGACCTTCCAAGATGATTGCGCATAAAATAGGGATCCTTGGCGAGATCGATGGTCTCCAGAGCCAGCCGTCGAAGACGCTCTCTACGATCGATAGCTTCATTTTGTGCAGAGGCCGCTCCTCCACTTCCCGGCTTCGACCCCCACTCTCTATCCATCGCCGTCGAACTTCAGCGTTGCTTCTTTACTGGATCCCGATTTCCGACTGTCGAAGCTTCTTCGTCCTTCCGGCGACCTAAAAACCCCCTTTCTCTGTTTATCTAAGCGAATCGCCGAGGTGAAAATACCGTACTGAAATATTAACGACAAGTTGGGCCAAGGCCCATTTCATTTACGAATTATTGGCCCGATTTAAATGGCCCAGTTCGCAACCGCTTTTTAATCAAAGTAAGGCTAAATATTTCATTTTTTTAAAAAAAAAAAAATCCTCTTTACCTCCCTATTTTCACCTATTATATATATATATATATATTCTCTCTTGGCGTGCATTTCTCTCTCCCCATATACATTATTGATTATCTATCCTCCATGCATATATTCTCTTCCCCATGCTTCCAGGTCATTTCTTCATCTCTTTATTTTCTCCTTCTCCATTCGTCTCTTTTCTCCTTCTGGCATGTGAGTTGCATCTAGCGACAGGACGAGCATGGGACGGTAAAAATTGCGGTGGTAGACTCGAAGCGGAGAAACGAAAATGGCAAACTCGAAGCAAATGAACGGTGACAATAGACCCGAAGCAGACGAATAGCGGACCCAATTCAACTTTTAGTTTTTTTTTTATATACTTTGCATACATATTGTGATATATATGTACTGTTTTTTTAGCATTGGTAGAAAATTTAATATATACTGTGATATATGTATTCGTTTATTTGATATAAACAATAGTGTTTTTTTTTTAGACTTAGACTTCATGTATTATGATATATTCAAATTTTGGCTGTTGTGATTTTTGACTACCTAAATGGTATATATGATATATATTTTGTGATGTAAATGAAATTTATGAAGATTTATATACTATGATATATTTCATATATTAGTTTATACTGTGATTTATGTCAAGCATTGAGTTAATCTTTAATTTATAAACTATAGTATATTTCATATATTTGTTAGAATATTTTCAAATACCTAACAAAATATTCTAAGGTATATTTAAAATAACCATGAATCCTTCAAAAAAACCAATAAGTTGATATGTGAAAACCAACTTAAATAAAAAATAAAAAATAAAAAAATTCTTTAAATGCATTTTTTTCCAAATTGAAAAATGGAAAAAAAAAATTACAATGAATGCATTTTCTCTCTCCAATTAATAAGTGAGAAAAATTATATTAAATGCATTTGCTCTCTCTATAATAAATGTATTTTCTCTTTTCATTATTAAAGTGGCTTCAAAAATAAGGAAATATATATAAAAATTCGGATATAAATAAATGAAAAAGGGTATTGTTGGGATGTATGTCCTAAAACTTGCAATTTGTAATATTAAACATATTATATTATCAATAAAGATGTTATTGACATTTATTCAATAAAACTGTTATAGAATATGAAAAGTTCATATGTAAAGATTAAATATAATAAACTAAGATCCAAAATGGACCAAGTTCGAGTAAATAGCCGAAACGGTCTGTAGTATATGAATAAAGTTTGGTGTCTTTTCTGGTAACACTAAAGGATGTGACACACTCTGTAGTTGTTACAATTTGTTGTAAAGTGTTACAAACGAAGTGATACTGGTTCATTTATGTAGTGACATAAGGAGGGGGCGTCCTATGCAATGAGTTTGCAAAAGATCGGACCAAGAAATAAGTCACTCTTACTTTATAACGTTATTTATTGTTTGAGACTGACTATTTCAAATTGATGACCTAGGTAACTTGACCTTAATCCTGAGCTAACTATGAATTTCTATTTATTCGGGATGATTTTCATAGGTAAGGGTTGACTCAACAGCACCGACTCAATAAGCCTCTCATTTCAGGGTAAGACCAGGTAGATAGCTGAGGACATAAGGTGCAAGATGGAATTCACACCTACTCGATTTAGGGATAGTAGAGAGGTTGTTCTCTTAAGTATTGAATCCATGTCTTGAACAAGGAACCCCACCCTCTCATTGCCCCGAGAGGGACTTAGTTTAGTGATTGAATTGCAAACCAATTGTTCATTAGAGGATCAGTGAGACTTGGAGTAAGATGTATTTTCAGGGGTAAAATAGCTTTTGACCCGAACGTTATTACAAACAACCTGTGAATGGTCGACTCACTGATTATGGTTAAATTAAGTGGATAGAAATATATCTACAGTGAGGAGAGTGCAACTATTGAGCTATAGTGGTGTGTCTCGGTAGTTAACGAATATTGATTAATTCGGTTTAAAGAGTTTAACCAATTAATCTCAAGTCGTTGGAACTCATGATCTGTAGGTTCATAAGGCCCCTCTACTAGCACGTAAATCTTGGATTAGTATATTGAGTGATTTTGAAGTGTTCAAATTCAATTTGAGAATTTAGTTTGAAGTGTTCAAATTTTAAATTAAGATTTGAATTTGAATTGTTCAATTTCAAATTAGGGTTTGGATAATTATATTTGATATAATTAAACATTTAATTTTCTTCAAATAAACGTAATGGGAGAGTTTAAAATATTTAAATGTTGATTTAGATATTAATTACATGAATAGAATTTATGTATGAAATAGGTGTTTTATTAATTTAATATTAAATTATTATTTTATTAATTAATTAAATTTGTTTAATTAATTATTTAATTTAAATCAATTTCAATGTGAGAAACTCAATTTAAGAAATTGAATTTTTCATTATATTTTTTTTAATTGTGAATTAAATATATTTAAAAAATTGATAATAGGATCTATTGGCTTTAGTGAAAAATCTAATTCAAAACAAGTTTGAAGTAGATTATTCCACATTTGCACACCTCCTATATCACTTGGTTGGTGGCCTTTGATGTGTCAATCAACATTCTCTCTTAATGCTCGAGTGTATTTGATACATGAAAGAGCTAAAATTTCAAAAATGAAGTAGAAGATTTTATGTTGGAATTTGCAAAATTCTGCAGATTTTTCCACTCTCTATGAAAACCCTCTTTGTTCCATACTCAATTCCCTTCAGCTATGAGTTCCATCATTCAAATTCAAGTTGGAGAATAGTAGAGAAGATCTCTTGGTGGTCCATTGTTAATTTGGAGGTCAAATTCGTGGAGAGCAGCTTGGATTTGGTGCATTTTTCCAAAGGTATAAGTTCATGAAACCCTATTTTTTGAAATTCTATTTTCGCATACATTTGAAACACAAATTAAGTGTAATTAGAATACTTATTGATTCTGATTGCTTCCGTTGTATGCTTGTACATTCCATCAGATATAATTGTCCAAAATTAACCCTAAAAGTCATTTTTGAAAAAAAAAAATCAATTTTTAAGACATTTATGAAATATAGGATTTTTTTAGGCCTTCCATGTGGAAACCCCTCAATTATATCAATAACACTTCTAAATATTTATATATTTTAGAAGTCATTTAGATCCTGTTTAGTAACTACTTTTTGTTTTAGATGTTTGAAAATTAAACCTACAAATAACATTTTCATCTTTTAGTTTAGGAAAATTCTTATAAATAGAAAAATTCAAAAAATATTAACACTTTATAGCAAAAAAAATCCAAAAGTGCTTTGTATTTTTATAACTTTTTGCTATAAATTGTAAATATTTTTAAATATCTTTTATATTTAAAAAGACCCCTTTAGTTTATATATATATATATATAAATTATGAGTGTTTTCAAAATCAAAGCCACATTTTGATGAAGTATTAGTATTACCCTGAAAAATTGACGATCGTTGATACAGCCATGGTGAAAGATGAGGGAGGAGGAGAGAAAAAGAGAAAAATAATATAAAACAAATAAAATGATACGTCAACATAAATTAATATAAAATTAATAAAATTTTGCTACATCATTTAAAGGGTCGCCACTTCAACCATAACACATCATCTTTTCGTTAGTCAATTAGCAGTCAAATAACCTCAAGGATCATTTAAAACAATTTTTATGAACATTTTAAAACAAATAACCTCAAGGACCAAAATGACCATTTTAAAATCTTAAGGACTAATAGACATCTAACCCAAACATCTTTAACCAAAAATGTATTCTCCTTTTTGAAATGTTTATAAAAGTTTGAGGGTAACATTATTAGGGACTGTTTTTTGGATGCATATATTGTTTCATAGGTACAGATATTACATATTTGGAATTTAAATGTCTGGATTTTAAATATCTGAGCATAATTAATATTTGTATTTGGACATACAGAATAATTTATGCCTTGAAGTTAAATATTTGTGTTCAATTCAATAATTTATATATAGAAACTAAAAGTACATAATTACTTAATGCAATGTAAGAGATGAATTAAATGTTAATTAATAAAATAAAGAAATAAATACTTTTTAATTAAATAACTAAATTAATCACTAAAAATAACTAAAATAATAAATAAATTCATTAGAATATTGATAATTAAAGATAATAATTTGTATTAAATAATTAAGATAACATAAAATATTAATGGTAAAGATATTAGTTGAAACTTATTAAGTCTAAATAATATATTTATATTTAAATAATTAACTAAAATGAATAGTAATGAATTATATTTTTACTTTTCATCGTCCAGATATAAAAATTCATATTTGATATTAAAAAATTTATATAAATGGAATTTAAAGTTTCCATATAATGATATCATAGATTTTAAAAAATAGAATTCTCGTTTTGAAACTTTTAAGTGCATTTTTTATAATTCAAGTAAAAAAGTAAATTTATAGAAAAACCCTTTTTTATTTAATTAAACATTTTTCAGGTGCATCGAGTCAGAGAATAATGTAATTGACTATTTTTGTAGGCCACGTGGCTATTAATTTGAAAAGAGAATTGGCAGAAATTGTCCTTGTCCAAACTCCAACTTAGAGTAATAATTTTCATGTGGACTTGTCTTGTGGTTCACGCTTTAACATTTAAACACACCTAATCATCTATTTTAACTTCACTTTAACGGCTAAATTATATAAATTATCCCTAAATTTTATACTTTGAGTTTAAAATATCATTTCTAAAATGAATTCAAAAGTATCCTTATCATTCATTTTAGATCAAAATCGTTAATATCTTGTGTACCTTTAAATTTTCAAAAACTTAAAAAATACCTTTAAATTTAAAGGGAAAAAAAAAAAAATACCCTTACTTTATTTGAACAGAAACGGTTAATCCTGTCTTACTTCTCTATTTTCCATTCCTTTTCTCCCATCCCTCTTACTCCCCTTTTTGTTAACATTCGTTTATAAAAAATAGGTAAATAAATAAAATTGATAATAACCACCTCGTACTACTGTAAATACTATCTTGTATTCCACAATTAGCTACCGCCAATACTATTTCAAAACCCTAATTTGATATCATATTTACTATTTGCTACAGTTTTTACTATTTTACATTCATCATTTTTTAATTCATTACTACAGGACTTGCTATTTTCTTCTCAAACTACACTTATTATTATAACACAAACTAAAATAATCTATACCCAAACACAAACTATTATAACCCAACTATAATAACTTGGGACTATAATAATCAATTCTTTGCTCCCAAACGCCCCCAAAGAGAATGAAAGCACCGAGGGATTTTAGGACTTAAATGTTTTAACAAAGTTGTATGTTAGTAGTTGAGTGCGTGTTAATAACCAAATACATTTTTTTTTTTTAATTTGACTATTAATCATTTTTGTAAGTTTTAAAGGGAGATTTTGACTTTGAAATTTTGTGCGATTTTATGTTTTAACTTAAAATTTTGGTTGTTGAGAAAATTGATGTAAGTTAAGAACTGAAAAATTCAGAAAAAAATAAAAATATTTATATGAAAAAAATGAGAATATCTACATAATTTATTTTAAAATTTGATTTTCCGAACTTAAGAAAACGTCAAATAAACTAATCCCTATATTAACGGTAGCTAGGAGCATTTTAAAACTTTTTTTAAAAAATAAAAATTGGAGTTATTTTTGCAACAAAGTATTAGCGGTTTTTGTTCATATACAAATGATGAATGTATTTTCAATTTTTTTAAGTTAAGAATATATATTTTTTTATTTTTGAAAGTTTAGAGATATTTTTTAAACAAAACTTAAACAATTTTCATCTAAAACTACGACAAAGATATTTTTTTAACTCTTTTTGAAAATTTAAGGGTATCTTAACTTTTAAAAACTTAGGGATATTTTTTTATACAAAATCCAAAAATATTTTTTATAATTTAATCTCACTAAAATTAAATTTAATTTTTCACCGTCCAAAAAATAAAAAAAAAAATAAAATAAATTTTCTTTCGCATCTCCAAAATTGGGAACTATATAAGTATCTGTCCACAGCCCCTTTTAATTTCATTAAAAGAAATAAAAGTATCCTCTCCTAGGTTGGCAGATAATGACACTTATTATTATTATGATTTCATCCCTCACTCTCGTAGTTATTGAACTTACAAATATTAATAAACGATGCGATGGATTGACCAAAATACCTATGATTTGAATTTCTCTATCCATTCTGTACTAAAAAAATTACAATAATCTATTCAGACACTTAATTAGATCATGGTCTTTTTAAAAAATATCTAATAGGTTTTTGTTTATGACATATTCAATTTAATAAGTTTTTGAAATGTTTGATATTTTTCAAAATTATTGAATTTACAATATATAAAATTCAACTTTGTGTCTAATAAGACATTTGTTTAGTAAAGGGTAATACGATAATTTGAAAGTATAACCTTAAGGAAAAAAGTACATATTAATTATCATACTCACTTTGTCGTGTTTAATAAAACATTAAACTTCAATTTTGTGACTAATAAATTTCTAATTTTTTTTAAAAAAATTGTCAAGTAGACAAAAAAGTTATTAGACACAAAATTGAAAGTACGAAGACTTTGTTAAACATAAAAAACTTATTAGAATTTTTATGAGAATTTACCGATCTAATAGATACAAATGAAAAGTTCAAAGATTGATCTAACACTCTTTAAAGTAGGGATCTACTTGAAACAAGTCTAAAATCACAAAAATGGTACCTATAATTTAACCCTATTATACATTAACCATAACAATTAGACATTATATCAAAGGTAAAAAATATTGAAGGTTCAAATAATCATTCCTAAATATTATTGAACTAAAAAACAATAGTAATTAACCTTTCAAAGTTAATTAAATATTAAACAAATAATTATATTTTATTTTTCATGATACTAAAAACATTCGAGATACGAAAAAAAAGATTACCTTTTTCTTAAACAAGGAATTGATTTATGATTCCAATCTTAAAATTTTGCCTTTCCTAGTTTAACAATATGTTAAATAAGATCTTTGAACAATTAATCTTCTAATCGATAACATATTTCTTAATCAATTTAACTATAGTCATATTAGTTAGTGGAAAGAAACTAATTTTTAAAAGATGTGAAAGATTATAGCATGGGCCAACCACCTGGTTTAGTGTGTATGTGTGTGAATAGTGTTGTATAAAAAATGATGCAAAAGCTTAAGATCATCCATCATTATCCTTCTTAATGATGATTGATTCCCACTAGACCTAAATAAATTAATAGATGAGAGTTGGCTTGCTTTGCTTTTGGGTGTCTTAAATGGTCCACTCTGACCCATAAACACAACACTATTTTTCTTTCTTTCTTTTTTTTTTTTGGAAAAGAACACTAATATTTTCTTTGCTAAACATGTAACACACAATCTAATCTTACTTATCATTTTTTTTTCAGCTCTTTGTTTTGGGACATCGACAACACATTCATAATGTTATTCACTTTTCAAGCATTCTTTGTTACTATTAGAAACCATCCATTTCATTTCTTTTGGACTATCAATTTTAACCAAGATGGTCTTAAATCTCAATACCTTTTAAGGTCATTTTGGATAAGGGGAAAAAAAAAGAGAATTGGCCATTTGTAATTAAAGTAAGAGATTTACCAATGTAATTGATAAGGGTCGTATCTATTTAAATCTTGAACTTTAATATGTTAGTTTCATTTAAGTTTCTTTAAAATTAAACTACAATTCTATGTAGTGGCGAATCCAGAAATTTCATTGATAGGAGTTTTATATAATGTAGTAAAAATAAACGTAATGAATGAGGTTTGAACTTAGATCTAAAAGAAACTAGAAGGCCAATTTGCCACTAGACTAACGAGTGGTTTGGAAAATTTCACAAAATGACCCAAAACCCAAAACCCAAAAACTTTTCTTCCTAAAAACTTTTCTACCACTGATCTTTTACCCATGCAAAATTCTAAAATTACCCTCAGTTTTAAAAAAACATTCAGACCATTTGGTGAACGCGCGTTTCTACGAATACTTTACAACGATAGGGTCTCCCTCCATTTCATTTATTTTCTACTCAAAGCATTTCTCTTCGAAGCGTTTTCTCTCGATTTTGTTCCCATTTTCTCTCCAAAGTCGTGCACTCCTCGCAGGTTTCTCGCCGATCGTCTCTACGCACTTGCCACCGTCGTCGTGATCTGAAAGGTATGAGACTCTTTTTCTTGAAGAATGCATGTTGATATTTGAGGTTTGACTATCTTTTAGGGTTTAATCGTGTGTTCGTTCGTAATCAATCATTGAAAGAATACTAATCGATCGAATAGAGAATACTAAGCGAGCATTTAGATATTACTAAGCGATCAAATAGAGATTACTAAGCGATTGTATAGAAAATACTAAGCGATTGGATCATTTAGGTTTATATCATGTGATTTTTTAGCTAACTGTTACGTGATTGTTTAGACATATGTTATGCGATCGTTTAGCTAACTGATACACGATCGTTTAGATATCCGTTATGTGATCCTTTGGCTAACTGCTACGCGGTCGTTTAGACATCTGTTATGCAATTGTTTAGCTAACTGTTACGCGATAGTTTTTGTTATGCTATCGTTTAGTTTTTGTTATACGATCGTCTAGGTTTTGTTATGCGATTGTTTAGTTGTTGTTATGCGATTACTTACTAATTCTTGTAATGTACACGATTTTCAGATTGGTAAGATGACCGTCCCTACTGAGAAATATTTTTCTACTACAGTCGCTTGCCAAGTCCACAAAATTGCCTCTGTCATTAAGAAAAGTTGATAGAAGAACAAATGAGGTTGTATAGGCAAACGACCTTTAGTCCTCTGTTCGATATAGATCTTGTTTTCATTGGACAACTTTTGCACCACTTTCTGTTAAAGAAGGTAGCAGATGTGAACCTAGATGTTATTTCATTCAACATTTTAGGGAAGAAGGTAACATTCTTCCAAGAGGATTTTAACCTCATAATTGGGTTGTGGCCGACCAAGGAATCGGTAGAAAGAGAAACAAGTGGTGAAAGACTGCGAGAACTCATTCTTAGACCCAATGACCCAAATGGAAAAGATAGTTCTTGCAAGGATGTGGAGATCGCCTTCAAGAATTTCAATTTTACTAATGACGAAGATGTCGTCAAGGTTGCATTGGCACTGTTCATTGAAACGGTGATGATTGGAAAAGACAAGAAAACCTAGAGGAGTTAAGGTACAAGGAGGACTGACTTGAAGGATTTAATATGGTTCCTGTTGTTTGAAAAAGGAGGATTGAAGGGGTTGAACACTTCGTCGACACCGGATAGTTAGCAAGCTCTTTGTTGACTTTTTTACATGGTAGTTAAAGTTCTTTCTTATTGCAAGCATCGATAATTTAACTGACAAATCATATTTTGAAAAGAAAATATGACCGATTTTTATATTCTCGTCATTCAGACAATCATGAGGTATTGTGATGAGGTCATCATATGATGGACCCTCTGGTGGTCTGGGTATATCAACAAATAGTTCAGTTGGAACAGTGGAAGGCATTAGAACTAAAGGCATCACAACTGGTAGGATGGGAATAGGTAGGGTTGGAACATGGATGTTAGGTGTTGGAGAAGTTTGTAGTCCTGAAGATTGTCCATATCCATGTTCAGTATCGAATCGTAAAGTACATCTGGGTTCACTGTTCTGACCAAACCAAGCTTCACTTCGGTCATCCCTCAAATTATGGCTCAATATGATCATCGAGTGAAGACATGGTATGAATATTGTGTGTCAGAATCGTTGAAAACCCACAATTTTGATTGGTTGAAATGGGTTGATCGGTTGGATTACAATGCTGGTATATATTGTTCATGTGTACTCCATGAATTTCGTAAGGTGTAACTGATACAAATAACGACATCCGAGATGCATCACTACCTTCTAAAAAGAAGTTAAGATCTTCATCGTCGACTATGTCAATTGAGGGAGCCAGAACCAATAGATTGTAGCAACATTTGATGTGTATATCAAACATATCCGGATCAATATTTAGTCGTTGGTGCATCATACTCACTAATTTACTTACTGTTATATCCTTTCTGACATTCAGACCTTTTATATGACCAACAACATAATTTCTTCCGGACTCATCCCAATCCCCAACAAATCGTACAAAGATGCGAAGTAGCGTCATTAATCTACAATGGGATAAGCAAATCATTGATACGTGAATGATCGTTTATACATTACTATGCGATCGTTTATAAATGTTTACACGATCGTTTATAATTTACTATGTAATTGTTGATAAATTACTGTACGATTGTTTATAATTTACTAAACAATCGTGTATAAATTACTACACGATCGTTTATAATTTACTATACGATCGTATTGTAATTTATGAACGATCGTCTATATTGTAACAAACGATTGTCTAGTAATTTATGAACGACTATTTATATTGTAACGAACAATTGTGTATATATTACTATACAATCGTTCATTTAATGCTAACGACATTATAAAAGTGATCTGGGACAAGAAATCGTAGAATATCACTTACATTCTCTCCGTTTCTGAATATGACTATGAAAGCGATCAACGAAGATGTTGGACTGAAACTCTGAGAGAAAGCTACGAGAAAACAATGAGGGAATTTTGTGGGGAGTTCGATAAAAAGTGAATACTGAGAGTGACCTTCCATTTTCTTCATACCAATGTTATTCAATGCCATTGGTAGAATATTAGTCGGGAATAAATATTTGTGTGGAATGTTGGTGTTGTATTGAATGCACATTGAATGAGGAGTTGAAGAAATCTTTGGAAGAAGAAATATGGTGCAATTTGAGGAGTCAGTGGTAGGAAAGTTTTTAAGAAGAGGTCATTGGTAGAAAAGTTTTTGACTTTTTGGTCATTTTGTGAAATTTTCCTAATGGTTTTGATACTATGCTAGTAGTTTTATATATCTTATATAAAGAACATGAAGTTGAGAGGAGACTTAAACCTTTCGACCCATACTTAGTATTTAATATTGTTAACTAAATAATAACATGACACGTTTATAAGATATATCTTGGTTAATATGAAATGACATGACAAACAAATGAAAAAAAAAAAGTGAATAATTAGACAAAATAAAAATATGTGCAACATATTATTATTTTCTTAAAAAGGCAATAATATAAAATCCCTTTTTGTAGAATCTGATGCCTATTCATCTACTTTCTTCTCTCATTTTCTTAACATGTGTAAAATCACTATTCAAAATTCAAGAACTTTGTTCAAGCTTTTTTAAGACTACAAACATAATTTAACCGCAAAGAATTTTCTAAAACAATTTTTAAGCAAATGTGAAGAATTATTGCATATGAACAGTTGCTCCAAAAACAGAAAATTGTTAGCTTTATTTCAAAATTTGAAAACTTTTTGCAAGGAATAACCTAATCATAAAAACCCCATTTTGAATTTACAAAAAGAAAACATAAGAAAGATTTAAACTTTATTCCAATAAAAATCTTAGTTTAGAAGAAACTCCTTTGCTGAAACAGCAACCCAAGCAGTGGAGTTAGGACAAAACCATAGAATTCCACCAAAAAAAGGTAATATAATAGAGAAGCATAACATTTGATAACATAACATAACATCTAAGAAAAGAAAAAGGGGAAAGGGCAAAGAACAAATACGTTGTTGTCTCTGTTGGTTCTCACATAGCCGTTTTCTTGGAAGTTATTCTTCTCTTTTCTTTCATCAATAAAAATGGCTATATAGAATTTTCAGTCTTTCTTCAAATTCTACTTATCCCCTTTTTCCATTCTCTGCTCTTCTGTTCGATTCTTGAAGAAGATCGTCAAAATGGGATCTTCTTCTGGACAGAGTAGCAATTACGATCTGTCGTTTAAGGTTTTGTTGATCGGCGATTCAGGTGTCGGCAAAAGTAGTCTTCTTCTCAGCTTCATCTCTACTAATGCTGATAATCTTGCCCCTACGATTGGTAAGTTTTTGCTTTCCCCACACCAACCAAACCCCACGTTTTCTTTTGCATAAAGGAACTGCTTTTTCTGCTCACAATCTGTTTGGAGGAAGTGCTTTTCTGCTCATAATCTGTTTGATTGTGGAGAAAATGAAGGAAAATGATGAACTGGAGATGCCCTTCTCATTTTTTTTTCCCTTCTTTGTGGTGTTTTGGTTTCTGTGTTTGGATCTGTTTTGTTTTTGTTTTGTTATTAAACAGTTTGTTTCTTTTTAGGTGTGGATTTTAAGATCAAGCTGCTTAAGGTTGGTGGGAAGAGATTGAAGCTCACAATCTGGGACACAGGTAATGAATAAGCTTTAAATTCTGGAGATTTTCACTTCCTTTGGTATCTGAACTTTTAAGAACTAATTTTTTTAGTTTTGCTCTAACTGCTTCTGTTTTGTTCCCTTTTCTAAAAGATGTGCGAAAAAGAAAGTTTACACAAAGTCATTGGAATCTCAATTTGTTTCACTGCTTCCAATATCAATTCCTTTGCTTTTGAACTTGATTAAGCCTTGGTTTCTTGCAGCTGGACAAGAGAGATTCAGAACATTAACAAGCTCCTATTATAGAGGTGCCCAAGGGATCATTCTTGGTATGCTTCAAACTTTGATCTCATCTTTCAAAACCTGATGCTGAAGGATGTTTCACTAGTATTTTGTTGTCTTTTGAGCTAATATTTCTCTGGGTTTTGTGGTTTCCATTCATCCTGAAATGCTCTACTTTTAACTTGAACCCAAATGGGGGACAATTTGTGGGGGGGAATATAAGTTTGATTCAAATTTGAATTGTGCTGCAACCTAAAACAGCAGTTACAATTGGTTTTGTTCATCAACATTTTGTTTGTTTCATTTGTCAATCAGTATATTCAGCTGAGTTATGCTTATTATCTTGTTGTAGTCTATGATGTCACACGGAGAGAAACGTTCGCAAACTTATCCGATGTATGGGCTAAAGAAGTGGAACTCTACTCGACAAATAAAGACTGTGTCAAGATGCTTATTGGAAATAAAGTTGACAGAGTAAGTTTCCTTCTCTCTGGTATTTTCAAGAACAGTCCTCAAGATCTATAAATTGAATGTCTGAATGATTTGTTGACAGGAGCGTCTTAGCAAATAGCAATAATCATTTAGGGAATGTTTCTAACATCTATGTTATACAGCTTGAAGTTTTGTTCTACCATTCCCCATCACAGGATTTTTCACATACTTCTGAGTAGTCTTGAAAAATGATAGAACTTAATGTGTGTTAAACAATAGGAATCTGAAAGGGTTGTGAGCAGAGAGGAGGGTATTGCTCTAGCAAAGGAGCTTGGATCCTATTTTCTTGAATGCAGTGCTAAAACCAGAGAGAATGTGGAGAAATGCTTTGAAGAGTTGGCATTGAAGGTAGATTCCTATCAAATCAATTTCAAGTACTAGCCTCGAAAAACCGTTCGACTCATTCGTTGTATGAACCTTTTTCTTTTGTGTCCACAGATAATGGAGGCTCCTAGTCTAATTGAAGAGGGTTCCACTGTTGTAAAAAGAAACATTCTGAAGCAGCAGGAATTCCAGCCTGCAGCATCTCCAAGTTGCTGCCTCTGAAAACTCCAGTACGAAACATCGATACGATAGCACGATTCTCCTTTATCGACAGTTCCTGTACATGTCTCCTACTGCTCCTCCTTGTCATTGAGTTGTTTGTTTGCTTAAATGACTGTAATTGGGAGTTGAAAAAGAAAATCAAATACATCCATCCATCCACTTGTGTAATTTTTTTCTTTCTTCCAGTTTTTTTCCCTATCTTTTGGATTGTTTGGCATTGTATTGTACCTATCTATACTAACAAATTCGGCTTGTATCATATGATCAACACATTACTCATTCAATGTATCACAATTCTCGTGCCTAAAGAAGCAAAAATCTGCATCGATTTCGAACTAGGAAATTGTGATTCTGGAATAACTGTTACAAATTTGAATAAAATGAAATATTGAGGGTGGAAAAAAAAGAGTAAAAAGAACCCACTTTGAACCAAGTTTTGGTTTTTGTCTTTCACATTATATCTTTTTAAAATTTTTTGAAAGAAAAGCTTCATTCACAATAATTTTCTGTCCTTTTGTATTGTGTTCAATGGATTCCCAGCACGAACAGTGTTAGTGAAAGTGATTGTAATGGTGAAGGATATAGAAAGATTTTTCGAAAAAGAAACTAAAAAAGGGGGTGAAATTACAAAAATACACAAGCAACCAAATTGAGAAATGGAAGTGCTTGGCCCCTTCATGTTGGAAATGCAATGACAAGAAACTCCTCCCCCAACCACAACATTGCTTCATAAAGAAGGTTAATGGTTACCCATCCACTGCTTCTTATTAGTTTCACTACCAACCAGCAATGATCTGTTTTTTGATATTATGGGATAATTTTGAATTGTTTTTTTAATGTATGTTGTTCATTTAATTTTTGACATATTATAGAAGGACATGATCTTAGTAATATTCACTATCATGCTTGCTAGTTTAACAACCATTCTTTTTCCTAGTCATTTTCTCTAATTTTAACAAAGACAGATGTGGCCCCCACAAAAAAAAGATCTTTTTCATTAATATTTTGTTTTTGATTTTAGACACTTTGGCTATAGAGATAAATAAGATAAAAAAGGCATATTTGTCATACAAGATCTTTGATTTTATTGTTTTCTTTTTCTTTTTTACAAAATAGTAGTTCCATAAAGTTTAAAAGATCAGAATTTAGGATTTACCATGGTTATTATGGAATGGCATGAGGCTTCAAGGAGACGATCATTTCATGTTTTTGAATGAAGATTAACTTTAAGGTTGTTGAACAATGTCGAACAATCTTCATAAACAACCAACATTTGGTATCAAGTGAACTGATGTTGAACTTGAAGTCAATCAATGACATCATTGAAATCTTATAGTCTAAATTTAACTATTTGAATTTTTTTTTGACAGATGACCTAAAAATTTTATGGTCTAATAAAATTTGATCAACTTTTTCAAAACAAAGTTTTCTATCCTTTTACCCAGTCTAATTTTCTTTCTACTTTTCCCCTTTCACGCTTACACTCTCACTCCTACACCGGATTCATCAGACTTCCACATTGCCACTAATCGTCGTGAACTGTCAAAAAATGTGATGAGCCAAAGAAAAGAAGAGACGACACCAAAGAAAAGAAAACTCTAATAGCAAAGGGTCTGCACATTGTTGCAGCCATCGAAGAAAAAGAAGAGAGAGGAGGGAGGGCGGCGTAAGACGAAGAGTTCAAAGAGAACTTAACAAGAATTGAGAGAGGAAGGAAACAAATATTAAAGAAGTTTCATAGAGGTTGTAAAATAACAAGGTCTACTTCATCAGTATGATAAATAATTTCATAATCTAAACATTAAAGCAACTCTATATTATAGTAGAACAAGGTTGAGACAAAGAAAACTGAAACATTATCAACAAAGCTACAAACTAAAACCAAAACTGCAAGGTCCAAAAAATTATTTGTCATTTTGAAGAACCTATCAGATGGAGCCTACTGACACCCCACCGCCATGTGGGCAGAAGCAGCTTCCAAAATCATTCTGGCCTCTGTCCCTGGATCGGGAAGCTCAGTTGGGGCCTGTTAACACACAAACCAATACTTATAAAATGGGCACCGCCAAATACAGGAAGATGAAATTTCAGAATCCACTCATAATGCAAACCTTCCCGTATACATTTTCCTTCGTGGGAGATGCCCCTGAAGCTAGGAGTAACCTTACAACTGCGGCATGCTCGCCTCTTGCAGCATGATGAAGAGGCTGTACAAATAATGTTCAAGATCAACTCGGTAGCAATGAGATTAATGGAACTGATTACTACTCCATATAACTGTTTTATAAGTTTTCTCTAGATTCTAATAAGTTTTCAAAGATTAAGATTAATCATTTGATTTTTTGTATTTAAATATCATGGTTATTAATTTTTGAAAATTGTGCTAGTTTTTTAACCACTTCTTTACCACTTTTTTCTTTTCTAACTAAATATTTTAAATTTTAGCCAAATTCCCCAAAAAATAAGTTTTTTAAAAACCATTATTTTTAAGTTCTCAAGTTTTTTAAAACGCTCCTAAAAAGTAAGATAAGAAAACAGAGAAAAATCAATAGAGGAAGCAATGTTTATAAGCTTCAAAAAACCAAACAAATAGAATGTTTATACAGTTTGAATTTTGAAAACACCCAAAATGTAGGGGAAAAAACGCAATGTTTATAAGCTTCAAAAAACCAAACAAATAGAATGTTTATACAGTTTGAATTTTGAAAACACCCAAAATGTAGGGGAAAAAACCCATATGTTCAAAACAAAAAAAACATTAGGAAGATGTGTTAATACACTTAATTTTCAAAAAAAAAAATAAATAAATAAGGCCCCATTTGATGACGATCCCATTTTTAGTTTTTAGTTTTATAAATCTAAGTATGTTTTTTCCACAATTCAGTACTATGATTATTCTTAGTCAAATTTTAAAAACAAAAACAAGTTTTTGAAAACTGTTTAAATTTTAAAAACAAAAACAAGTTTTTGAAAACTGTTTTTTGGTTTGGTTTTTAAAAGTATTGGTAAAAAAATGGATAACAAAATAAAGAAACTTAATTGTTAAAAAGGAAAAAAGAAAAACTAGATAGTTATCAAAGGGTCTATATGGTTATTAAAAGAGGCTTCAGCTATCTCTTATGGAAAAAGATACAATTTAGACATTGAAGATGACCAACTACTTACAGTGTCACCTTCCGCATCTACTGATTCTAGCATCCTCTTCACGCACTCTGTGTCATTAGCACTGTTTATAAGGAGTTGAACAATCTCTACAAAACCTGCACAGATCATTGGAGGAGGAGAAAAAAAAATGACTTAACAAAATTTCGAAGAGATAAATTTTTTAATACTGTGTGCTGAAAAGGGCAAATTACTTCTAACAGCCTACTCACCCCCTGCACAAGCATCGTGCAAAGGAATGGCACCATCTTCATCTTGAACCTCCAAGGCTGCTCCTCTTTCAAGCAGCAACTATATCAAGATTGATTTATTTTAAAGTAAGTCACAAATCATAGAAAATTCAAAATAAAATACGCTAAAGTGTGCATAGGGGGGCCAACCTGGACACATGGCAGATGGTCATAGAGACAGGTAAGGTGGAGAGCAGTATCCCCATCTTCCACAGCGTCATTTATACTTCCCACCGTTAAGTTATCTGCAAGAAAGCCGAGAAGTGGGGCAACATTTGGTTAAAACATGAACATTAAACTCAAAACTAGAAAAGGGCTCCAACAAAATTCAAACCAGAGGCCTTCATTCACATAGCTTAGAGTAAAGAGAATGGTATGAAATCAGAATATCATAAAACGCAAACCACTCCATGAAATGAATTACAAGTAGTTTCCTCTACATGCAACTGGTTCTGCATCAATTCAAACATAAGAGATACAAATATTAACTAACTGAGATGCAAATTTTCATAAACCAAAAGAGGAATTCCCATTAAGACAGCTCCTTCTCACCACAATTGAGATGAACAAGAAACCCAACAATGCATTCCTTAAGACTGACTACCAACTTTACAGAGTAGAGTAGTTGAGTAATGAGAAGATAAATAAGCAGAATCACATTATAAATTGAATCGAAATATCTAAAAAAGATGATCTCGACCTAATCAGGACAGTGAATACCCCAGTACGATTAACAGAAAAGTGTAGCAACAGAACTGGTAAAGAATCGCAGTGCGAGAGTAGATGGAAGAAGTTGAACCTAGAGCGGTGCGAAGGCCATCAACGTCGCCAAGCTGGGCGGCGGTAGCTAGGGCGCGGAGGTGAGGGGGCGTATCGGAATCGAATTCAATGACACCATCCTCTTCAAAGAGGGCATTATCTTCCTCGTAGTCGTCTTCGTCTACCATGCCGTTGCGCCTGCCGGGAACCGCCATCGACGTTCAAGCTTTTTCCGAAGGTCTCTAGGTCAGAGAAAGATGCGGAGATTCCCAAAAGAAAATACAAACACCATGCTTATTTCTGTTTCTTCTTCTTCTTCTTCACCTATAAAAGTCGGCCGGCCCAGCTATGAACATCGACTTCATTACTGGAGAAGTTGATTGGGCCATACTACGTATTGGGCCTACGCATAATGGACCATGGGCAATCTATGCTCAGTTTTTTAGTCTCGAAGGACAATTGGGTAATTTCAACTTTCTATATTGAATCCATTAGAACTTTACATCTCATTTTGCTCTTACACCTATTTATAGTTTTTTATTTTTTTCCTCCATCATAACTATTCGGGTCAAGATAGTTTATACATAAAGTGGTATATTCTTTTAGGTACAAATGTAATTTATACTATAAATTTGAAACACTGCAATCTAATGGTTGAGACATGTTTGAATAATCGTCACCATTTTTCGGTTACAACTATTTGGGTCGAAATGGTATACCTTTTCGTTAGGAGTGTGTTGTTGACCATAGATATATATAAAAAATCATGATCTAACGGTCGAGATGTGTATGAATAGACAATCACGTCCTTAAGCACATCATAATTATTCAAGTCAAAAGTAATATATCTCATATACAAGTGTGATTTAGACCATAGATATGAAATACTAATATCTAATGATGGGGATACGTTTGAATGGACAATCACTTCTTTTGCATTTTAAAATTTCATATAAATTCCTAGTTTGTTTTTTTCTCTTCAATGGTTACAATTATTCGAATAAAATAATGTGAAAAATAATTTGATATATTAATCATACTATTTTGAAACTTTTTTCCTCTATGTACTAAAAAAATTATAAAATATAAGTGTATCACACAAGTTATGGACTAGTATCATTAAAAATAAGCCTAAACATTATAAAGCAACTCAATTGAAGTCTTCTCTTAAATATTTCATTTTGAAATTGTTGATGTTTAATTTTACACATAGGTACAATTTGTTTACAACATTATTCAATTTTTACAAGTTACAACTAGAGAAAGAACTATCTCATCTACTAAAATTTCTTGATTTGATTTGGCAGCACATTTTTTTCCTACACAAATAAATTATATTTTCTCTTAATTTGTTTTCCTTGCTCCCTCCTTTCTCTGCCATATAACATAATTGATAAATGCACTAAGTTTTTCTCTCTTTTTTTCCTCATGTAAATTGCAAAGATATATATATATATATTTTTTAAAATAATAAATTGAAAAGTTGCTTAGAACTTATGTATGATTATATTTTGATCGCACACTAGAGAATGATGAAATTACTTTATGGTTACTTGCTCTTGTCAAGCAAGATATACTTTTCATTCTCGTCTTTTTAATGTTGTATTTTTTTTTTTTAAGAAAAATATTAAAATTAAGTCGGAGAAAATGTATTTAAATTTTACACTTGATTTACAAAATATTCATATTCTTTTAAAAGTTACAATATTTCCAATATTTCATGAACATTTCAAACTACCATTAAAATAGAAAATGAGACTTAAAATGATATGACAATGACTTAGAACTAAATTGAGAATCACTACACCATTCAAGTCATCTGCACTACATGTTTTCAAATCCCCAATCCTATCTAGAGTTCTAATATATTTGTATTTCAAGGATAACTTTGTAACATTTATAAATGGAGAATTTTTAAAAATAGAAAAATAAGGGAAACTATTTACACAAAATAACAAAATTTTAATCTTCTTTGATAGAGGATGATAAAGCTCGATAAAAGTCTATAAATGTCTATCAATTTAATTTTTTTTCTAAGTCATTGTTTGACGTGGATAACCGTCTATCAACATTTACTAGTGTTTTTTGTTTACAATTTTTGTAAATAGTTTGATTTTTTTTTTATTTGTGAAAATTTCTCTTTTTTTTTTTCACTAAAAAAAATCTTATTTAAATTATATATATTTTAAAATCAAGAATTTCAAAGTGAAGGAAGATCGTCAAACTATCTTAAAAACGATGGAAATGAACAAAATCTATGTTGAGAGATTGGATAGACTACATAAAAACTTAGAGTGCATTATAAAATTAGGAGCTGGTAAATATGATGTCAATGTCTCATCACATGTAACGTTGTATTAAAAGTAACATTATTGTTAAAGAGAGAAAACGTGTGTGAAAATATTCTGTTAACACGGGAAGAAGTTTGGGTTCCCAACACATGCATTTACCCATACTTAACCAAAATTTTAGATAAAACATTGAACCTGCAAATTGGTAACATACGGTTCAAGTTTAGAGGTGGAGACTCCATGAATGAACAAACAAATCCCATTTGCCCATTGCCTTTTATTTCTTCTCTTCTCCTTCTCCATTAAAGTTAGATCCATAAAAACAGGGCAGTTAGTCCACTCCCTTTGCCGCCCGTTTTTCTTTCTCCTTTTTTTTAATTAATAATTTCTTATCAAATTATTCCGTGTGATTGTTATCGATCTCTACATGTCTCCTAATAACCACTTGATACAAGTTCGAAGTATTTTCTTACAGTTTCTTTCTCATACATTCAATGATGCAGAACAGTCAGTTATGAGAGAAAAAAGTCTTAATCTTAAGATTAAGTTAAAAGGCGGGAAAAGAAACCAAGAAAACCTAATCTAATTTCCTCTTTCTACTTCTCACAGGCTTTTTTACACATAAATGGTTTAATCCATAACCTAACAAGAAACCAACCCAAACCCAAATTTTCACTTTTCCCCCCACACAAACAAGACTTATACTACCATCAAGAATTGATGCAGGATTCATTTGTTAAACTTACAACATTAGGTAGAGATGTAACATTATTCTAGAAAAATAATTGAAGAAGAGAATTTATATTGGTAACTTTGAGTTGAATTGAATTGATGAATTGATGAATTTGAAGTTAGACAAATTAATAGAGAGACAATAAAAATCGAATCGTTTTTGTTGGGTGGTTATAAAATGAATAATAATTCAAATTGAAACCCCACAAAAGGAATTAATTAAGTTCCAATTGGGGAGTTCTAATTTGGTGCAAATGATGCGACGTTTGCAACAATTAATAGTTTAAAAAAAAAAAAAAAAAAATCAGTAATGGCAATCCACCAACGGCGATGCGGCGGAGAACACAGCCACCGGTGGCCGGTGCCGGTCATCCTCTGGCGCCGGAAGATTAAGATCCAACTCCAACATATTCCTCTCTTTCTTTATGAATTGCGGAGTCGTAGTAATAGCTCTAGTCGTGGTGGCCGTCAACGCTCTGTGTCTTCTCATATGGCCGCCGAGGGCTTGGCCGGAGGAGAATTCCGCTCCACAAATTGAACATTCATGAACCTTGGGTTTGATGAGGTCACCGGCGGAGGGCGGTGGCGGCGGAGAACGGTTGGTGGTGGACAATTGCAAGGAGAGTTGAATAGAATTGGAGTTTGTAAAATGGGGGTCTTCCTGTTGCTGTTGTTCAACGGAATTAGTAACAATGTTGTTGAATTTGGGCTTTTTATGGCTAGCTCTATGACCACCCAAGGCTTGAAAAGAAGGAAAACAACGATCGCAAGTTTTACACTGATAAAGACACAGAGCATCATTAGCAACCAATTTCTGTTCAACCAAAACAGAGGAACAATCCCCCGTTATTCTACTTCTACCCTGCGCCAAAAGAATCAAACAATTAGCCAAATCTTGATCTTCTTCTTCTTCTTCGGTTAAACCAGCAGAGGAGCTAGAACAATCAGCACTTGAAGATGTGGAAGAAACAGAGAGTGGTCTTAACCGCTTTGTTCGTTTCCCCTTGATGATTTGAGCCTGGTTTTCATCTGGGGTTTCAGCCATTTCTTGAAAGAAGTTAAGAAAAGTGGAATTTGATTTGATTATGAAAAAGCTTTCCCAAGATTGGAAGTTATATATAGAAAGAGGAGGAAGAAGAAGATGCAATGTAAGTAAGAGGAGGCTAGAAAACGAGTGAGATTCGGTTGGCTTTGAAGCAAACCCCACCCATTACTTTTTTCCCACGATTCCTTTCTGTAGGATTAGTTTGCAAGCCTGGAACCACAGAATTTGCGCTATTCCCTTAACCCCTCTTTATAATTTACTTACTACTTATTTATGTGATTTATAGTAACTCATATCAAGTTATCAAGCCCTTTTTTTGTAACTGACCCATTTGAGTAATTTCTTAATTTGGGTTGAAATGGTAAATTAACCACATGAAACAATGTGTTCGATCCCTTTAATAACTACTCAAAGTGGATAATTTCTCGATGGGATGAAGGTTGACCCAAAAAAAAGAAGACCCCACCCACTTGAATCCCGCCGGCTGCGGCTACTATACTTAAACAAAAAAATGTAATTCCAAACCCAATTATTAACTAAGCATCTTTTCACGGTCCACCCAATGATTGGGGTATACTAGTACACACTACACAACGTGGGTTGGGTGATTTAATTCCTCTGATTTATTTTAATTTTTGAAAAAAGACGCTGAAATTAACAAAATTACCCTAGTTTAAGAAATGGGTTGTGATTAAAAAGTGGAAAAGATGAGAAAGTTTCAATCTTTTTAGTTGGAAGAAAACAGAGAGAAGAGGAAGAGTTAGGGAAAGATAAGGATTATACTTGGCGTGAGAGTCTGCGGTGGGAGGGCGGTGGCCTGGTGGCGATGGCACGTAAGGGTGTGTGGCGCACCAGCATCACTAAGTAAAGCATCCCATTCATTTTCCAACTCTTTTTTTCTTTAATATATAGTTTTTTTTTTAATTTAATTTGATTTTTAAATTGACTTTGCTGTCTACTACTACTTCTCCACTACGTACCTTTTTCTTTCTCTTCACTTCCTTTAACAAATACTTCCAAGAAAGAAATTGTGTATTCGAGAAGTTTATATAATATATTATGGGGGGTTTGTTTTCTATATTGTGAATTTGGACAAAATATTGTATTATTAAAATTTAGAGCTATCAATTTTATTTTCCAACGGTCTTTTTAATATCAAATTGATAATGATTTGGGTATTGATTGATTGGTTAGTTGTGAATGAGCTCTTTTTCTGGTTTTTGGAATTCAAAATTTTCAATTTTTTACAACTTTTGTATGGAAGGATGTTTTTGGCTTATGATTTTAATAACTCTATATCATATGAAGTTTTGAATTTAAAACCTTAATTTGTAAAATTTTGCATTTGAATTGTACACTTAAAAACTTGCTTGAGCGAATATGTGAACTAATGATTTATAGGTTGAAGTGGGTAGTTTGTGACTTTCATGACTCTCCTATCTAGATTGAATTCAAAAGGTTCGGTAGGAGTGACCTATCAAGGCGTTAGAAGGGAAGACTATTCAGGTTGGTCTTTATTCCCTTCTTTGACTGAAAAGGAAGAAGTGTCGATCTTTATTGGTGGATCAGACTCAACAAATATTATTCAAGCCCTAAACGATTTGGAAGTTGATTTTTCTTAAATAAAAAACGTGGTGGATAACAATGTTGTGGTTTTCAAGTATCTAGATAATGTATTCTTTTGGTTTTTGTGTCAGCCATCATCTGGTGCATGCTGGTATAAATCTTTTTGATTCTCAAGGGCCTTCATCTGAGAAGGAAGGTTATGATGCTCGTTGGGATAATGTCTACCTTAATTGTATGTCCTATATCCTTAATGAGGACTTTTCTTGTTGTTGGTTTCTGGTTTTAATGAAGTTTATTTTAAAATATATGTGTGTGTGCAATGTTTGGTTTCAAGATTTATGAGATGGACTTTTGTGAGCTAGATTTAAGTTTTTTGATCAATAGAGATTGGTTGACAAGGAAGAAGGAAAATCACACTACCTAACCAACTAGAGCGAATGTGAGTTTAGTTTAATATTAAATAATATGAGTTTTCATCTCAAAATTAATCAATCTATAATGAGAAGAGTGACTTATCTATCTAATAAAAAAGTATGAGGTCCCTTTGATTTTTCTAATGTAGGATCCTTAACATGCCTTTCAAAGTGATTCTTCGATTTCATTTTAGGCAACGTAAGATTTCATCTCAAATATGAGTAACTCAACCATCTTACAAACAAGTGAAATCTCTCTTTTTTATTACGTAGAATCTTCAATATTCGATTAATAGATTTAAATAGTTAACGAGATTAATTAATTTGTACCTAAGATTTTTTTTTAAAAAAACCCACATTAAACATACATATATATTATACAAGTTTGGATTACACCAGCATGATGTTACCTGAAAAAAGCATAAAAGGTTGAACATGCCTTTATTTAAAATATATATATATATATAGCATAACTATATTATTTCCCTTTACTGAGGGCATGTCAGTGTACAATTTAGAGTACTAAACTTTGAAGCGCAAAGAATTATAATAAATATTCATAAAAAAAATTAACACCGACAATTTAACGTGTATGAAATTTAATAAATTTAATAAGTATATTTGTTAAATTTAATAAATCATCCGTTGATTTGAATCTCATTTTGGTATTGGAATTTTCCAGGTTAATTGGGTTTAATTTAAAGAAAACAATGAAGTGTTTTCAAATTTTAATCTTATCATAAAGATTATCCTAAAATTTTTTAACGTGTTGCATGCAACCGTCATAAAAAATTATTTAAATCTAATTTAGTATTCATTTAGTTTTTTAAAATGATGTCTATAAACACTTCTTCAATCTTAATTTCTTTTTTCTCTTTTTTTACTTTTTTTTTATCTATTTATTATCAAAATTTTCAAAAATCAAACCAAATTTAAAAAACAAAAAAAAAAAGTTTTTGATATTTTGTTTTTATTTTTGAAATTCAACTAAGAATTCAAACTTAAAAATGTAAATAATTACAAGAAATGGAGAAGAAATAAGTCTAGTTTTCAAAAATAAAAAATGAAATAGTTAACGGTCATTACTTTAATAATTGAAATAATTCAAAGTAGAAAAAAATGAAAGGGGACATTTTTCTTTCTTGTATCTCTTTCTAAAAGAAACATAAAGAAATAATTCAAAGTTTGATATATCAAATATAAGGAAAATGTCAAAACGAATATGGTTCAACTGATATATTGGTGATCAAATCGAGCATAGTTCAATTGACACATACGATAGTATATTAGTAACAACGAAATTTGAACTTCAAATCTCTATACATCTAATTATACTAAAAAAATGCATAAGATATGTTAGTCACGAATATATATATTGTTCGAATCCCCACCTCTATTTTACTAAAAATAAATTAGAATGAAGATAAATAAATAAATAAAACTAAAGTAAATCTTAATCCCCCTATTTAGAATTAATAAGAAAAGAGAAAGAAAAAAAAAAAAAAAAAAAAAAAAAAAACCTAAAATCTACTTTTCATCCTTTCCTTCAACTCCATCTTTTTTAATTTCCACACCCATTATTTTACCTTTTCATTCTTTCTATCCAATTTTCCATTATTTGGGAGTCAAATTTGGTATGTTTCTCTTCCCCTTTATGGTAGAATTAACCTATATACTTTGCTGCAGTAGTACACTACCAACCACAGTCACACCATTATCCAATATAGTTTTTTTTTTTATTTTTTTCTTTTTAATTAGATGTGGAGATTATATGATTTGATCGAATAATATATTTTATTTTTCCAATAATTTAAGTAAAGTTAAAATTAACTGACATAGTATTTATACTATCAACTTCAATCTCAAGGTCAAAGGTTTGATTTTTCCACTGCGTGCATTAACCTAATACCTTTATTAAAAAAAAAGATTTATTGAAGTTGATTAAGGTAAATTTGCATTCAAGTTATGGTAATAAAAGAATGGTTGTGGAAGAGTTCCAATTAATTTTTTACATTTAAGTTAGGGTATAGTATAATAGTGTTTGTGAAAGTTAAAGTATTAGGTTCATTCATATTGCATCACATTCATGCTTCGAATTAACTTTTTGAATAATAAATGGTAGGTTAAAAGCCATTTTTCATCCCTAAATATTTATGAAAGTAACAATTTAGTTCATAAATTTTGGTCGGTAACGATTTAATTTCTGAACTTTCAATTTTGTAACAATTTAGTCTCTAATCTTTTGTATGCAATAATTTAGTCCTTGTTCTTTTAAATTCATAACAATTTAGTCCCTTATATAAATAAATTTATTAAAATTAGATGTGAATTTTTATTATTTTATGACGTAGACTTTGTATTTTATAAAAAAAAAATCAAGTCTCTAATTAGTTTATCGATTTATTTAGACCAGAAATCTCACCATATCTTCACACCAATTTCTACAATAGGGACTAAATTGTTATAAATCTTAAAGTAAATAGACTAAATTGTTACATAGTAGAGTTCGTGGACTAAATCGTTACAATCAAAGTTTAGGGACTAAATTATTGCTTTTATACAAGTTTAGGGATTAAAAATAGTTAAGAAAAAAAGTAAAAAAGAAATAGACAAAATTGGGAGATAAAAGTATCTCCATGTATCCCAATTTATATATTTTTTTAGATCTCATTTGCTCTCAAAATTTTAAAATTACATTTGTAGCCAATGAACTACGTTTAAGAGTAAAAGAAATAATAACAATAAAAAATAAAACTCCTTTTAAGAAAAGTAACCAACTTCATTATCATTAATTGTCATTCATTATATGTAATAAATCAATACATTCCATTTTGTAAATATATGTATTCATGTATTGAATTGATCAACATAACATGAAGTTACATAAGCTAAGTTGTTAGACTTTTTTGCCCCCAATAAGCACAAGCTGGAGAAGGGATCAGATGAGCAAAAATTCATAGCAAACCAATCAAAGTCAAGATCCAAACTAATTTCTTTGGGCTTAAAATACTATTATTTCGGTCTCAAACTAGGTTTATTCAATTTTAATTCACGTATCTTTGATAACTCAATTTTAGTTCATATATTTCTAATAAATATTAAATTTAATTTTTTAAAGTTAATTTTTATTCAAATCAATTAAATAATTTTAATGCAAAGAAATATAATATATGAATATATTTTCAAAATTTATACGAAAAATGTAAACAGATAACAAAAGATTCTTGAAAAAATAATAATAAACTAATAAGAAGACTAAAATTTGACATTTAAAAGCACATGAACTAAAATTAAACAAATATCGAAACATAAAAACTAAAATGATATTTTAATTTTTAACCTATCTTCGAATTAGAAAGTAATTAATATGATACACAGCTCATGTGGCATAAAATGCTTTAAAATTTTTTTAATGAATTTTAAATACTTTTTGTGGTTTCGTAATTAACATTTCTTTCTTTTCAATAATTTAATTGTTTTGTCTTTGGGGTATTTCTAATAACTTTGAGCATAGACTTTTTATGTGCAAAATGTTGAACACGACCTTGATAAGGGTCAAAATTCCAGTTGTTGTTCCCCTCATCCAAGGGCTACCTTTAGTAGAATATGAAAATTAAGTCTAAACACAAAATCAACACACCGACATATTTGAATGTAAAACAATATCATCTTGTAATAATACAAGGGAAAATTAATCTTTTAGTCTCCAAGTTTTGAATAATATGTACATTTGGTCCTTAAATTTTTAAAATGTATCTTTTTAGTCTTCAAGTTTATAAAAATAAATCTACTTGGTCCATGAATTTTCAAAATATAACTTTTTAGTCCTCAAATTTATAAAAACAAGTTTAAAAGGTCATTGAAGTATTTTTTTTATTTGATTTTTTAAAAATAATTATATGATATTTAAAAGTAGAGAAAAGTAATTTTAGATAGGATGTGATTTTTCAAAATTATGCTTCTATAAAGCACAGTAAGAAAAATAATTTTGTGAAGTCTTTTCTCAGCTCCGATACAAAGGCAGAGTATTCAATAAATTGCCAAAAGATAGACAGGTGTCCGGAAATGGGTACAAAGTAACAACCACAACAGAATTATAAAGCCAATAAAAGAGAGGATAAAATAGTAAAAACATAATAGGCCAGTATCTTCTAGCATTCCCCCACAAGTGAATAGGCCTTGGCAAGAACTCTGAGCTTGGTTCTTAAGCTTGAAAAACAAGCATTAGGCAAAGGCTTGGTCAATATGTCAGCCAGCTGATCATCCGAAGGGACATAGCAAACAATCAATTGATTTCGAGCCACACATTCTCTGATGAAATGATGATCGATTTCAATGTGTTTTGTTTGATTATGGAGCACTAAGTTGGCAACGTTGTATGTGGCACTGATATTATCATAGAGCAATGTGAGAGGCGCACGAATACATAGACCAATCTCAGAGAGAACCGAGTGTACCCAAATCAACTCAGCTACAACATTAAACATCCCTCAATACTCAAATTTTGTACTGGAACGAGACACAACTTGCTGTTTGGATGATTTCCAAGAAACCAAATTTTAACCAAGAAACATACAAAACCCGCTGGTGCTTCGACAATCACTAGAGCAATTAACCCAATCAGTATCTGTGTAACATGTAAGAACAAGATGAAAAAGAGATACCAAGGGAAGAAGTACCCTTTAGATAACGTAGTTGCCGCATGTGTGAAGATCTTGGGGCATGTAAAAAACTTACAAAGCTTGTTGACCACAAAATTTATGTCCAGTCTGTTGGGTTATATATCCTAAAATTTGTAGTTTGTAATATTTAAATTTATTCTATTTTTTAATAAAGTTGTTGAGGTTTATTCATTAAAGTTGTTATTGAACATGTAAATTGTACTTGTATATAGCCTAAATCCGATAAACTAAACAAACCTTTGGCTATAATCTAAATACTTGAACTTTATATAGACATAAAAATATATCAAGTTTGAGTATATAACCAAAACAGTCTATATACTACAAGAAATCACACTTCTCTCAATGCCCCAAATCGTTGGGAAATGCTGAAAAATGCATTGGGAGATCCTCTCTCGACGACAAACGGATCGTCAGGAGTTTGGTTGGGAAAAATCCGTCGGGAGAGGAACTCCCAACACATTTTCAGGTCCGTCGGGAGTTGTTTCCAGAACTCCCGACGCATAGAAGAGCACGTTGGGAGTTCGATGGTTAGTATACGTTGTCGAGAGTTCTAAAAACTCCCGACGCTCTCTTCTATGCATCGGGAGTTCTAGGAACTCCCGACGCGTTCTTCTATGCGTCGTCCGATGGCCTTTTTTATTCATCGGGAGTTAGGGAAATTCCCGACACGCTAAAATATGCATAGGGAGTTTCTTCATTGGTTGAATATTGACTTTTAAATTTTTTTAATTTGTAATTTTTTTAAAATTTGATCTGAATAACTTGTAAAACATCATTAATCAACTCAAACAGATTCACATAATAAATAAAATAAATAAAACAAAGTCCATAATATAACAAATAAATGAAAAGTTACAAGATCCTACAATAAAACAAAGTCGATACTAAATAAAAGAAATTTGTTTTCAAAAATACATGGAAGAAATAAAATGAAAACAATGCCAATAAATACAGAAAGAAAACAAAAAAAAAAAAAAAAACATTCACATGTCATAATCTTTTATAAACAAGAACGATTATAACCAAACGAACACACCCCTCACAACACGTTCAAACTTCATAAACATCCATAAATACACAAAAACTCTAAGTTGAATGGCAAAACGAGTATAATCAAACTCTACCCACCCCCACGACATTCCCGACACTCATAAACATTAAAAAAAACACATAAAAACCTAGAAGTTCAACTCCAAAACGATTATAACTAAACTCTACCCACCCTCACAACATATTCAAACTTCATAAACAAGAATGAACACACATAAAACTCAAATTTTCTCCTCAAAACAATCTAAACCAAACTCGACCCACCCCCCCACGACACGTTCAAACTTCATAAACATTCATAAACACACAAAAACTCCAAGTTCAACGATAGAACGAGCAAAACGAGTATAATCAAATTCTACCCACCCCCCACGACAAACATGAAACTTCTCATAAACATAAAAAAAACACACAAAAACCTACAAATTCAACTCCGAAACGATTATAACCGATCTCTACTCACCCCCACAACATATTCAAACTTCATAAACAAGAAGGAACACACATAAA